>NC_068325.1:11821045-12164475 GCF_025860055.1 Xyrauchen texanus
CTGGAGCTGTCGGCCCTCTCTCAGGTCCCAGCAGCGCACAGTGTTGTCCAGACCCCCCGTCCACAGTTTGGTCCCATCGTTAGAGATGTCGATACAACTGGCTCCATCTGTATGGCCCTGGAACTGCCTATAAAAGATGAAGATACAAGGACATCACCTCAAGTTCTAACATTCTGTATCTCATCAAGAGTATGTAGTCTTTAAATACCTGACAAGCGTTTGGTTGTGCAGATCCCAGACCACGATGTTTCCGTCACTACAGCAGGAGAAACAGACCTTGTTGTCTGGACTGATGGCCAGAGCGTAGCAGGCCGGAGCCGATGACGTTAATTCGGCCTTAATGCGAGGGGTGGGCGTGGCCAAATCCCAGATTGATAGCGTGCTGGCTTCACCTCCAACTATCAAGGTCCTCCCATCTGGGAGGAGCTTGCATGAACGGATGTAGTTGTCTCTATTCTGATTAAAGTAAAAACCAAAATATTTTGTTCATTTACATATATTTTCATTAGGTTAATAACATGCCTTCATTGATTCTGTTTGCATGCTTCTCTCACCAAACAGTCGAGTTGGGCCATGGGGCTCTTGCTGACCGGTTGGCTGATGTCCCAAACTTTGACGCAGCCTTTCCCACCGGTGTAGACATGACGTGTGGAGGTGCTGATTGTGACCGCACACACCACCTCTCCATGACTGAGGGTGTGGATCTGACGGGCGTGCCGCGGGATGCCTGGGCCTAGGAGGGCATCAGGAGGGAAGGGCACCGGCTGCATTTGACCATCTGCACTCACATGGAATGAGTATGCACTGAGGGAGAGAGAGTGAAAGAACAAATTCAATGGGAAGTGTCAAGGGACTTTAATCTGCCTGACATCAGATTGAGAGACCCTTCCTCCACATGCGTGAACATTATGTTTTGACTTTGATATAGGCTATGCATAATTTAATTTAATTTAAAACAGCTGATCTCAGTTCAGGACACTCTATGCTGTAATTAAAGGGTTAAACTTCGACGCACCAAATTTTGTGACAAAAGGTTTTTACATTACCTGTTTTAGTCAAAAGAGAGGAGTCTGTCATCTCATCCGATATGGCATTTAAAAATGTCATTGATATATCACGAAACATACCATTTTCCTTAAAATATCCTATATTTACTGTGCATTATTACATTGAGAATCAATGGATGCATCCAAAAGCCTTAATATGGAGTTAGGATAAAAAACAGTTGCATTTTGAACTGTTCTGAGACCAGTGCAGACAGACAGCCAACTAGATGTTAAGTCATTCACCAAATAGGGAGCATCCTATAGCTTTCCTACACTGCCTGGCCAAAAAAAAAATTTGCACACACTAATATTTTGTTGGATAATTTGTTGTTTAGCTTTGATTACGGCGCTCATTCGTCATGGCATTGTTTACATAAGACAACCTTATGCAATATCACAACATTTATTTCCATCCAGAATTGCTTTAAGTTTTTGCAGAGATCTTGTATTGATGACAGGAGAGTTGAACCATTCCGTAAAGTCTTCTAAAGTCATACTGGGGTTAAGGTCAGGACTCTGTGGTGGCCAGTTCATGTGTGAAAATTATTCCTCAGGCTTCCAGAACCACTCTTTCACAATTCAAGCCCAATGAATCTTGGGATTGTATCTTGGCAAATCCATTGATGGGATCACCTGGTCATTCAGTACATTCAGGTAGTCAGCTGACTTCATTTTAGTGCTGCATAATGGTGCAGAGCCTAGACCTACCAATTGAAGCAACCCCAGATCATAACACTGCCTCCAAAGGCTTGTACAGTGCACTATGCATGATGGGTGCGTCACTTCATGCACTTCCCTTCTGATCCTGACACACCCATCGCTTTGGAGTAGGGTAAATCTGGACTCATCAGACCACATGACCTTTGCTCCACAGTCCAATCTTTATGCTCCCTAGCAAATTTAAGTTGATTTTTCCAATTAGCCTCACTAACAAGTGGCTTTCTTGTGGCCACCCAGCTGCATTTTACTGATCTCCGATCACAATCTTTCAAGATTTCTTTCTGACCACATTTCTTCCATGAAGCTAAATGTTCACCACTATCCTTCCAGGTTTTAATAATGTGTTGGACGGCAATCTCCGTAGTTGTTTTCTTTGCTTAATGCAGGCCAACAATTTGACTTTTCTGAAACCCAGTAACATCTTTTCCATGACCACGGGATACAGACATGGTTGTTTAAAAAATGAGAAGCTACACACAGCATCAGTTAGGGTTAAAATAATTGTTGCCAGCTGAATCATTAATTACTGCAATAATGATCCAATCATAGGCTCTTAAGTATCTGCTTATTTAAATACAAATGGCAACTTTTTTGACCAGGCAGTGTATGTAGCCAACTGACTCCACCTATACAATCTGAAAAAGTTCAGTTTCAGGTGAAAGATGATGTTTGTACCACTCAACATGTTTGACAGACATGGGACAATGGTAATCAGTACATATATTCAGAATTTATAATGTTTAATTTTATTTTAACATGGTTGGCAGTGATTGGATGATGCAGGCCATTACTTTGAATTTCTGACGTCTGTAACATCTCAAAAACATGAATAACCAACACTCTTGAAAATATTTGATTTATTTCAAACAATTTGATTGAAATAAATCTGACTTTCTTAGTATGTGCTTGGTTTGTGGACATCAATTTTTAGGAAAACTATTTGGTCTAAAAAAAAAAAAAAAGAAATTAAATGTTTTTTTTTTTTCATGTTTCTGAGGGGTTACTGGTTACAAATCAAAAAGGGGAATGGAAAATGCACAGTGTATATATATATATATATATATATATATATATATATATATGTGTGTGGGTGGACCGATTGCTTTTTGCTTAAACCATTTATAATCATGATCAAGCACATTGTCATTAAGCATAACTGTTGTAGATCAAGCATGTAAATGCCCCATGGACTCCAGTACAGTTTGCAATTGGTATCAAAGCAATTCGGCCTAATTTGCAGAAGCATTCCACAAATGCTCATGTATAATTTGTTCATTTAATTAGCTGCTGCTTTCCACAAAAATTGGCATTAGTGAACAACTTCTTTCTTGCAAAACAGACACAAGAAATATTGTGTTGACAAATCATAGGGACAAAAATATAAATATAAACCACAGTGGGACAGACACTTACGGTTTTCCAGAAGCAGCTGACTGCAGACTCGCAGGTAACCCTGGGACTCTCATATGGGGATGCGGAGACTCGTAGCCCACCTTGGAAAGCAAGAGAATTTATTATTTATCCTGAATACCTTAATTTCTGTGACAACGTTAATCTGTGTTTCCCTTACCACAGGTGAGCGTCCGTATCCAGCTGCAGCGGCGGCAGCAGCAGCGACCGAGCCGTTCATTTGAGGAGAGACAATATGGAAACCAGCACCATATCCCGTGGCTCCAGCCAACTCCCCATTAACTCCGGCGGGAGGCAGACCGAATGCACCTGGGGGATACGCGCCCTGCACCGCCAATGGATTCCTCAGACCTAATGCTTTTATTGCCAGAAACAGAAATAGTTAAGTTGTATTTTTTTGTCATTCAACCATATACAGTTAGTACAGTACACAGTGAAATGAGACAACGTTCCTCTTTTTTTAAACCACATAGTTTTCCTAAAAATTTATGTCCACAAACCAAGCACATACTAAGAAAGTCAGATTACTTTAAATCAAATTTATTCTAAATATTTTTTTCAAATAGACAGACAAAACAGAGTGTGAGGGTTTGTTTCAAAATATTTTAGCATTCTCAATATAGGTAAATTGTTAAAGTAAAATGTAAAATTGCATTGGACAGTAAATTGTATTAATTTCATTCTAAGAATTAGAATGCTCAGCTAGAAAAGCTCAGCTTGATGAAACAATTAAACAAGACATCAGCTAAAATTGAGGAAGACCACTTCTGCACTCTGCTGGCCGACAAGCTCACAACACCTTTAATAAAGATATTCAAACCTGGCTGCACTAAATACTCTACAAATTCTGTCAGTCAGAAGAGACTCGGATTAACGGGATTAGGGAATTTTACCAAGAGGGTCAACCCCGGGTTTACCAGGGACAGGGCGAAACTGTGGAGGGACGCTGGGGCCCGGTGTGGATGACTCCTGGGACATGGGCGTGCCGGGCTTCATGCCTGGAGTGCTGGACTTCTCTCTCTGAGAGGTTAGGAAACACATTTTCACACATTAATTATTTATTGAAGATGAAAAAGTGGGAAAATGCAGAAAAAGATGCATCGTTAGTGAAACTCAAGAAAGGAACTGTCTGTCAATTTCTTTTGAGTGACTGACAGCAAAAGTAAGTGGAGGGATGTGCTTCACCGCAGAAGAGATAAGTTGTAGTTTGGGACCAAATTAATCCACAGAATTGATCTAAATCTGCCAAAACATATTTAATTGGGGAAAAAGAAGAAGAAGAAAAAAAAATGTAAAAATTATTCCATCTAAAAATGGAATAATGTTTATTTTAGGGCTAGGGTCAGTGTATAGTCATTATCATTTGTTATACACTCACTTGGCACTTTATTAGGAACACCAGTAGACCTATTTATACATGCGGTTATCTAATGTGGTCAGGAGCTTCATTAAATGTTCACATCAGAATGGGGAAAATTTTGTATCTCTGTGATTTCGACCGTGGCATTTTTGTTGGTGCCAGATGGGCTGGTTTGAGTATTTCTATAACTGCTGATCGCCTGGGATTTTCACACACAACAGTCTCTCAGAAAGCACAACACGTTGAACCTTGAGGCGGATGAGCTACAACAGAAGAAGACCATGTGGGACACTTTTATTAGGACCATAGTGTTCCTAATAAAGTGCTCAGTAAGTGTATTTTAAAACAATAGTATATGGGGCATGGGTAGTTCAGTGAATATTGACGCTGACTAACACACCTGGACTCGCAAATTCAAATGCAGGGTGTGCTGAGTGACTCCAGCCAGGTCTCCTAAGTAACCAAATTGGCCCGGTTGCTAGTTAGGGTAGAGTCACATGCGGTAGCCTTATCATGGTCGTAATTAGTGGTTCTCGCTCTCAATGGGGCGCATGGTAAGTTGTGTGTGGATAGCGGAGAGTGCATGAGCCTTCACATGTTGGGAGTCTCCGTGATGTCATGCAAAGTGAGCCAACGTGATAAGATGCACAAATTGACTATCTCAGAAGCGGAGGCAACTGAGACATGTCCTTCACAACCCGGATTGAGGTGAGTAACCCTGCCACCACGAGAACCTACTAAGTAGTGCGAACAGGACATTCCAAATTGGGGAGAAAATGGGATATATATATTTTAAAAATAAAAACAATATTCTATGTCCTCAAATAAATAGATAAATAGACTTGTGTGAGTAGGTCTGTGTTTCAGTACTGGTTTGGCTATACTTGTGAGTGTAACCGGTCCTGCTCGACCTGCTCCAAGCGGGATTCAAACCGGGGTCTCCAGCATAAATCATAAATCGGCCAAATCATGTATGGCTTTAATCTAATAATGTAAACAGGCTTTTATGAGAGATATCTTTAGGGAACGGTATTGAAAATATTATTTTAGAATGAAAACCACTGCATCTATGTGCAGCCCACACTACTATATAAAATATTTAAAAGTAATTCGTTACTTTAATCGAATTACTTTACAAAAGTAGTATAATGCTTTACATTTTAATGTCTAATACAGTTACTGACTTTCAATTAAATTAATTACTTTTAAGTGCTTATTTCTAATATCTTTTTTATGTAGAATGCATGGATTATGGCCCTGTAATGAGTCATTGTGAAAGAGAAATGTGAGGTGCTGAGTGTATGACTTGTGTGTAATAATGAACAAGGAAGAAACTTTAAAAAATGTGTTTAGTGGAAAAGTGTTTTAGAAAGTAATTACAAGTAATTATTAATATGATACATTTGTCAATGAAGTAATCAGTAAAGTAATCTGATTACAAATTGAAAAATATTTAGAAATTTGTAGTGGATTACTATTTTTAAGTAACTTACCAAACACTGTTTATCTTCAAAAGTCTGTTTGTGTGTGTATTCGAGGTACGCATTGGTAAAGCATTGTAATGTCTTTGATTTGGGGGGAGGATGTAGAAAATGTTTTGTACATTTGTATTACATGAAATATGCATGTGTGTGGGTGTGTTAAATATAAATATATACCGGTGGATGCTCCTTGCTGCGTGAGGGGGAAGCAGCGCTGCTGGAGGAAGCCAGTGAGGTCGGACTGACCTGGGGCAGGGGCTCCTTACGGGAAGCTGGGAGTTTATCCAATCCATTCTCTCTGGAGGAGTACGACTGTACGCTCCGTGGAGAAGAAGGGTCCTGTAGATTAAAAAAAAATACACGAAACAGGATGGATTTATCAGGGAAACTTCATGCCGAGTTATCATACAGACAACATGTTGGGTCTTTCCAGAAACATTAAATGTTAATAATCAATGTTTTAAATTCCGCCTATAGAAAAGTTTAAATGTATTTACATTTAAGTAAATTGGTAATGCTTTGCCATAAGGTTCTATTTGTTAACATTAATAAATGTATTAGGCTTCATGACTAACAATGACTTGGTTAATGTTATTTTATCAAAATACTCATATTGCATTAACTAATGTTAGCTTGCACATTATTTACAACTAATTGCATAAGAATATCTAGAAGTAAAAATGGTTACAAATTAAGCTCAATCGACTTTTTTTTTTATTTTTATAATATTTTATAATAACAACAAAAATGTATTTTGACTTTACAGCTCAAATAATACTTTAGAGTTTTAACAGAAGAAGGAATGCAAGTGCTTTTATAAAATTATATGCTTCACATTTCTGCCTTCAAATCCCTCCAATAAATTGGCCATATTAAATTCCATTGTAGGTGCCTCACTGTAAACTTACTTATTTTCCATTTTTAAAGAAAAGGAAGGATGAGTCAAAATTATTCATTGTGGTAATCAACATTATGCCACAAATGCTGTCAACTGAGCCTAACTTGTATTGGACCCAGAATATTCCTTTAAACAAGATTAATAAATGCTGTCAAAGTGTAGTCCATTGTTTGTTCTACTTAACTAATGTTAATGAATATAACCTTACGTACATGAAAGCAAACAGTATATTTAATAAATTACTTTAGTTTTATGAACCATGGTGGAAGAACACTTAATTTTCCAGGAATGTTCTAATTAACCCAAAATTCTGATGTGAATATTTATTTTTGCAAAGTTATCTGGAAAAAAAAACATGGTGGACATTTTGTGGTCTTCTATGGCAAACGCATATTGCACGCTAATTATTTTGACCGTTTTGAAATTGAGAAATATATCTAATCTGTTCAGAAAAGACATATTCTACATATCAGGGAATAAATAGGCAGTCAAAATTAAGGACGTAATTATTTATTTTGTCGAAAAAATTTGTGACTGTTGCATTCCTTTGAACTGAATTTTAGTAAATTCCTCTTCCTGTCATTCCAATTCCAATTTCAATTCAACATCCTGTGGAGTGTGGCCAATTCCATTCAAATTCCAACTCGTGAATTGAATGAGAATTCTTAAATTGCTCTAATGACTAGCCTTGTTTTTAATTGTTAGTAGCTCTTTAAAAGAAACCAACCTCATCAACAACCAAATTATCATCGCTCTTCTCCACGTCACTGCCCTAAAAAGAGAAAATGCTTAAGAGGTAAATGTATCCTTTATTTATTTCCTACATGTGCTTAAATCAAATAAGATCAAATGAATGATTCATAAAAGATGACAAAAATAATACAAAAATGTAATATTGAAAAAGCACTTACGTAGTCTGTCATAAACTCCTTCTCATCTACTTTTCTCTTTTTGCCATTGCTGAGGTAGTCTGAAGGCCTGCCTTTGTCTCCATTTGAGAGGGAACTCTGGGAGAGCGAGACGAGAAGAATGAGATGAGAAAATGAGAGTCAAACAGGGTGAAAGGGAGAACAGGGGAGTGAGAGATAGAGAGGATTGTGTGGATGTATGTGCGTGAGCGAGAAAGAGGAGAAGGAGATAATGATGTAGGAGACGAGGGTTAAATCAAAACAGCTCTATAACTTCTGGACCTACAGGCAATAGAGACGCCTAATGCATTGCAGTCTGCACACAGAGAACTGAACTGAACTAAAAGAGAGAAATGAACAAAATGGACAGATACTCACTGGTCCAGGTTCACGGTCTGTGGGGATCATGGAAAGGGCAGGAAAACGTCCCCGCGGCCAGTCAAAACAAACCAAAAAACAAACAATGTGACTATCACTGTCAGACAAAACTCAACCCCACTAATCAAAACAAACCTTTGAATTAGCCCACCAACTAAAAACAAAAATGCATTTCTCAAGTTCCTAACCCTTTCATGATGTTCTGATCCCAATTTATGGCTTTAGGCAGGCAAAAATCATATGTCTGATTGCCTAAAAAAGAAACTGCATGCCTCTCTTCAACATGCCACATGATTTGACATATCATTCATGTCTGTAGCACAAACATTGTGGGAAGAGTAACATGTAAAATACTTTAATATTTACTGTAAGGCCAAAGTATAGTTTGGTTTTCTGTATGCGACTTTACATGCACGGTGAAAGGCTAATGTGCTTGTGCAAGACGTAATAGCAAGTAGAAACAATTTATATACCCTACACTTTTGGGTTACGGGTTTGTTGAAATCCCTAAACTAAGGTACAAGGTAAAGTAATAGGTTGACCTTGTTACACTAATTAGTACATACAAATAAAGAGAGGAAAAAGAAAGAACGTTAAAATATCTGGGTAGTTTCATTCTTCATTGTTCCAAGAAACATCATTCCTATCAAATCAATCATATCCCTAACTTTGTCCCTAAAATCTTAATTGGTTGCTAGTAATATTGTACCAGAACCAATCATAAATGCATGGACACTTTGGACACTTCTCTTAAAGAAATAGTTCACCCAAAAATTATAATTCTCTCATCATTTTACAGTCTCAAACTCGTTTGACTTCAGAACACAAACAGATTTTTGGGGGGAGGGGATTTTCTCTCGCATTTCGATCAACTCACCACGTGCCCGACCGAGAGCGAACCACATTATAGCGATCACGAGGAGGTTACCCCATGTGACTCTACCGTCACTAGCAACCAGGCCAATTTGGTTGCTTAGAAGACCTGGCTGGAATCACAAAGATATTTGGAATATTATGAATAAATCCCATCCAATGCAATTCAATGGGAACCAACACTTCCAAGCTCCAAAAAGCACATAAAGGTAATCTATGCTACTATACTGGTTTAAAAAATGTCTTCTGAAGTGCTATGATCAGATCTAGGTGAGAACAGACCAAAACGTAACTCCTTTTTCATTATAAATCTTGCAATCTTCAGTCTCCTAGGCAAGATCATGATTTGAAGCTTGCTGCTTTTATATTCTTTCTGGAGCATGAATATTTTGTACCCCATTGACTAGCATTTTATGGACAAAAACACCTCAAACATCGTTCAAAACATCTTTGTATGTGTTTTACAGAAAAAAGAAAGTCATACAAGTTTGAGACAGCAATTTTCATTTTTGGGCAAATAGAAGCCACTTCAATAATTTAGAATAGTAAATGTATGTTCAGCATTTAATACACCCATGTAATTTATGATATTCTGTACATAGCTTGCAACTTTAGTGTGATTTTATTTGTTGTACCTCTGTGGTGCTCAGTTGCAGCGGCCGCCGCTGCCACGGCCTCCAAATGTGCTCTCTCGTCTTTAGAGGCCAGCTGGGCCCCAAGGGCCCCGGAAAGGGCCAGCAGCCCAGAGCCGGCCCCCAGAGCCAGGCCCGGGTGAGGCAGTCCGGAGGGGTGAGGGGCCATGGGCAGCCCCTGGGCGACATGCTGGGAAAGATGCTGAGCCTGCAGCTGTTGCTAGAGGGAGGAAGAGGAGGATGGAGGGATGAAGGAGAAAATGAAGAAACAGATCGCCAGAGGAAATGAAAAGAGCATGGGGGGGTGAGAAAAAGGGGAAATAGAGAAAGAGAAAAAAGAAGAAAAAAAAACACCAACACTGTTAAGACTTGGATCTGCACCATAGCCAGAGAGGCTGTTACAAAGGGAATGCATTTATGACCCGTTCCCAGTGTCCTGGGAGAGAGGGAGCCCTTCACACTGACGTGACCTCTCTAAAGCCTGAGTCTGGAGCACAGTACTGCTGCAGCATTCACTAGTGAGCACATCTCCAAAAAATAAAATAAAAATAACAAAAACAAAAACAAATAAAAAAAACCAATGAGGCTAGTGACGAACAGGCCCGTGATCAATGAGAAAAATAAAAGCATGACTTTTTCAAACAACAAAGCGAATAAAGATCAGATGTGAAAAATCATATATGATTAGAAAGAAAACCTTATTCGTCTATTGGCTCTCTACAGCAACAGACACTGACTTGTAGCAATATCTGTTGCACTACACATCTACCAGCAACCTACAGAGATGGCTTTGTCAGTTAGTATGCTTACACGCACAGTTAAAATTGAACTACAGGTTGTTTCTGCATAGAAGTTTTAAATACACATTGTGCGTTACCTCTGTCTTTGCACATGCCCACAACACTGAGGTCATTTGTTGTCCACTTAATGTATATACTGTAGATGCTGAACAGAGCCAAGCTACAATCACATTATCTAGATCTGTTAGTCTGCAAAAATCGGACCGCTAACATTTATGTTAGACTATCAATAGATTAAATTAAACTCTTAAGGAATGTTGGGGAAAGAATAAAAGTTCAGCTCAATAGAAAGCATTTGTAGCATTATGTTTATTATTAATGTATTTAGACTCGTCCCTCTTTTCCTTTGATTAAAAAAAAAAAAAAACACAAATCTGAGTTGGCACTTAAATAGGAAGTGAATGGGGCCAATCTGTAAACGTCAGGTCAAAGCAAGGTCTCATAAGCAACCAAATTGGTCCATTTGCTAGGGAGGGTAGGGTCACATGAGGTAACCTCCTCGTGGTCGCTATAATGTGTGGTTCTTGCTCTCGGTAGGGTGCGTGGGGAGTTGTGCACAGAGAATAGCGTGGGCCTCCACACGCGCTATGTCTCCACGGTAACGTGCTCAACAAGCCACATGATAAGATGTGCAACTGAGATTCGTCCTCTGCAACCCAGATTGAGGCGAGTCACTACGCCATCACGAGGACTTGGAGTGCACAGGGAATTGGGCATTCCAAATTGGGGAGAAAAAGTGAGAAAATCAAAGAGTAGGGGTGAAACCCTGGTGTCTTGGCCAAATTTCCCACATTGGCCCTTGTCTATCATGGCCCCCTAATAATCCCCATACATTACTTGGCTCTATAACTCTACTCTCTTTTCCATCAATAGCTGGTGTGTGTTGAGCGTACTGGTGCACTATGGCTGCCATCAGGTGGATGCTGCACACTGGTGGTGGTTGAGGAGATTCCTTCTAAGCTATGTAAAGCGCACTGAGTGCCTAGAAAAGAGCTACATAAATATTAATATAAATATAAGGAATTATTATTATTATTATTATTATTAAGACATAAAAAATATGCATGTTAACATGATTTTTGTGTGATAAAATCGCTTACTAACCGTATTTGTTTAAAGTTATAACCAATTTTACAACTTAGTTGCCATGAAAACATAACGCCGTAAACACTACAACTCTGAAAAGACTGTAAAAAGTATGCAAGTGCTTTTCTGAAAATATAAGTTTCACAATTCTGCATTTAATCCCTCCAAAAATTTGCCCCATTCACTTCCATTGTAAGTGCGGGGTGTCCACGTACCCCTATCGAAGCATTCAACTCCCCCATAGTCACCTGTTTGGCACGTTCCATGGCCTGGACCACCTGCTGCTGGTGCTGCGGATGGAGGTTGAAGAGGAAAAATGGACGTCAACAATAAACAAACAGCAAACAACAAAACAAGGCAGATGGCCACCCTAGTGTGTCTTTGTGTAGTGTACGATTTCTATTCATGGCATAGCGTTTTCTGTAGTGTGTACACTTCTTGCGCACACACAGCAGAATTTTGTATGAATAGACACTTAAAACAGGAGGGGGAAGTTGTTTTTTCTTCAGTCAGGAAAAGCTTTGGGCAAACTGTAAGCGTTTTTGTGGAAGTGGGTTTACAAGAATAACAATAGGTTTCCCAGAGGCATCCAAATGAAAGACAATGTGAGAACGTGAGAGGGAGAGGAAAAAAATGAGTGATTGCACGAGTATGTGTGTGAGAGAGAGATCGAAAAAGAAAGGGAGAGATACTGTGAGTGCGTGTGGGCACATGTGAGAGAATTACATCAATCACAGAGTGTCTGAGCACAATGTGGCATGTGTGAGTCTCATGATGTGTATCTGTGGGACTAAGTGTGTGTATTTGTGTGTAGGTCTCATCTCACCTCCTGTGACAGGAATGGAATGAGCTGGGCACAGATCACATTTAGCCGTTTGGCAATCTCAGTCTGCAGAGCGAGAGAAACAGAGAGGGATACAGAATCAAAAAGAAAGCAAGAGAAATAAAGAGGCATACATTTAAATTTAACCAACTCAAAAGACAAGCAACACCAAAAAACTTTTATTAAAGGTTCTGGACAAGAACTGCCAACTTGGATCATAATGGGACCATCTGATTGACATGTAAAACGACCAAACCAATTCATTATTTACGTTTAGGGGCAAGTACATCTAAAATTGGGGAACAACGTGGTAGGGCTGAGTATCGATACAGATTCTCCAATTTGATTCAATAGCTCCCGATTTGATTTGATACTGATTTCGACTATGTAGTTCAATTGCCATTTATAGTGTTGTTCAGGATGTAGTCCAAAAACTCTAAAGAGAATTTGCCACTGTTTCCCTCATATCAGCAAGTAATATTTGCCACAGACCTTATTTTACACACAAGTAAAAAAATAAAAAATAAAAAAAAAACCCCATAGGAAAATCCCATGGGAACCTCTGGTGAATTAGACTTCATGGTTCGCCAACAATTTCGAGTCATGGCTGAACAGCTCTATTTAACAGATAAAATAAATTAACACAACTAAATTTGGTCAACTTTAAAGTTGGGGCTGGGTATTGATACAGATTTCCAGACTCGTTTTAATTCAGATTCACAAGCTCTCCATTTCGTTGAAGTGAAATCTGAAAATTTTACCAGCCAGTGGTAGACATTTTAGTCGCATAGCTCAAAATTTTGTGCATAAGCATTGCACATGCAAATGATCTACTCACATTGTAGAGGGTTTGTACAAATGATCATTCAAATGACGATAACGATTAATCAGAACATTTATATTTTTACCCAGCCCTACAAAGTGGAATAAACTAGGTATGCTTTAGAATTTTGTTTAATTGTTACCAACAGCCTCTAAAAACAATTGTACTGTCTTTCAAATATTCAATGCCATTAACCTAAAATCCAGCAACTACAGCTTCTGCAGAATCGTCCATTGTAGCAACCTTGAAATAATTTTTCACTTTTTTCAAATATTTTTTTTTTGTAACTGATTGATTAAAAACATGTGTTCCCCGACTCTAAATTAAAATTACAAAGTGTCAGATTTAGTCATTTTTGTTTACAATATGCACTGAGACGATCAATAAATGGTCTTGAGGTTGAGACTTATTACATATACACTCACCGAGCACTTTATTAGGAACACATATACACCTATTTATTAATTTGATTATCTAAACAGCCAATCATGTGGCAGCAGTGCAATACAAAAAATCATGGAGATATGGGTCAGGAGCTTCAGTTAATATTCACATTATCCATCAGAATGGGGAAACAATGTGATCTCAGTGATTTTGACCACAGCATGATTGTTGGTGCCAGACGAGTATTTCTGTAACTGCTGACCTCCTGGAATTTTCATGCACAACAGTCTCTAGACTTTTCTCAGAATGGTGCCAATCACAAATAACATCCAGTTAGCACCAGTTCTGCGGACAGAAATGCCTTGTTGATGAGAGAGTTCAAAGGAGAATGGCCAGACTGGTTCGAGCTGACAGAAAGGCTACGGTAACTCAGATAACCACTCTGTACAATTGTAGTGAGCAGAATAGCATCTCAGTGCACAACATATTGAATCTTGAGGTGGATGGGCTACAACAGCAGAAGACCGCGTCTGGAACTTTATTAGGAACATAGTGCTCAGTGAGTGTAGTTTAAGGCTGTTAATATAGCATCGACCACACTAATCCATTTTCATTTGAAAACCTTTTCTTTTTCATTTTTGTAATATCGTCATTTTCCAAAGTGTGCAAAAAGTTTTTAAAACATACAGGTTTCGGGGGAGGAAAACGGCGTTCAAGTGTTGCTGAGAGGAGCAAACGTAGCAAGATCAATACGTTTTCAAATAAAAATTTATTGGTGTGGACGTGAAGGTAGTGATGATGTGTTCTTTTGATAAAGATACAAACCAGCTCTTTTGTCAAAGACATGGTTCCACAACCATAAAACTACAATACTTTTAAAAACTTATCTATTGAACCACAATGTTGCATGAATGTAACCTGCTACCTCCCCATATGAACACAACTAGTAAATATTTTAGCCCCCCACATCTGGTTCATGCTAATTGTTGTGCAGTGAGGAGAGGGAGTGCCTGAAATATTCATGCCCAGCATCTGCTGCTCCGGTCCAGGCAAGAGGAGTGCCGCCTCCCCCTGTGAGCTCCCAGTGTAGAGTTCAATGCCCCTGTGAGCTCCCAGTGTAGAGGTCAGTGGTCCTGTCCCATCACGCTTCTCTAAAGTTTTGAATCTGGGGTTGCCATGCTCAACCAATCTATTTCTGGTCCATTGTAATATTTTACAAGCCACTCAAACCACAGCTCCTTTGCTATTAGCATGAATGCAATCCTCCACGGCTGTTTATTTTGCCGGCAGGTATGAACAAACATCGGTACACCGGTATGCATTTACGAGTCCCATTTGTGCCGTGGTCGCACGCCACAAAATTTCCTTTGGGTTACTGTCTGTGTGAAGACGTCCACCATCCCTCCCCCTGCACCTCCTCTCCTATATCCATCCATCATTGGCCTCCCCCAGATGCAGAAGGGGGGCAAGGGGCTACTTTAGAGATGGGAATTTGTTGAGAATATCAAAAAGAGGTGCAATTGAAACAGAGGAAGAGAACAGATGCTCAGAGAGCACTGACCTAATTTAAACTGACCAGATATCTGCATGAGACACAGAGAGAAAGACTGCGAGAGGAAGGTTGAGAAATGCAGATGCAGTAACAGACAATTTTTGAGGAAGAAGAGCGAGAAAGTCACGGCGAACTACTTTTAGATGATTGTGTGTATGTATGTGAGCAGGAGTTTGTGTTCCAGACACATTATTTGATGATCTAATTAATTTGTTTGCAGATTAATTTTAAAAACAAGTGCCACGGGCCAGACCTAAGAGGATTATAATATAACTGTATAAAAGCATGTAAAAATAAAACAAGATCCCTGCATAATTTAAATTTAGAACTTCACAAAATGATAAAAAAAAAAAGATAAAAGGACATATTACAGCAAAGCACTGAACATTCATTTTTAAACTGACAGCTCACCAGGGTTGGATTGGGAGACTAAATATCTTGTGGCACACTGGAGATTTGATCATAGATAATCTATTTTTGATTATTCTACTATTATGTCATTATTTATGTTTTATTAATATTATTATTATTAAAAGTTTGCAGCAAAGCTAATTTGCATTTGAAAATATAGATTTTGCAAATTTGCAACAAGTTAGCCAGAACTCTTGATTTTTGTAAGGGTAGGCATAACTGGTATAAGATTGAGCATGAATCTTCATTGCTAATCGAAAGATATTGGCTACTAATGGTGGCAAACAGCAATCTTACCTGTTTGTGCATCTCTATGTTTAGGCCGTAGGACATTTCATAGTACTGAAACAGAAAAAAGAGAGAGATCATTAGACATACAGAAACTACCACTTGATGCATCGAGCAATTAGTTGCATTATTTCTGTTATTAGCAAGAGAATCTTCTGAGGCAAATGACCCCACAGTGCTAGTAGAATCAAGCTGGGGTTTGAAAAGCTAGTTTTCATCCAACACCAAAGGGCATCTTGGATCAAGAGCTCAATGCTTAAAGGGATAGTTCACCCGAAATGTAAATCCACCATCGTTTACTCACATGCATGACATTCCAAACCTGTATGGCATTCTCTCTTCTGCGTATTACAAAAGGAAATGTTGGATTACTGCTATGATACTTCTATCTGATTATTCCAAGTTTTTCTAAGCTTATCGGTATTGTTCTGTGAGCTTATGACTGAAGCGAATGTTGGTAATCACCGATAATCTAGTCATCTGCCTTAGCTCTCAAATCTCGTGTGTGCCTTATTGAAAATGTGCATTTTCAGATTTGGTACCATTGCCATCACAAACGGCATGCCAAGTCCTTACAAAGCATATTTGCATATACATGAACATGAAATATTTGAGAGCTACAGCAAAAGTGAAGATTAATGGTGATTAACTACATATACTTCAGTCCTTTCCTCACACAACAATACAGAAAGGCTTAAAAAAAAAACTTGGAATATAGCACACAAGTTGTACAGAACAAACTATAGTGCTTTTTCAGGTTTGGAGCTCAGCAGCCCCTGGTCACCATTCACTTTCATTTTATGCATAAGTGTAGTGTAAACATTGCCCTTTTGTATTCCAGAGTGGAAAGAAAATCATACAGATGATTGGCACAACATGAGTGTGAGGCTTTTGAATGAACTATTGCTTTAAACCAGTCTGGTCAGCTGGATGCCAATTATTGATCTGACAGAGCGAGAAAAAAGTGTGTAATTTCAATGGATAGAGAGAAGTAAAAATGAGAGGATAGGCAGATAGAAGAGTAAAACATATAAAAGAGACATAGGGATAAAAAGACCCTGGCAATAAAAGAAGTCATCCTGACAGCTGCCTGTTGTATTCACCAGCCTTGCCAAGAGCTGACAGTGTTGCTAGGCAACTCACACACTAAAAAATTATGAGCCAAGAAGAAGAAAAAGGGAGAAAGAAAAAAATAGACAGAGAAAAGGGGGTTAAGCCGTCTGCCAAGAGCAAATAGCATGCCAGGCACACATAGCTGCCATTTCTGTGGGCATTAATGCACATGACAGCAACTCTGTGATGGAAGAGCCATGTTTGAAGGATGTCTGATTAAGCAGAGAAGGGAGATGTCTAGTATTTGGATGTGTATAGTATCTGCTGCAAAACACAAGTTGCGTGTTTGGCTTACCATGACATAATGTCTCTGTATTTCTGTCTTCTCTGTGGCCAGTTTTTCACACTCCAACTTCAGACTGCAAAGGAGAGAGAGAGAGAGAGAGAGAGAGAGAGAGAGAGAGAGAGAGAGAGGAGAGATTTTATTGGGTTTTTTGGAAGAGAGATTTTGTTGATCGCTTTGGTGCTCCTAAAACATGCTGTATCAAGTTGTATTTGTCTGAAGCCAATTTTAATGAAGGTGAAAACATTTTCTTTTCATTAAAATAATTAGAGGTGGATGATGAAGTTGTTTTAAAATGTGATGATTGTTCCAAGATGGCGGCGCGGTAGCACGCAGCGGCCACTCCGGATCCACAATGGTGCTATTTTTGTTAAAAAAGCCCGACTTTTGCAACACATGGACATCGGAGCAACCAGTGTTCGTGTCTACCATCGCCAGACACTACTCAAATATAAGACTCATGCAAAACCAAGCTGCATGATGACCTGCAGGAGGTGCTACGCTGCACTCGGCTTGCTGCGGAGACCAGGCCTCCAGCCCTCGGCGTCGCCTGATGCCGGTGGCCGGGAGAGGACGTCGTAGCGGTGTGCAGAAAGCGAAGCGCTGAAAGAGGGCGGGGTCCATGCTAGGCTAAAACAAACCCTAGCCGGCCGGCTCTCCCGCCTATCCTGCTCTCAAATGTTTGCTCCCTGGACAATAAACTGGACTATATCCGACTCCAGCAGGCTACGCAGCGTGAGTTTAGAGACTGCTGCGTCTTTGTTTTCACGGAGACGTGGCTCAGCGACAGAGTTCGGATGCCGCCATTCAGCTAGACGGGCTCGCCTCGCTTCGTGCCGACAGAAATACAGCTCTCTGCTTTAAGACTCGCGGTGGTGGCTTGTGTGTTTACATCAACACGGAATGGTGCAAGAACTCTATGCTAGTCTCTAGTTACTGTTCATCGCTGTTGGAGCTTGTGACTGTTAGATGCAGACCTTTTTATCTACCACGGGAATTCACCACTGTTTGCATAACCGAGTTTACATTCCCCAGCCTAACGCTAAGGAAGTGCTCTGTGAACTGTATGGGGCTATGAGCTGAACTGCAGAACGCTCACCCCGACGGACTGTTTATTGTCGCCGGAGATTTCAACCATGCAAATCTCAAGACAGTGCTCCCTAAATTCCATCAGTATGTGGACTTTGCAACGAGAGGGCTGAACAGCTTGATCTTGTTTACACAAACATCCCAGGCGCGAACCGGCGGAGCCCCGCCCCACCTCGGCTACTCAGACCACATCTCTGTTATATTAATTCCAGCATACAGACCGCTAGTCAGACGCACAAAACCGCTTCAGAAGCAGGTGAAAACCTGGCCAGCAGGAGCCATCTCTGCTCTTCAGGACTGTTTTGAGTGTACTGACTGGCACATGTTCAGGGAGGCTGCAACATATGGCGATTCTACCAACTTGGAGGAATACACAGCATCAGTGACCAGCTACATCAGCAAGTGCATTGATGATGTCACTTTCTCCAAGACCATCACCACACGCCCAACCAGAAGCCGTGGATGACTGTGGAGGTGCGACGCTGCTGAGGTCCGAGACTCGCCTTCAGAGCAGGCGATAAGGCAGCCCTAAGAACAGCTAGGGCCAAACTGTCACGGGCAATCAGAGAGGCAAAGCGCGACACGCCCAGAGAATCCACAGTCACTTCCAGGACAGCGGTGACACGCCGCATGTGGCAGGGCATCCAGGCCATCACCAACTACAGGACAACATCAGTTGCCTGTGACAAAGATGCCTCCCTTCCAGATGCGCTGAACGACTTCTACGCTCGGTTTGAAGTGCAGAACGACGTGATGGCGAGGAAGTCCACCCCTCCTCCCAACGACCAGGTGCTCTGTCTTACCACGGCAGATGTGAGGAAAACTCTACGTAGAGTCAACCCACGGAAGGCTGCTGGACCAGACAACATTCCTGGCAGAGTGCTCAGAGGATGTGCAGACCAGCTAGCAGATGTTCTTACCGACATCTTCAACATCTCTCTGAGCAGCGCCGTTGTTCCAACGTGCTTCAAGGCCACCACCATCATCCCCATGCCAAAGAAGTCTTCAGTGTCCTGCCTCAACGACTACCGTCCCGTCGCGACTTACACCCATCATCATGAAGTGCTTCGAGAGGCTCGTCATGAGGCAGATTAAGACCCAGCTGCCCCCTCACTAGACCCACTGCAGTTTGCGTATCGCTCAAACCGCTCAACGGACGATGCCATCACCACAACCCTCCATCCGGCCCTCACCCACCTAGACAATAAGGACTCATACGTTCGAATGCTGTTCATAGATTTCAGCTCAGCATTCAACACAATCATTCCCCAGCACCTGATTGGAAAGCTGAACCTGCTGGGCCTGGACACCTCCCTCTGCAACTGGATCCTGGACTTCCTGACTGGGAGACCTCAGTCAGTCCGGATCGGGAACAGCATCTCCACCACCACCACACTGAGCACTGGGGCCCCCAGGGCTGTGTGCTCAGTCCACTGCTGTTCACTCTGCTGACTCACGACTGTGCAGCAATGCACAGCTCGAATCACATCATCAAGTTCGCCGATGACACGACCGTGGTGGGTCTCATCAGCAAGAACAACGAGTCAGCATACAGAGAGGAGGTGCAGCGGCTGACGAACTGGTGTAGAGCCAACAACCTGTCCCTGAATGTCGACAAAACAAAAGAGATGGTTGTTGAATTTAGGAGAGCACAAGGTGAACACACTCCGCTGAACATCGACGGCTCCTCTGTGGAGATCGTCAAGAGCACCAAATTCCTTGGTGTTCACCTGGCGGAGAACCTCACCTGGTCCCTCAACACCGGCTCTATCACCAAGAAAGCCCAGCAGCGTCTCTACTTTCTTCGAAGGCTGAGGAAAGCACATCTCCCAACCCCCATCCTCACTACATTCTATAGAGGGACTATTGAGAGCATCCTGAGCAGCTGCATCACTGCCTGGTTTGGGACTTGCACCGTTTCGGACCGCAAAGCCCTGCAGAGGATAGTGAGGACAGCTGAGAAGATCATTGGGGTCTCTCTTCCCTCCATCAAAGACATTTACAAAAAACACTGTATCCGCAAAGCAACCAGCATTGTGGACTGACCCCACACACCCCTCACACAAACTCTTTACCCTCCTCCCGTCTGGCAAGAGGTACCGAAGCATTCGGGCCCTCACGGCCAGACTGTGTAACAGCTTCTTCCCCAAGCCATCAGACTTCTCAATACTCAGAGACTGGTTTGACACACACGTGTCCTGAGTTGCACTTTAATAACTGTCACTTTATAACTGTCTGCTACCTCAATAACTGCTATGTGCATAGAACATTATCTCATAGTATGTTATGTTTACATTTTTAGAAACTGTCATCTTTTTGCACTACTGAGTACTGGTCGGCGCTGCACTGTCTATTGTCCTGTTCATTGTCAGTAATTTGTTGTACTGTCCTGTACTTTTTGCACATGTTTGCACGTGCACTTTATATAGGTATATATAGGTAGTTTATATAGGTATTTTATTTCGTTGTGTAGTCTCATGTGGTCCTATGTTGGTCCTTTGTTGTTTTTATGTAGCACCATGGTCCTGGAGGAACGTTGTCTCGTTTTGCTGTGTACTGTACTAACTGTATATGGTTGAAACGACAATAAAAACCACTTGACTTGACTTGACTTGATTAGATGCTCCATAGCAAACATTAAAACATAACATGTACTGCCTCCACTCTACCTTTGACAAACTGCCATCCCTGCAACATGATGTGAAGACAGATATATATATATATATATATATATATATATATATATATATATATATAAAGACAGATTGACATATATAGAAAGAGACAGGAATGTGGAAAGACAGACAGATGGAAATACAGAAAGAGATGTAGAAAGACAGTAAGAAAGATCAACAGATAGAAAGACAGACAGAAAGACAGAACGATAGAAAGACAGATAGATATTTAGAAAGACCAACAAATATGTTGAAAGACAGAAAAAGAAAGAAAATGTAGAAATGAAGTAAATGAATAAAAAAAATGTAGATAGATAGAAAGACAGAACGGTAGAAAGACAGATAGATATTTAGAAAGACAGACAGATATGTAGAAAGACAGACAGAAAGAAAGAAAAGAATCAAAAAGACATTCAGAAAGATACAGATTGACAAAGATATGCTGAAAGACACAAAGATACGTAGAAAGATCCATTGCCTGGCCAAAGTCACATACTCTTAATATTTTGTTAGACAGCATTTATATTTCATTACGGTACGCATTCGTTGTGGCATTGTTGCTGCAATCTTATGTAACGTCACAACATTTTATTCAGTCCAATTAAATGGAAGTCGAAACACTCCGTAAAGTCTTCTCCAGCACATCCCAAAGACTTTCAACGGGGTTAAGGTCAGGACTCTGTGGTGGCCAATTCATGTGTGAAAATGATTCCTGATGCTCCCTGAACTACTCTTTCACAATTTTCTTGCCATTGTCCTCCTATGCCCACACCAGGGAAGAAAATAAATAAACTGATAGGATCACCTGGTCATTCAGTACATTCAGTTAGTCCAGAGGCTTGTACAGTGGGCACTATGAATTATGGGTGCATCTCTTCATGTGCTTCCCTTCTTACCCCGATGTGCCCGTCGCTTTGGAATACGGTAGATCTGGACTCATCAGACAACATGACCTTTTTCCATTGCTCCACGGTCCAATCTTTATTCTCTCTAGCAAATGTAAGTAGTTTTTTCTGATTAGCCTCACTAAGTGGCTTTCTTGTGGCCACACAGTTGTTGAGTTCTCGCCACATTGTTCTTGTGGAAATGCTCTTACTTTCACTATTAAACATAGCCATGAGTTCTTACCGACATCTTCAACATCTCTCTGAGCAGCGCCGTTGTTCCAACGTGCTTCAAGGCCACCACCATCATCCCCATGCCAAAGAAGTCTTCAGTGTCCTGCCTCAACGACCAGGTGACCAAGCATTTTAGTGATCTCCAATAACCAGGAGTTATATTGGGGCAGAATGGCGTTCCGGCACCCTCTAGGTCGGAGGAGGGAAAAAAACTAAAAAGAATGTGATCAGCTTTGTTAGTGGGCATCCTGGTAGTAGTGGAGAAAGCTCAATGTGAAATGTAACAGTGCCACAGGTCAGAGCAGCAGCTCCACAGCCCAGAACAGCAACAGTGCCACAGGTCAGAGCAGCAGCTCCACAGCCCAGAACAGCAACAATGCCACAGGTCAGAGCAGCAGCTCCACAGCCCAGAAGAGCAACAGTGCCACAGGTCAGAGCAGCAGCTCCACAGCCCAGAAAAGCAACAGTGCCACAGGTCAGAGCAGCAGCTCCACAGCCCAGAAAAGAAACAATGCCACAGGTCAGAGCAGCAGCGCCACAGCACAGTCACAGGTCAGAGCATTTTCACAGGTCAGAGCAGTGCAACAGCCCAGAACAATAGCAGTGCCACAGTTGAACAGTAGCAGAAACTGTGCCACAGTCGAACAGTAGCAGCAACAGTGCCACAGTCCAGAACAGTAGCCAAAGCTCCAAAGCCACAGAGAAGGATTTGCCCGGTTGTTGGAGCATTTCTCAATTTTATTACTTAAAGAAAACTTATCCTGAAAAGATGGTCTGCTGATTATTTGGCATGTAGAGAAAGGAGTTACTCTGTCCAAAGCTCTTGCTATGCGCTGCTCTGGGAGCTGTTTTGAGGTAAGCTGCCGACCCTCTGTCCCATTTTAGATCAAGAGCTCCCTCACCTTCCAAATTCCAATTTAACCCCTGCCGAAAATGATCATTCAAGATTTTTTCCGGCATTTTCCACATTTCTTCCACAAAGCTGATGGTTCTCCAAAATCCTAGAAGGTTTTAATAATGTACTGGACAGTTCTTAACTCAATTCCAGTGATTTCAACAATCACCTTAGTTGTTTTCTTTGCTTGATGCAGGACAATAATTTACCCACAGTAACTTTTGCACGACGTCTTCCGACATGGTTGTATAAAACATTAGAAGCTGCACACTGCATCAGTTAGGGTTAAAAGAACAGTTTCCAGCTGAAGCATATCAATCACTGCAATAATGATCCAATCATAGGCTCTTAAGTATCTGCTTATTTAAATCCAAACGGTGACTTTTTTGACAGACTGAAAGATATGTAGAAAGACAGACAGAAAGATAGACAAAGAAGAAACAGATATATAGTAAGAAGGATAGTCAAACCAAAACTGCATCATCCCTTTGCAATATGATCAGTTCTCAATATTTCAGAGCACACACACACACACACACACACACACACACAGACACACACACACATCTCCTGGCTGTATTTCAGCTCTTCCGATACACTGACTTGATTGTAGGCATCAGATTTATGGGAGCGCACGGGAGGCCTGGGAAAATTAGAATATGATTAATGCTGCAACATTACGGCGCCGCAACAGGTAATAACGGCACATCCGCTCTCCTTCACTGACTGCGCACAACCATCGATAATTGACTCATTTATCACCATGAGTGAGGAAGACCACAGAGGGGCGGAAAAAAGATGATGGGCACGGGGTGTTGCAGGAAGTGAGAGAGGGAGCTGGGGAGGATTAAATTCATTCCCCGGGTAGAATTTATTATGCTGGAATTGCCTCACTGCAAAAGTCACACAGGTCGCAGGATTTCTGAGAACTGACACATCTATTGGTGTGCATTTAGCTGAGATTGTCACTGATTAATTTATTTATTTCTCTTCATGCCTTAATGCTTTGGCCTCAATTATGTGATGCGGTGGAGACGTCGCAGACTTGTGCAAAATCTTTGGAGGAAATTTTGAGAAAACATTGCGACAGCTTCAAAAATGGTCTTATTCATTGGATAAAGATGCTGAGTTTTCTATCTAGGTTTACATGATACATAATTTAAATTCTGTTAAATCTCCCACACAGCAGAGGACACAAAGAGTTCAGTGTGCCAAGAGACTGGAGTGGATTTACAAAAGGTAAATCAAGGCTAATGTGGAATTTAACTTCAAAATGTCAAATCCATAAAAATGTAAAATTGAAGTACAAACTGTTACATGCAACAAACACCAGCGACTGGAAGGTTCTTTAAGACAAAATAACCACTTATTTGTACCACATATATTTGTAGTCCTCACAAAACTTCACCATGGTAACCATCGTTACCACCCTGTCAACAACAAAAGATCTCACCTCAATCCAGGTGGCGGAGGACAAGTCTCGGTTGCCTCAGTTTCTGAGACATTCAATCCACGCATCTTATCATGTGGCTCGTTGTGCATGATACCGTGGAGACTCCCAGCATGTGGAGGCTCATGCTACTCTCCACGATCCACGCACAACTTACCACGAGCCCCACTGAGAGCAAGAAACTTTTGAACTCGTGACTCCAGGGGTGGTAATCAGCGTCAATACTCGCTGAGCTACCCAGACCCCCAACAACAAAAGATCTTAAAAGACATCAATCCTGAAAGCTTCTTAAGGGCCGTTCTAACCATATTAACTTTTGCACCATTCATATCTTCGACTTTTGACATTTCTAAATGCATTTTTCAGCATCTAGCACACAAGCAACACATTTGTAAGATGCAGTCGTTAAAATACTGTAACTTCAACTTAATGCGTAATCAGGGGGGTGCCTGGGTAGCTCAGCGAATATTGACATTGACTATCACCCCTGGAGTCACGATTTAGAATTCAGAGTGTGCTGAGTGACTCCAGCCAGGTCCTCTAAGCATCCCAATTGGCCCGGTTGCTAGGGAGGGTAGAGTCACATGGGATAACCTCCTTGTGGTCACAATTAGTGGTTCTCGCTCTCAATGGAGCCCATGGTAAGTTGTGTGTGGATCGCGGAGAGTAGCATGTGCCTCCACATGTTGTGAGTCTCCTCAGCTGTCATGCACAGCAAGCCACGTGATATAGATGCGAGGATTGACGGTCTCAGAAACAGAGGCAACGCCCCAGCACGAGGACCTACTCTGGCCAGCGTTCCTTACTTGCATAAAGCATGTTTTTAGCTTAACACAGTCTGTAGGAAACATTTTAATAACTTGCTACGGCAAGCATAACTATTATTATTATTATTGAGATGTGTGCTATTACTTTAAGCAATCTGATGTACTGATGACTAGTAGACAATAAAACCATTTTCTTTAGAAAAGGTCAAATTTATAATTCTTTATCATTTTACAGTAGTAGGAATACGTGTACCCTTACAAAAAGTACTGTGTTGGTATCATAGTGCACTGGATGGCATCAGACAGTAATACTATGGTACTAAATGTTAAGAATATTATAAACCATGATATTTACAGGGTCCTTTAGGATAACAACTAATACCATGGTTTTACAATGGTACAGTTAGGAACTTTTTAGTGTAGTTACAATTGTATTTTGGCAGGAACTACGATTACCATAATAAATGTTAATTTTCCTCACTCAAATGCATCATTGTATAGGTCTCTTTAAGCATGTATACTGGTGCACTATGGCCACATACGTGTTGCCAGCTGTCTAGAAAGCACAATGTATAAATGTGGGAAGGAAGTGAGAGATGCCTTGTGATGCATTTGACATCACAATAATTGCCTGTAATGACTATAGCTCAATAAACTCCAGAGAGAGTTAGAAAGAGAGATGAGGGGAAGGGAAAAAAAAAGATGCTCCTTCCTTTGACAGTCAATAAGATGATCATCGGAACAGGCAACTGATTCTGCACAACAGTTCTGTCAGCAAAGCACCATTACTTCAATATGTACACACAGGCTAACTGCACTTTTAATCGTCTTACACACAGTGAATTATTAACGACGACTCAAACGGATGCGTCTGAATGAAAAATTTGACTAAAAAGCAAATATCCACCCTAACGGTAAGAAGCACCAGTCCAATTAGTGGACGCAAGGACACTATTCTGATCTTCATTTGCCATGCCTGTGCCTCATTAGTAAAAGCCCTTTTGTTCTCCATGCTCTCCAGTGCTTTTTCATCTTTCTGCTTAATGTGTATACACACACACACACACACACACACACACACACACACACACACACACAAACACACACACACACACAAGCACACAGAGTGATTAGTTAGCGAAATAGTCCATCTCAGAGCTAAATTAAATCCCATTACTGTCTGAGAAAGGATTGATGAAGACTTTTCTTCCCAGCAAATTTGCCTTTGTGGAAAATTTGCTATGTTCAGAATGGAATACTGGAATTAAATACTTAATGCACAGTATATACTTTAAAGTGCTTTCTATTTTTATAAAAATATGTAAAATAGTATGCAATATGCAGCAAAAGAGGTTTCAAATTGTAGAATGCTACATTGTTGTCAATTAATGACTCATGACTGTTTAATATGTTTTGAAATTTTTATTAAAAATGCACATTTTGTTTAGGTCAAATGGAGTAACCCTAAGAAAACTTATTGATATTCATGACTCAAAATTCATGATATGTTTGAAAACTTTTTTGAAATGTATGATTAAAGGTGGGGTATGTGATTTTCTTTTTTGACCATTTTTTCAAAATAACTTGAAATCCTATTCCTAACCCACTTACTGGCTGTAAATTAGAAGCACTGAAATGAAAATTAAGCAATTTAATCATCTGTGGAACGGGCAGGACTCGAAAAACTCCAGCCAATCATTTTCAAGACCATCTAGAATCATTGGACAGAAAATGTGTCAATCAAACGGTCGTACCATGCCCCCTCCCCCACCACCCTGGCGCGTGTCCCGTTCGATGCGCATACTCAAAGCTCGTGACCCAGTAACAGGAAGCGATTGTATTTATGTATGGAGAATAGAGCTTTTATAGTGCTAGTGGGGTTGTTCCACATTTCTATGAATCCTGTTTTGAATAGAAGACCGCTGTACAGACGCCAGGGCTGGCTATGTTCTTTTTTTTTTACAGTTATGAGAAAATCAGCTCTACACCTTTCAAGAGTGGTATGCGAACCCCTCCTCCTGCTGTGTCAGCAATTTGCTCTGAAAAATTGTCTGACAGGTGAATGCACTGTTTGACTAGTCAGTCTAGAACACTGCTAGAACACTGCGCATCTGAGTTTTCGCTCGTGCATGATTGCGCGTACATGTTTTTCGAATGGGTGGAGTCAGGGCCAGCGTTGGAGGAGAGAAGGTAGGACCTTAGAGTTGTGTATTTTCAAAATCTGCCGGCCGTTTTGCAAATCACATACCCCACCTTTAAGTTGACATTTTTAATCCCTTTTTATTTTACAAAAATCGTCAAGTCCCTGCTGATCCCCACCTGTTGAACACTATAATTGCGATTATTAAATAATTGTTTGGTCATTTGTTTGGTCAAGTGTAATATTTAAAGCAACAACACATGCGTCCATTTAAATCAAGCTTATATTTTGGTGTTTATTTGTTTTTGACAGTAGTTTCTCACCTCCAGATAAGCAGTTTGCTCCATGGCCCAGTGTGATTATTAATCCCTGTAAAGCTGTGATTCAATTAAATAAATGCATAGTCTGTATGTGCTGCGCACTTCAGAGTGCTCTCTGTATCTGTCATCTCATACACACAAGACTGTGCATGACGATGAGGTGTTTTCCATGTATTGTGTTTCATTTTGAAGTGCGCATCACTTGCAGATTATTTATTCATTCAATAAAATCAGAGAATTTTTTAGTTTAATTATCACACTAGGACATATCACAATTTGAATTTGATTAATTATACATTCAAACATTCATTTTCGTCCAACTATATCATATTCCACGACATTCTGCGCTGTATTGCTATCATATAAATGGTGTCTCCAAATACTCTGAAAAGATAAGGTAATAATGAATTAAAATAAATAATGAGACATCAAATCTCTCTTCATAAATTTGGACAGTTTTAAAATATTTATTGTAGCTTTTTACTCTCAAAGACATAATTTATGAGTGAAAACAGTGTGTGAAAAACACTTTGGTGAAAGGCCCACAACATGTATAATCATCAGTCACTTTTACACATTAATAACTCTTCCGCCCTTTTGTCTCCATGATGAACAATATTGTCTCACATGCCAATGCTGAAGTAAATGAGCAACATGCCCTTCTCATTCAGACGGTCAGTACATGTACAAAGTCATTCAGTTTGTTTATGAATGAAAAGTTTCCCGAATGCTGCTTTTCACCGTGCACGTGCTGCTGTAACCAAGCACGCGACTGGCTGTAGCTGTAACCGATCAAGTGATCTGCATCGGTTGGACCCAAAGCACACAGTTGGATGCAGCTGAAATCAATCACGAGGGTGTAAGCAACCTTAACCACTGACATTGTTTCACAATGCGAAGCTGCTGGCAGTGACAAACCGATACAGCGTATTTCACTCCTATTCCGAATCCCGTTTTTACCATGTTTTTGTACATGTAACGAAAACCTTGCTAGCAACACAATCAAACCGTCTTGTTATACTAAAATATTTTCCAAGACAAATACTCAATTTCTAGGACATATAGGTATTTTTTCCAATTTTCCAGGACTTTTCCATGACTGGAAAAATGCATTGCAAATTTCCAGGTTTTCCAGAAAGCGTGGGAACCCTTTGTCATTGTGGGTTCATACAGGCAGTGTAAATGACAAGCAGTAACACAGAGGAGCCCTGTGTCATGTCCGAAATTACAGAATGAAGAAACACAGAATCGCAAAGGCCTTTCTACATGTGAAATAAGGGCTCATGGGTTTAACAGGAGAGCCTTAAAAGTAATGTGTGAAAGTGAAGAATTTTGGATAGAAATATTTTTCTGTTGCATGCTTTAATATAATATAATAGCTATTCAGGTTGGCTGGGTTCCAATAACAACAACAACAACAACAACAACAACAGTGCAAATGCAAAATGGACCAAGACTAAAGCTGACCAAACAGAGAACAGATATTTTAAGTATCTTTAAATATTGTTTAAAAAATATTAATATTGTTTTTATGTCATTCACAAGTTAAGGTTAAAGGAAATCATGTAACAGTTTAATATGAATAAATTACTTAAGGTTTATGAAGCACACTTACAGCTAAGACAAAAGCATGACAATTTGTATGACAATTAATCATCATAACCGTGAAAACCCTAAGACAGAAACAAATAATTAGTCATAATCTTGAGCCCTAAACAGACAATTAATAGTAATAATTGCAATTACTTGTTTGACAATTAGTAGGAAGTCAAATTTCATAATCGTAACAGCCCTAATGCTTTACGTTTTGGAAAATGTAGTAGGTTATCCAGGTATTCCATTCATACAGATAGTTTGCCTCCAATGCACAGTATACATACTATATACACAGCAGAAACACTAGAATGGAGGTAGTAGCATGCTATTCCAAACATTGCCACACACACATGTTTTTTTGTCTTCGAATAAGTACATCACAACAAAATAAGGCCACTCCACATGTTGCAAACCAAAAAAAGTCCTTAGTCAACACACACAGCAAACATTACTGATGAAACGCACAATCAGACACACACCAACAACATTAAAGCACAATTACAAATCAAACCACCTACCGCCAACACATGCTCTTAAAAATACACGCTCAAATGGGGAAATGCCGGGCCACACACATTCAGAGATGTGTATCCACCACACTAAACCTCAACCAAAAACTCCAGGCTTCATCATAAAGATGCCTGGGTACTACTGCAATGTTTGCATGTGTGTGGCTGCCTGTGGTTTGGCTTTCTTTATGTCGAAGCATTGCAAACCTAGAGGAAACATTAGCACAGTAGGTGAGCTTGTGTGTGTGTATTTGGAATGGGTTGGGCAAAACAAGAACCACTGTAATGAGAACCTCCAGTCTAAAGCCATCCTGTGTGCTTATTAGAGGCCTTTTACACACAAAACCCCAAACCTAAACACTCATAAACACACTGAGACATACACAAAACATATGCATCAATGTGAGCAACTAGGGTTGTCACTAAAACAAAATTTCAGCAATACCAGTTAATTTGGTGTTTCTCAAAAGCAATTTAAATACCACAGCAAAACCTGACATGCTATTGTAGATAGCATACTAATATATAAAAAATGGCTTGTAGTCTAAATATTTCTAAAAGTAAATATTGCTTCAAGTTCTAAAGTAATTTTTCAAGTACACAGGCAATAATAAATGTAAAGCAAACAAAATGAAAAGAAATAAAATAGGTACAGTAATAAAAAATAAAAAGATACAAATTAAGGCCACATGAACACTAATCCATTTTCAATCTTCCACACTGGAACAACAGTTTCTCTATTGAGAACTATGGCCATATCCACACTACGGTAAGACAATTGGGTTTGAAAACATATTTTTCTACTTTTATGCCTCCACCAAAAACTGAGCATTTAGAAAGTGCTCTCAATTAACACAAACTTTGGAAAAAGATCACGTTTGGAAATGAAAAGTGATTAGCGTGGACGAAAACGTGCTCTAGTTCCGTGATTGTGTGGACAGTATTTATACTGTAAAGCCTGAAGCACAAATCTCATTTTGGCACATCCGATTGTTTTTGTCCTTACATTCACCAAAGACATAAACTACATTGTTAACATTAATATCTCACCATGACAAGCATTTTGATCAATAAGTGATCAATAAGTTAATTTGACCATTTTTGCAGGCTGGCACAAGTGCTCCTAAAAGATCATACGCATAAATAAGTGTGAGAATTAGAAAGCAGCCTATGGAGTCAATATGATGCATTATATATTTGCATATAAAGTATTGCAAAAGACAAAGCTGTGTTTAATTGCAAAAAACAATGCATGTTGTAAACGAAACCCCAGAATTTAGATCATTTTTTAAATCTGCAACAGACTATTGGAATAAATTTTTTGGCAACACTTTTCTTTGAGCTTCACTTTTTTGCGTTGTCCCTTTACCTCTGTCCCTTTGCACTTCATTTATTTTTGCCCTTCACTATGTGGTACTTTTTTGACATGGGGCGGAGTTTAGAGCTGATGACATCACGTGGGGTGTGGCTTATTCACGAGGTCAAGGAGCATGTGCAGTTCACAAGCACAATGATGCCCGCTAACTTCAAAACTAGCCAAAAATTTGGCCGAAATATCTCACTGTGATTTAAGGTTTTCTAATTTTCTCTAATTTCTAACCAAAAATATCACAATGTAAAATTGTTAAACAAGCTCATTTTTAAGGTCAAAGTCCTGGTTACGGTCCATTTGTGCTTCATGTAGATTTTTAGCTAATATCACTGGCCTGTGTTGTTTGATGTTACGGTCTGCTATTTTTGCCTTAACTAGGTTTTTAAAAACTCCTATTTCAATAATGGGAAGTATGTGATGGTGTCATCAAAGCCTTGATTATAGTTCTAACTGTTTCCTGTCTGATAAAAAGTCAGTATATGAAGCTGTTACTTTAAGTGCAACATAACAATCTTTGTCTTATTTTTAAATATTAATAAAAACAAAATTCAAGGCACTAATGCTGAAGAACAGCAGTATAATTTTACAGCATTATTTTGTTTTCTTTAGCACTTGTTTAGTGGCAGGCCAATCCAATGTTACTCATGAGGAATCCTAATGTATATTAACCCTGAAACAATGTGTATTCCAGTTATTTACTGAGGAAGTATATGGCTGTGAGGTACAAGACCACCAAAGAATTTAGTGTTTACTGGAGAAATGGTGCTCCCTGCTCCTTATCACATGATGATGAAAACAATTGTGGGGCTTTTGTGCTACTGGTGAGGAATTACAACGCTTCATTGCCACAATCTTGTTTCTTTGTGTTATATTTTCCTTTCAATAAAGGAGTGGGCTTTATGTATAATTTTAATATTTTTTTATTTGACCAGAATAGAGGCATCAGTCCAAGACAATTGACATGACCAAACACAAAATCCAAGAGCTCAAGTGTGTAAAGTGTATCCAGATTTGTTGTTTTTTGTAGTAACATGCACAACCATTTTTAATATTTAAAAAATGAATTTGTTTTTAAAAATTAATAAATAATACTTGAATAAAATACAAAAAACTGACTTGCTTTTGAGTCATGTTTTGTGTTGTTTAAAAACGTAACTAACCTGAAATGCCTTGGTAAAACACAGAATAAGAGATGTATGATTTTAAAGGGATTAGTTCAACAAAAAACTAAATTCTGTCATTTACTTTAGCTTATGTAGTTTCAAACCCATATGGCACACTTCTGTGGAACCCAGAAGATGTTAGGCAGAATGTTAGGGACTGGGAGCCTCAATCACCATTTACTTTTATTGTACGGGAAGAACAGTGATTCATAGTGATATATTCACAGATTTCTCATGTTCCATGGAAGAAAGTCATACATGAATGCAAGTAAACAATGACAGAATTGTACGTTTTGAGTGCACTAAACCTTTAATTCAGCCAAAAGAAGTATGTGTTGCTAATTTTGTCAAGTTTTATTACACTTTCATTTGAAGACATGAAAAAGTCTGAAAACCACAACAGAGAATAACTGATCCTATGTTACACATTTAAAAATGTATCCTGTATTGGAGCTGGAAACATCAAAGTAGCTCAAAGTTGATGGGCAGTTCACAGGGGAAACATCTGAAAAAGATAGCAAGAACCAACAAGTCAATCATCACTGAACAAGAAATAGTATTTGAGAGTAATAGAAGACTGGTCTGCCATAAAAAACTAAATATTACTAAATAGAAATATAATATTCTAAACATAGTGTGTTTTAAAAACCTAGTTAAGGTGAAAATAGCAGACCGTAATATCAAACGACACAGCACAAACACACTGTAACCAGGACTTTCACCCTAAAAATGAGCTTTTTTTCAAACTGATTTTTTCTTGGTTAGAAATAAGAGAAAATAAGGACAAACCTTAAAATCAGTGGCATTTTTCTGCTGATCGCGTCTGCTATTTTGAAGATAGTGGGCATCAAGGTGCATGTAAACTGCACATGCTCCTTGACCTTGTGAATAAGCCACACCCCACGTGATGTTGTCAGACTCGAAACTGCAACCCATGTCAGAAAAGTACCACATAGAAGCACAAAGAGAAATGAAGTGCAAAGGGAAAGAGATACTGCAAACATTAAAAGGAGCATCGCAAAGAACAAATACTTTCCGCAAAGTGAAGCTCAAAGAAAATGAAGTGTTGGAAAAAATAAATTGATGCCAAAAGTCTGTTGCAGATTAAAAAAATTATCTAAATTCTTGGGTTTGGTTTACAACATACATTGTTTTTTGCAATTAAACTCAGCTTTGTCATTTGCAATATATAATTCTCTCCCCTTTTCTCCCAATTCCCAATACTTAGTAGATCCTCGTGTTGGCGTGGTTACTCACCTCTATCCGAGTGGCAGAGGACAAGTCTCAGTTGCCTCCGCTTCTGAGAACGTCAATCCGTGCATTTTATCACGTGTGAAGACTCACAGCATGTGGAGGCTCATGTTACTCTCTGTGATCCACGCACAATTACCATGCGCCCCATTGAGAGCTGACCCCATGTGACTCTGGGCCAATTTGGTTGCATAAAAGACCAGGCTGGTGTCAGTCTTTTGCAATACTTCATGTTTTTTCAAATATATAAGGACATATTGACTCCATAGCAGCCACCAGTCAGTCAGACAGTGATCATGCACCAAAAGATGTCGGTATTTCATATTTGCAATACTGCGGAATGACTGGCATCGTACAATTTTGTAGTACTGATCACCTTACAAACCCTACAAGCAACACAGCATGTCAACGCCACATGAAAAATCGTATTTGTTATACAGTTTCAGCCATGTTCGTATTTCCAGCTGGAACTTGCCCTGTAACTTGACCTCGACCTTAGTGTGTTTCTCACACAGGGCCACAAAAAGTGCCATACATGGCCTTATTACAGTTCTTGCAATATGTGAAAAAAACAAAACAATTTAAATAAAAAGAGCGTGTAAAACGTCTCGGTTACCTACGTAACCTCGGTTCTCTCTAGATGAGGGAACAAGTATTGCGTAAGCTAGCTTACGCTACGGGAAAGATTCATCTTTTCTGAGATATTGAAGCCAAAAAATTATCCTTAATTTTGTATCATTTGTCAACGCAGTGCAGCAACTGCAGACCTTGAGCGGGCTAGCTAGCGAGCTCATTGGTTGCTCTGCGGCAACTGCTGCAGCCTATAGACGAACTTGCGTGAACTCGCGCCCAATGAGAGGCGCCAGCGCTCACTGTCCCAAAGCCCGCCAGAATGGGCGTGGCTAGAGTGCATATAAGCGCAGTTCGTAGGCTGGAACCCTGGTTTTCATTGAATGAAGCGAAAATCGCCGTGGCGCGAAAGCACGGCCAGCTACGCAATACTCGTTCCCTCATCTAGAGAGAACCGAGGTTACGTGAGGTAACCGAGACGTTCTCTTACGAGAGGTTCTCTCGTATTGCGTAAGCTAGCTTACGCTACGGGAACCCATTGTCAACGCCGTGCGCGCCAAGCATCCACTGCATGAGCCCCAGGGGGTGGGGGGACCCGGGGGAGCCCTTGTGAGTGGGGAAAAAATATTTGGCCGGCAAGAGTGCGGGTCAGTGTGTGTGTGTGTGCTACATAAGCACATAGTGGGAAGGGAAAAACAGAGCGGCGGTGCCGGTCTGTGTGGAATGTGTCCCATTAGTGCAGCTCACCAGGGGAGCTGTAGCGTATTAAACCGCTAGTAGTTTTGCCTGCAGAGCGGGCACTTCCAGATTGTAAAATCTGACAAAGGTGGAGGGGGAAGCCCAGCCCGCTGCCACACATATGTCCTGAATAGAAATCCCGCTGGACCATGCCCACAAGGAGGCCATGCCTCAGGTGGAGTGAGCCCTAATGCCTAACGGGCATGGCAGGTCTTTCGAAGCGTACGCGGCAGCAATAGCGTCCACTATCCATCTAGACAGTGTCTGTTTCGAGGTGGCGAGACCCTTGGTGCGCCCTCCGAACAAAACGAAAAGCTGCTCAGCGCATCTGAAAGAGGTGGAGCGCACAGTATACAATCTCAGTGCTCTGACTGGGCAAAGGAGATTTGTGTCGCGTTCGCTATCGGATGCTGGCAGAGCCGATAGGGAAATAATCTGTACTCTGAAAGGAGTACCGATCACCTTGGGGACATAGCCGTGTCTAGGCTTTAAAATGACCTTGGAGTCACTTGGTCCAAACTCCATACACGCAGCGCTGACAGACAGCGCGTGAAGGTCTCCCACACGTTTAACTGATGACAGGGCAGTCAGAAAAACGGTTTTGAGTGAAAGGTATTTCAAATCCACGGATTCAAGCGGTTCGAGGGGAGGGGGCTTTCATAGCTTCGAGAACTACAGAAAGATCCCAGATAGGAACCGATGGGGGGCGCGGGGGGTTCATCCTTCTAGCTCCCCTGAGAAAGCGGATGACCAGTTCGTTTTTCCCCGTGACTGGCCGTGCAGGGGTTCGGCGAACGCCGCGACGACCGCCACGTACACTTTGAGCGTGGATAGAGATCTGGCCTTATCCAGCAGCTCTTGTAAAAACACGAGCAGCGACGACACCCCACATGTCTGTGGGTCCAGGTCTCTGTCGGTGCACCATTTTGAAAACACCGACCATTTGGACGCATAGAGTCTTCTCGTGGAAGGGGCTCTAGCGTGTATGATAGTGTTCATTACTCCTTCTGGCAAAGCGACGGGTAGTCGTTGATCACCCACGCATGCAGCGCTCTGGGTGGGGATGCCAGATCGTGCCGCGAGCTTGAGAGAGGAGATCTGCTCTCACTGGGATGGGCCACGGGGCTGTCAGTGACAGCTGCGTAAGCTCCGGAACCATGTCTGATTCTCCCAGCCGGGCTATGAGGAGCACCGAGTGACGCTGCTTCCTGATCCTCTGCATTACCTGTGGCAATAGCGAGACGGGAGGGAAGGCGTAAGCGGGCGGTTGGGCCAGTCCTGGGCCAGCTGCCCTTGTTTTCGAGAAAAATACTGGGCAGTGAGAGTTCTCTTTTGACGCGAAGAGGTCTATCTCTGCTCTGCCGAATATTTCTTATAATTTCTGGACTGTTTGAGCGTGCAGAGACCATTCCCCTGGGGGAACATTGTCTCTGGACAGTCTGTCTGGGCCGTCGTTCAGGTGGCCTGGCACGTGCGTCGCCCTCAGCGAGCGCAGGTGGCCCTGGGACCAACTTAGTATGCGTTTTGTCAGATGGAAGAGGTTCCTGGATCTGACACCGCCCTGACGGTTTAGATAGGATACCACAGATCTGTTGTCCGAACGGACCAGGACGTGGTGACCCTGAATGACCGGGAGGAAGCGCACGAGCACGTACTCGACCGCTATCATTTCCAGACAATTTATGTGAAGGAGCTTTTCCTGAACTGACCATAGGCCGAAAACCGGCGAGCCCTCGCGAGACCGCGCTCCAACCCGTGTTGGACGCTGCCTGTCGAGATGACTTTTCGGCGAGATACAGCTCCCATCGCCACTCCCCGCTGATACCATTCGCCACCGCCCAAGGCTGCAGAGCTGATATACAGGTCTGAGTCACTCTGATCGGCTGGCGCCTGTGGCCCACGCCGGCGCAGACGCTGGTGTTTAGCCAATGCTGAAGCGGGCGATGCACAGTAAACCCAGCTGAAGTACTGCTGCGGCTGAGGCCATGTAACCTAACACTCTCTGAAATTTTTTCAGAGGCGTGAGGCTGTTCATCTGAAAAGACGCCACGTGTAGATAAGCTGAGCCGCCATTGCCACAGAGTCTAGTTCTATTCCAAGGAAGGAAATTGCATGACTGGGCTGTAGTGAGCTCTTGGTCCAATTGACTGCAAGACCCAGACTGTTCAGATGACTGAGGAGAACTGTCCTGTGAGACAGAAGCTCCGTGATGTGACTGTGCCAAAATCAGCCAATCGTCACAAATAGTTCAGAATTCACAAGCCCTGACTCACGAGGGGTGCTAGCGCCGCATCCATGCACTTCGTGAAAGTACGGGTGCTAAGGACAGGCCGAACGGAAGGACGGTGTATTGATAAACCTGACCGTCGAGGCTAATCTCAAAAATGGCCTGTGACGGGATTTATCTGAATCTGAAAATAGGCATCTTTCAGATCGAGAGAAATAAACCAGTCCCCCTGGCGCACATGCGCGAGGAGTTTCCTGATTGTAAGCATTTTGAACGGTCTTTTTGCAAGCACCTTGTTCAAAACCCTGAGATGTAATATTGGTCTGAGGCCGCCGTCTTTCTTGGGGACAAGAAAATAACGGCTGTAAAACCCCGACTCGCTCAGTGAAGGCGGCACTCTCTCTATGGCCCTTTTGCACAGAAGGTTTGCTATTTCTGAACGAAGCATGCAGGCTGCTTCCGTGTTCACATAGTTTCGAGCCGCGCCCTGAAGTGGGGAGGGCGGCGATCGAACTGTAGCAAATAGCCCTGTTTTATTGTGCTTAACGCCCATTTGCATATCCCTGTGATAGCTTCCCACGCTTTGAAGCGTAACGCTAGAGGGTGAATGGCCGAGACGCCCTGATTGCCGTACACAGCGGGCTGAACAGAATGTGTGAGCGCGCTTATTGTGCTTATGCATGACTGCTCGCAGACAGCAGGGACATGCTGTTCTGTGAGTGACTTCCTGATTGAGATGAATGGGGAAAGAGTCACATCTGTTAAGTGATGCGCGAGCATAGTCACGGGCACGGGACTTACACGTAGAGAGGTGTTTGCTGGCCGTGTGACAGAGCGGGCAGAGAGGGGACGTGCGCGACGGGCTCGTGGGCTGCGTTATTGACTCCAACACTCGAGCGGGCTGTGCCCGCTTTATGTGAGTGTGCTCTGATAGGAACACGGGAAGTGTAATGCTTGTATGTAGGGGTGAACACTGGATTGTGGGCACATTTTCTACACATAAGACATGTTTGCTCTCTGATAGGGACACGGGAAGTGTAATGCTTGTGTGTAGGGGTGAACACTGGATTGTAGGCACATTTTCTACACATAAGACATGTTTGCTCTTTACAAGATCTTTTTGTGCCACCGTGAAAACGGCGTTTGAGTGCAGGCAAGCGGGTAGTAACACTGGCTTGTTGGCTGCTGAATTCACCACTGTAGTAGCCTGAGAGAAGGGGACTGACAGGGGGCGAAGCTTTGACGGTGGTCCGGCCGCGGCGGGACTGAGCCGTCGTTTTTTCACATAGGCCCGCGGGGGGGGCGGCGGTCTGCGGCAGCTGTCTGAGCGCGATCTGGGGCGGCCGCCCCGTCGACGCTGGGAAGTCTGGCTTTGTTGAGCTGGGCGCTGTGAAGATGCTCGTGCAGGAGGCTGGTTATGTGGGCGGCCTGCAGAGGAGCTAGCGCGGCGAGGCAGGAAGAGATTCATGGCTTGGGTGGCTTTCTGGACTTCCGAAAAACGGTCAACAATGCCACTTACCGCGGAACCGAAGAGACCGGATGGAGAGAGCGGCTCGTTGAGGAACGTGGAGCACTCAGCTTCTCCCACGTCGGCTAGCGTTAGCCACAGGTGTCTCTCGGTTACAGTCAGCGAGGCCATGCACTTCCCTAGGGCTTGAGCTGCAGCTTTGGTGGCGCGAAGGGCGAGGTCCATCGCGCTCCTTAGATCTGTAACAGCCTCTGGGTGCCTGCCTTTCTCATTCCATTCCCGAAGAAGGTCCGCTTGGAGGATCTGCAAGACGGCCATGGAATGCAGAGCAGATGCGGCTTGGCCGGCGGCGGAATAGGCGCGCCAACACAGGCGGAAGTAGTTCTGCAGGCCTTAGACGGGAGCACTGGCTTAAACCGCCATCTCGCGGAGGGCGGGCAAAGGTGTGCTGCTACCGAATCCTTGACCGGGGGGGATGGAAGAGTAGCCCTTCTCGGCGGCGCCGTCCACTGAAGCGAGAGAGGTGGAGACGTGGGATCGAATCCTGGCCGAGAGAGGCGATTCCACGATTTAGAGAGCTTGGCGTGGAGTTCGGCAGGAAGAGAGCGTCCGGCCGCTGGCGCCGCGACGGTGACGGCTTTGAAGAAAGCAGCCGCCGAGTCTGTTGGGAGCCTGCTCAGGGGGCGGTGACCACTCGAGCCCGAGGCGGTCGACGGCCTGTGTGAGGAGGCGTATCAGTTCCCCTTCGACTCCGGCGCGGGTCCTGCTGGATTCCTGGGCCGATGAGGAGGCTTGTGACCACTCCTCGCTGTCCGAAGCCATGATGGAACAGCAGCCCTTGTCCTCCGCCTCGCTCTCCGGGAGGGCGGGGAGGGTGAACGCGATGCTCGAGGGAGAGGCTCTGGCGAGACAGTCGCTTCTAAACCCGGTTCCGGCAGCCTTTGGGAGCGGCGCTTCTTCCGGCGCGGTGAAACAGAAGGCGGCGTGGCGGCTTCGGTCCTGAGCACTTCGAGTCGAGCCCGCAGGGTCGACATCGGAAGCTCCTCGCAGAGTTCGCATCCGCCGTCAGCGAAGGCGAGCTCTGCATGCCCCAGTCCAGGCAGAGAGCGCAGATGATGTGGCGGTCTCCGGCGCTGAGAGGGGTGCGGCATGAACCGCAGGTGCGAGGCATCTTTAAAAAGACGCTCGTGCTCTTTTGTGAAGTTCATTGAGGAACTAGTTTGCTTTAAAAAGGATACGTCGCCGGATGGCGTAGCTCGAAGGATGGCTGAAGGTGGCGGCGGCGGCTTCTTCGAGCGCTGTCCAAGCTTGCTTGATGCCCCTCGAACGGCGACGCGGCGTCTTGCAGTTTCAGAGATGCGAAGAGCTTCGCTGAAGAGATTAAAATCAGGGTTCCAGCCTCACGAACTGCGCTTATATGCACCCTAGCCACGCCCATTCTGGCGGGCTTTGGGACAGTGAGCGCTGGCGCCTCTCATTGGGCGCGAGTTCACGCAAGTTCGTCTATAGGCTGCAGCAGTTGCCGCAGAGCAACCAATGAGCTCGCTAGCTAGCCCGCTCAAGGTCTGCAGTTGCTGCACTGCGTTGACAAATGATACAAAATTAAGGATAATTTTTTGGCTTCAATATCTCAGAAAAGATGAATCTTTCCTGTAGCGTAAGCTAGCTTACGCAATACTAGAGAACCTCTCGTAAGAGAACCACACATTTATTAGACTTACCACAATGTTGTAAACACAAAGGAAAAACTCATGGAGGAAGCCAAGTTGTATTGTTTATGTGCTGCAATTGTGAAACAAGTTGCATTGTTTATGTGTACTGCTGATGAAGAATAGCAATAAACTTACCATACAATTCTACTCATTTAGCCTATTTGACAGGCTTATACCACCAAACTATTTTTCGTTATTCTCTGTCAGCACAAGACTGATTAAATAGACAGATGCACATAGCTTGTTCTTCATATTGCTTAATATGATTGTGTTTGTTGGGAAGTAACAAAAGAAAAATACTGTTGCCCACATCAATATTATTTAAACCAAAATCACAAAAGGACATCATTATTATGACTTCTTAACTAATAAAAAGGAAGGACTTGAAGGCATCATAACATTCCGTGATGATGTAATTGTAATATTTGCATACTAAATTAAATGTACCGGTAATTGTAAAATGTATTTCTAGAGCAAAGTATAAACTTAAACCAGTGACTGTAAAAATCAAAACAGGTCACTGGTATACTTAAGAATGGGATAATTAATAATGCAGAATATCTTACCCCATTCAAGTATATGAGCTTTACTTGTATCCATAGAAAACAGCATCCTGCAGGCTGCCAGAAGTCATTTCGAACACGGCTTTAGATTGTGACCTGATTTGCCTTTAAGAGACTCTGTTTTAACTTGTTGAAATGCTGTAATGACAATTCATCCAACAAATCAAAATCTAAGAAAAGGCTTTTGTTCTAATAAAAATAAGTTTTTCCCTTTGCAGCAGGCTTCAGTCAGATTCATTAGATCGTCAAGCACACTTAAAATCTGATTGGCAGATCGATAAAGAGACACATGAGTGTTTAGTATTAACAATGAAATGTATATGGGAAAGGTACACATAATAACTGTTCACTGCTGGCTTCTGGGAATTATTTTGAGCAAATGATGTGATTACTCTAGAGGCAGATAGAAGTGTAAAGCCAGCAGTTTTAAGAATGGCTGAACACTGTTTGGACAGAGGATTTCTGAGCTTATGCGACTGAACTCTGTAGGCGGGAACAGAAGAGACCTAACAATAGGAATGTGGGGATTGGGTGGATTTGTCAAATCTGGCTCAAGGAATCAAAGCTGGAGCCGTGTGAAGTCATGCCAGGAATAAGGAGGAGTGCGCGGGTGTGCAGAGGGGGCACAGATTGCCAGAGAGGATGCCAGCACCTACCAGAAATCACACACGGGTCATGTCTGGTCTGGCCACATTCCTGGGACTCAAACCCACTGAATCAAAGGTGCACGTGTGTGTGTTTTGAAAACGTTTTGGGCCCTCCCTGCTCTGAAAATGTATAGCAAGGTATTTTTATTGAAAACTAACAAATTGATATGCCTTTCATAAAAGAAAATCCAGCTGAAACTAGCTTCTGATGATAGCTGAATTTAGATGGCTTGTGCTAATGGTTGATCAGCTGAACTACCTTGGACCAGCTCGAAATCAGATACCATGTCCTAAGAACCAAACGCACCACGTTAAGCTAATATAACCTGGTTTTTCCAGCAGGGATCCAACTATAAACACAGACTTTTGAAACTTTCTTCTTAGCCTTCTTCATACAAATACACTGTATCAGGAATTCTGTAAAGAAGTCCTCCCATGGATAGACAGACTGGTATCAGACTAGGGAAAAATGCATTTAGATAAAACTGACATTGGGCATCTTAGATCTTAATGAATGATTGCATTTCCACAAGGGTTGTACCTGTGATACTGGGTCTGTAAGAACTGGAACTCCTCCTTTATGCGGTCCAGGGTCTCAGGGTAGGTGAGTTTTAGAGATTGGGACGACCCTGATGCTGCGGCCGCGGCAGCTGCTGCAGCTGAAGCCGAGGCCCCGGGTGGTGGCTGCAGAGGCGCCTGCAGGAAAAAAGGAGTAGTATTAGCATCAGATAACTTTTCTAAAGCATGACGAAAACCTACGACTCAAAATTCTGTCATGACTTCAGAAGACTTGTGTGATGAGGAGGAGGGCGGGGCCAGGCTGTGAGTGCACACGGCCGGCCCCCAATCGGGCTAATCAGTCGAGGAGTGGTATAAAGCAGAGCCGGATGTGGCAGTGGTGAGGAATCCATGACAGCACATCCTTCCTCCCTCCCGGGTTTCGGAACCAATGTAACAGGGTTTAAAATAGACAAGGAGGCGGCAGGAACCACCTGAACAGTCAAAATAATGTTTAATGAAAATTTAAAAAGACATAAACATAAACACAGATGGCAGCTGCATGTGACTCTCTCTCTCGAACTGCCGCATCTGGCTCGGCTTTACCCTCTCCTTGGCTGATTAGCCCGATTGGGGGCCAGCCATGCGCACTCACAGCCCTTCCCGCCTCCTCGTCACAACTTAGAATATAGTGCTAGAGTCAGATGGACCACTTTTTAAACATTTATGGTGATTTGTCATCCATTTTGAACACTATATGCTTTAATTGAATGGAAGAAGGAAGTTTGAACATTTGGCCAAACATTTATGCCACTGAGATAATAGTCAGGAGTCACAGATTTGGAACAGCATGACAAGTGTGAGGAAATTATACATTCTCATTTTTGGGTCAACTATCTCTGTAAAGCACATTTCTGACACAAGAACCTGGAGATGACAATAATTTCAGTTAATGCAAGTAGTAAACCTCAGCTAAAAAGTTATCCATTCTTCAAAAATAATTTCCAAAAGCTGATGGGAATGGTTAGCACGAACATGATGAGGAGTTCATTGAATTGAGGGCAACGTCTGAGTGCAAGACAGAGAGTACTGTGCACAAGGCAGAAATGAAGGACACTGATGAAAGACAAGCTCCCCTGTACGAGAGAAAGCAGTGAAAGAAGGAGATGAGGATGGGGGTTGGGGTAGTTCTATGACATAGGCTCCATTGTAAAGGGATACAGCAATACAGACAAATGTGTCTATATCACTGTGTGCTAATGATGGGGGACTGGGGTGGGGACCATGCACACTGCTAGAATTAAGACATTTGCTTAAATTACGCATGGATTAGAGGAGGGCACATGAAAGATGACCCCATTAGAGTGAGACCCCACCAAGCTAACTGAATCCCATCAACTCCTCCAATTACTGTAAGAGCTTGGCCTCAGGGTAATGCAGACAGACAGACAGACAGACAGACAAAAGCCTAAGTGCCATACAGTAGGGCCTATCTGTCCGTCTATCTCTCTCTAAATACCTCTGCTGACGAAGGTCCTATAGTTAGCCAATGCACCTTGCAGGGGTTCTTGCAATTCTCGTGGGAATCTATGCTTTTAATGAGCCAAAAGGAGGGAAAACCCTGCCAAAAGGGCATGATTGATAAAATGTTAAACTGCATAATACCCCATTACTTCAATTAGTTTGGAGCATGTGGTTTTGACGGTAGTCACATTTACTGCCAAACACTTATGACTTAAAATTGGCAAAATCTCAAAGGGTGTTATACTCATGTGTGGCATGCATTAACACAGGATAATCCTTGACACGACCTAAGAAATAAAAATACAGTACATGGAGCTTAAAGCTTTTCTTGGAGGGATGGGGACAGATGTAGCTTCAAGTATCCACTGGGGGGTAGGGGTGTATGTGGGCAAAAGGGGTCACCCTGTGTTGGAGCAGCAGGGATGTTAGTAGGGGGTTGGACCCAACTACATGGGAATAATGGAGCCCCTCGGCCATCGACTAATGGCAGACACAGCGCATTGTTAGAGACTCTAACGAGCTCCACTCTGCAGCCCTGCATTCAATCTGCTGTCCAGATCCCCAGACTCTCACAGCTCCAGCTTAGCAGGGAGCGCACACACCACAATTTCTCCTTGCAGGCCAAAAGAAAAGAGTTTGGAGAATAAGCGGAAGGAAGGCCATTTGACAGGGAAGGCGAAAGGAGGGGGGATGACACTTGTATCTATTCCCTTCTTTCTCTTCTCTTTCTCAACCCCACCTAACCTCTCACGCTGATATTTACCTCTTTTTATTGAATTTTGCGTACAGGTGCGTAAGACACTTCCGGAATAAAGGAAAGGCAATGCAGGGCCTTTGCTGAATGGGTAAGAGCAAAGAGCCAGTTGCATGGAGCTTCTTGGAGACTGAATGTTCATTAATTAACCTAGACATTCTGGTTTCCAAAACCACCTCTGATTCTCACCTCTCCATTATAGGCCATGAGCTACGTTCAGAATGAAATGCTACCTTACCACTTACTTTACACCATATACTGCCTACAGTACTATTAGTGAATTAATAGAAAAGGTTATGTTGCATTTGTAAATCAATTTTGCATAAAAATATCTTTAACCTTTGGCAGTCTGATTAAATAAAAAGTGTTAATTCCTCACACTGTAAATGGAAAGTGTGAAGTGCATCACATTGGGAAACTGTTTTCTGTACAGGGTGCTCTGTTGTATACTGCACATTTTGGCAAATGTAGTAGATCATATGGCTATTTCTTGCATAAAGTTGCAAACCGTGATCAGTGCAAAAAATGCAATGTACAGTCAGCTGGTCATTATTGCAAAATAAACCCAGACGGTGGTCACTACCCTGACGTGCACTTGGGAATTTATGTTATTTTGTGAGAAGAGACTGGAGTCTCCAGAAACAGCCAAATTCACATCAGAGTTCTGTAAGGTGTTTATATTGTGAAAATGATCATCTGACAGCCCATTATCAGACTTCTAGCATGACTGGTCAAATACATTATCAAATGGATATGAAATATTTATTGATTAAATTATTTTATTACCTCACTTGTAGAGTGAGAGATATCACAGATTGATATGTCAAGTAGGAGATATGACTTGCAATGCCCCAATGACCAGTCTGATTTCACTTTATCCCTGGATGTGTTGTCATTGTTCAGAAATATCAGACAGCCGGATGGCATGACTGACAGTTCAGAATTGAGTATTAAGAAAGCCAAGCAATAAACAACTCAAGCTCATATCCTTTGATGATTTGAGTCGGTGACTCGTCCGCAACGAGAGGTCTGAAATCCCACGACCGATGGCCAGTGCGCAATTCTGTGACATGCCCAGACTAGATGCAGTCTCTGCAAATTTTTTTAAACCAGCTTGATATCTAGACCAGGACCGGATTAAGGTCTGCACAAGCCCCTAGGCTTGAAGGTTTCCAGAGGCCTCCCAACCCCCTTCGCACATCTTTACACAAGAACATGTGCACATAACCACTATTGTGCACTATCAGAGAAAAAATGCTGTTGTGCATAGGCTACTTGCTTTTTTTATATGAAATATCTCAAGTAACTGACAGCAGAGATCAACAAAGTTGATTATATTAGCACATTTTTGATAGATATTGTGATTGCGGGATTAAATGCAATTTTTGGCAAATATTGTTCCTTATTCAAACATTTAAAAACAAAAATGCAATTCAGTGTTCAAAAACACATTTCAGGAGGGAAATAAAATGTATTTGCAAACATTTTAGATCAAATTGCATAAATTTCCAATTTCTGTTCTCTCATCGTTACCTACTTTGTGCATTGTATTCTGATTGGCGAGATCTTGCCAGTGTACAAAAGATGTGTATCAATCAGAATAGTGAATTAAACATCACAGAATTTTTTGCATTGCTGCAGTTCTGAAATTGCATGCCAATATCGTGATTTTATTGCGCGGCTCTACCAAAGGGCCCTGATGCATAATATCAACATGAATACATTTACATTGCCTGTCAACATATTAGTTAACTACACCGCCAAGTGTTGTCAATAAGAAACTGAAATAGTAGGCCTATGATACAAGCATCAAGTGCAGAGTAAATAATAATAATTAATGTATCGAAGTTTAAAGTATTTAGAACTGTTAAGGGGAGCATTCAAACTGTAATAATTTGAACAGAAATATTTCAGATCATAAATAGAACAAAACAATGAATTTCAAATTCTTTAAAATGTATTTCAATAAAATTCTAAAATGTACTGCATATTTCTTTTTAAAATAGAACTTTGTAAAATATACAAGTAAAATATACTTGTTCATTGCATGAAAATATTTTCTTTTAGGCTATGTATTCAATATCAATTATTAAGGGTCCTTTGTTATTTTCATGCACTCTTTGCACTAAAGAATACATTCATTTTGAAATCGCTGTCTGTGCCTTCTAACCTGAAGCTTCGTTAAGGCAGGTCGTTAAGACCGTGATGAGTTTAACAGATATGTATTATCCCAAGTCAATCAAGAGTTAAAGTATCTCAACAAAAAAACAAATACAGACTGCATATTTTCACCAAATGTGTGGCAAATGTGAAAGAGTGCAAATGTTGTTAAATGGATGCAGGACCACTGGAAATTAACAGTGAAGGTTCAACCAGAGAGCATCACATATATGACAAAACTGATTGACTGTCAGTTGAATATCAGAAACAGCTGGTAAATATTAACAGAAATAAATCAATTTGCTTTTAATAACATCATATTTTTTGGGCTTAATAGGCTTATTTTGTGCCCCTAGGCTACAGTCTAGGTTAGCCTGTGCATTAATCCGCCCTTGATCTAGATGTCTTGTCAGGTGTGCGCACTGTCCTGATGAGAGACTGACAATGAGCAAAAGCCAATGAAATACAGAGAGAGAGCAAGAGGAAAACAATTGCATTGAGAAGCAGTAGTTCATTCTGTGCAAATCATTACAATAAACAAGCACAAGCCCCTTTTTAATATTGTTTGTTGACATGTCATTACTAATAAACTCATCCGTAGCACATGCGTGAGTTCATTAATTCGTGATCATATCTTTAAAATGCATTTTAGTTTATTAGTTTGGTCCTTTGCCAGTTACGTGCTGACTTAAATAGAAATTAACATTTCGACTGGAAAATCAAAAAAGGAGAATATATTTACATGCACAAGAACTTCAAAGATCTGACTGTATACCTGATATCAACATGTAGTGACACTACAAGATGAGAAGTCAGGGACGAATGGTCATGTAGTTGGTATGCCCAGTCGTTTAGTGTGAACAGGGCGCAGACTACAAGTCATGTAGTGCGTTTGTGTTTAGTCCAGAGTACATTATTCACCTTTTTTCAGAACACGGAAGTTTTCCATGATTCACCTGTTTTCCATTTCCGCTTTCCAGTGTTTTCACCCGCATCTGTGTTTATTCTTAGCTGGTAAAGTATTACACTTGTAGAAATTGTCAAAAAATATGTGGCTCTATAGTAACTATACTTCACAGAGTCAAGATTAGCTTTTTTTTGTTGACAGAGCCTCACCTGAATAGGAAGCAATGACATGAAGCAATGGTCAGAGATTAGTTAAGTTGATATCATTAACTAATTTGAGTTATGATAGCCAACAAGTTCACAAGTTGAGTGCGAAATATATTTTTAATCCAAATAACACTTAAATGGCTGTTGTTCTCCCTCTGGATCGCTCATTTCAGTTAGTTTTAGATTGTGTCTCAAGGCCAGAAAAAAAACAGGCAATTAGAATCATCATGGCACCACCCAGTAGTTGCTCGGGAAAACTGTGGATAGCAGCCATTTTTATTTAATGCTCTTATTACTTGCTTCTTGGCTAAATCGATTTGAAAAGCCTCCATGCATCTTTCCTTGTCGGTTGTCACAATTTATGGATCACTTGACCACAACAATTTCACAACACGATTTTGAGAGGTGGTGGCGTAGTGGTTAAAGCCCAGGGCTATTAATCAGAAGGTCGCTGGTTCGATCCCCACAGCCACCACCATTGTGTCCTTGAACAAGGCACTTAACTCCAGGTTGCTCCGGGGGGATTGTCCCTGTAATAATTGCACTGTAAGTCACTTTGGATAAAAGCATCTGCCAAATGCATAAATGTAAATGTCTGCCAAATGCACCACCATTGTGTCCTTAACTCCAGGATGTTCCGGGGGGGGGATTGTCCCTGTTATAAGTGCACTGCAAGTTGCTTTGTATAAAAGTGTCTGCCAAATGCATAAATGTAAATGTAACATGGCACAGAACAGTCAGTCAGCATTGTGGGCCAATCTTGTCTAAGTGTCAAGGTCACACTAATCTAAATTATGGCAAACACGGAACACCCTATTCAATTGAACTGATTGAATATCCATGATTGTGCAAAGCTGATTGGTCAGGCGAGAATGTCCCTCTGGACTTCAAACAGAGAAGAAGCCGTAATGTGACACTTGGTAAGGAACAGCCTGGGGTGAAAGTTGGGAGTTGCAAATTAATTACAGCTTGAGCAGTCTGGCTACCATTAAAATACCAGTATGCGTATATTATAGGAGTATGTGTGTGTGCGCATGCAATGTTTTCATATATTTTTCTCTAAATGAATGTTGTGCTGCATCAAACCTCCCAAACCCTCCTGCCCACCCACTTGCCAAGACTCAAAACAAGGAAGGCACTGGTAAACACTACAAACAATCATACACAGAATTACTGCTATGCCCATTTAGCTGTCCAAACCACAGCATCTATCATTCTGTCAGAGGTCTGGCTAGGGACACGCATGACTCCCACTTGGCCTACATCTGAGAAATGCTACACAGTCTGTGAAATGCTGCGGCCAGCCATGATGACCGACATCCCAAGACCTGTCAACACAGTGGCATAACCTTTGATAAAGCAGCTTCTCCTTTCACACACAAATCACTCGGAAATAACTGACAACACACTCTATGATTTTATTCATAGAGAATAACTACAGAGCCTAATTTGGAATCACACAAACATTTTTACTCTGCTATGGTCATTGTGTAAATTTATAAACAGTTTGCTTTACTTCACCATATTCAGATTAGTGTATTTTCGTGGTAGCCTTAATAAGTGATGCCTTGTAGAACTAGCAATGTTTTCCTTTAAAAACAACATATTTGTGTACATCCAGCCATGGAAAATGAGAAGGACTGAGGCTAAAAATAAACAGAATGGTACTTTCTGTATCTCCAAACCATATGACGAACCTCTTTTTAGATATACACATAAATCCAAGGAACCAGGCTATGCTTTCTACAGCAACATTCAGGCATTGAATATGAAATCTTTCGACTACAGTGTCAACAACCATTAGCCATTTGCATTCTTAAGAACCTCCCCAGGAATCTGACCGTGGCACATCCTTGTTTCATTGATTCTGTACTCTCTGGCAGCACAGAGGAATGCCCCAATAACCATTTACATAGAGGGGGGGAAGGTAGTATGGTGCCAGGCACCTGTTTTATTACTATCACACATCTTTTCTCTAGCCTCTCCGCAAGCTCGTTATTCAAATTTCCCTGCTGTCAGGATACATTAGCGGCGGCGTGACGCTGTCTTGTCAGCTGTGGTAATTGCTCTAGGTGCTTCTTTTATGAGGTAACACGCAGCCTATTTGTTCTTGCTTTCTCAAGGAATTCCATGCTTCCTCCAATGACTTTTGTAAACCTCAATGGTTATGTTCACAGCTGAGGGTGCCAAGGCATGTGCCATGGTCGGATTGGGCCAAGCTCTGACTGCACTTGGATTCTCCTTTGAGTTCGGAAGGCTATAAAGGAGGGATGCTGGGAAAAGCCGCACACAGGAAAGATGATTGAGCTACTCTGTGGTAGACGTCTCAGCTGGTGCAGATCCCTCCAGAAGCCAGTATTAAAACCAGTCAGCAGGTATCAGTTGGCAAGCTGTATAAACTGCCCACTGCTTCAGTCTGGTGACCTAACCTAGTGATTTTCACTTGGTTTCTGACATTGTACAACCACCATGGTCACAAATATGAACAACTGTCTGGTTTGTAGTTTGCATTACTCAAGCTTTAATATAAATACAGCTGCAAATGTTGTGTTCTCTTTTAAACTGAATACAATAACCTTATTTAAATTATATCAAATTTTGGTATGACTCTCCCTTTTCGCCCAAAGTCATACAGGATAACAACCACTTAAGGAGCCATTATACTTCTAGCCAGTGGCGTATTATGGCTTTACGGTGTTTCTGGACAACAGCCACACAATGAATTGAGTGAATTCAGTGTTTCTGAGTCAAAGCTCACCATCTTTAAGCTTGTTCTATAAGTAAAGTTTCAAATACTCTTATACTTGTGCAAACAGAATAATTTGATCGCTTCACAGTTTCTGCTATTCTTGTGTTTTTGCATGCAGTGAATAAAATTGTGGTTCGAGGCTCGAGCACGGAATATTACCTCGACCCTGAAAACATGGCAATTCGCTAAAGTTTGAGCACTCGAGAATAGCAAAGTAAACATCATCTCATGTTCTTTGTTGCAATACTCTTAATAGACATTAGTTGTGGATTTTCCAAGAGCTAAAAACAAAACGTATGGTTTAACCTTTCTATTTCTATTTAAGTCAGCCCTGAGAGCCCCAGAGCGCACGCCCAATTGCCCATATGGTTAATCCAACATGATCACACATGAAGTCGGCAAGATGTTTCCAAAAGTTTCGGTACCTTAGGAACAGCGACTGTATGTCGATGCGCTGACATGCAGCATTCTTATCAGACATGTTTGCAGTGGTTTCAATGTGTTTACCTTTCCACCTGTTGCGATTGCTAGCACATTGCATCAGGTGCGTGGGAGAGAAGGTTTCAAAGCCAGGCAATAACCACATTTGAATAATCAATGAAGAGCATGATTCACTTCGAGGTGGTTTCACTTTTCCCTCTAACATAAATTTTTTACTCCACTAATGGTTAAGGTAAGATTTGGGTTTGGGGATAGAATCTATAAACATATGCTTTTCTCTTCATTGTATAACTTTCTGTAAAGCCCATATGCCCTACAACACTTACCGATTTGGCCACTGGGGGCAGCATTTCGAAATTTAAATCTTCTTATACTGATTTTACCGAAAGAAAAGTCGTCTACTCTTTCCGATTTCACTGTGAGATCAGGCTGGTTAATCGGTCCATGATTCTAGGGAAATCGAAGAAAGAATAGGTGTGACTTAGGTTTGAAACAGCTCGCCAGCACAAACTTCAGGAAAACTTTGTACTGGCTGAACACCCTTGATTAATGACTTTGTCGCTAGACTTGGCAACCTTTTGACCTCATTAGAGAGTAAAAAAGCCATCTAGCTGTTTTAGAGACATTCTTCCACATCTGGTGACAGAAAAAAAAAATCAGCTCTATTGTGAATGAGGTCTCATGTTTATGGGTGTTCTAGTGCTCCACCTACATTTCAAGTAATATGATTGAGGCATGCCATCAGCATCAGCAGTTGGACTTACGTGCAAACGGATGTTCTATAAACAGAAAGACTGACAAGCTTTTATGTTGTTGGTATTTGCTGAGAGTATCTCAACCTCAATTCACATGCATGCTCTCCATTTAGAGGAAAAGTCAGCCTACAGCGATAGAAGACCATTGAGAAATGATCTAGCAGGGCGAGAGATAGAATGGTAATGAACCCCTGATCTATAATAAAGTATAGAGATAAGTGATATGAACAGATGAGGTGTCACTGTCAAAAATCATTGTGACACAGTAACACTGGCACAAGTAATAAACACTGATGGTTCAGCATTACACACCAGATAAGTTAAAAAATAAAACATATTACATTTATCTCAAAAAAAACGCTCCATGCAAGGCATTTTTAGGCATCTATATTTAAAAATAAATAATAAAAAATCATCCCCAACACCCTGGTTGATATCGCTAGGACTTTTGGCCTTGCCGATACTGGTTCAATACTGCAGTTCAATTTCAAAAGAAAATAAACATACATAAGTAATAATAAATAGAAATCCCCCACTGTCTTCCCCTGCATGCACTGCAGAGTTTAATAGGTTAATTTTGGCCAGCTTTTCCATGAATGTTAAAATAGTTTTATTACAAAACATGCACAAAAAAAAGAACACACAAACAAATAGCAAAAAGCATCAATCACACTGCCTACCACAACTTGCTTAATGTTTGACAAGTTTAATTTGTGATAGTTAAATGATTAGTAGTTAAATACTTAAATGATTAGATCAATAAAAAAAAAAAACACACATGATGGTTCTTCAACACTACAAATTTAAGGAATTTCCATAGCTCTTTACACCAATTAATTTACGTATGAAGGCCTTAATTTTATGTATAACGCAATAAATGACACTATCGCATGATTCAGCTACGTTTAGAGATATTTCAGCGAGCCTTTGATGACTTCCCATGAGAAATAGTTGGCAACACTGGCGCGTGGGGTTGTGTCCAAATGTTTGCAAACAGTATACCGTTGCTCAGCTGTTTCAACCTTCTTTCCAGCTTGGAACGAAAAACGAAGGAGCCTTTACTTTCTTTTCACAGTTAAGTGTTTTTACAACTGATGGACTAATTAGCATTTTTATATATAATAAAATTATTGTCTTTGTTAAGAGGACAAATAAAGATAATTTTTATTATTATAAAGCCATCAACATAAGTCATACAAAAGATGGTATTTGTATTAAATTGCTTGCTTTAAACAACATGACAGTTTGATGTAATAACCGTTTTCACAGGAATGTTTGGGTTGATGCTTGCTGTTTTATTGCCATTTCCAGAGATATTTGCTCATATTTTGCCAAAGTAAAAACCTAGGCCATAGTAAATCTCAGTTCAAATCACACTTCAAGTTTAATACTATAAATGGATTACACAGCCAATTACCCATAGAATTATAAGATGCTTATACAGTATACAACCATGGGTACATAACGCTTCACCTTAAAAATCCTGGGATGTACAGATAACATCTACAAACATAAAACTATGATTTAGACATTAATGAAGATCTCTTTTCCAAATCAGCTGATCTGGGGTGGTTTAGCTCTTTCACATCGTAGCCCATCTACCTCTTAATGTCTCTAGATGTTTCATGCTAGTGGAAACAGATCCATTACAAGCCCTTCTTCCAAACTAGCTAAAATGAGCGTCCTGGGAAAGCAAGTTGGACAAATCACTCATTCCAAATAAAAAAAAAAAAAAGAACCAAGCAACATGGTCACTATAGAGCTCGACTAAAAGTGGTAAAATGTCTTAATACTTCACCCAAGAGCGTAGCCAGGAAATTACTTTTTGGTGGGCCTAAATAAAAATGGATGGGCCAAGTTTTCGCCCCAATTATTTTTAACCACATTTTACTTAACAGAGAAGCGTTCAAAAAGTTCTCACACATTCAGAAATCAGAATTTATGCATTTTTTACACAATTTTAGAAATATATATTTGAATTTAAAGAACATCTCTAATATTCTGGGTGGGACAGGGTCTAATTAGGGTGGCCCTGCCACCCTTGGCTATGCCACTGATTCCACCTATATATCTCGCACCTTGTCCAGATGATAACATTGCACACTGCAGTGGAATCTAATTTCCATCCCTTAGGAAATAAATGTCAAAGCATTCTTAGGGAAGGTTGGCATATTCTGCATCAAATGGTGCCCACATTGTGGGTTTGACCATACAGTACTTAAATCTGAAAATGTATGATATTACCTTTATGAAAGATGAAAGGCTACTGAAGAAACTTAAAACTCCAAATAGAATGCAATTAGCAAGAAAGCAATATACTGTAGCAAGTCCTCGAAATGCAGAGATCTCTTCAAGCTCTTTGATGAAAGGGGGTCAACATCAAGGGAATTACTAACATTTGCTGCATATAAGAACTTTTCTCAAAGGAATTTAAAAGGGCGGCACACCGACTGATCAAATGCATCAACTAATCCATTACTTTCAAAATTACGGACCCAAACACATTAAAGTGATTGTAGTTTTGATGCAATCATGCTTTGATAAGCCGCACTATCAACTACAGTTGCACACTGCACGTGACTGTTTACCCTAAATTAAAATACAAAGGGTGCAAACACGCTTTAATGTAAAGATGAAACACATTTAAACGCATGGCTCACAAAATATGTGAAGTACTGAAGGAACTTACTGGAGGTCGATTCGGAAACATTGTGAATAGCGAGTTTGCAGCGGTTCGAGGGTCTTCCAGTGTTGTTAAATGTTGTTTCAAAGGAGTTTTTGTGCTTTTTACGGCTCTCACAAGAACATTTGGTCCTGCTTCAGTGGCGCCAGACTCGGCTCGCTCATTCCTCGCTCGAAACTCCCTTTGTTCTGCTTTATCGCGCAATATTACGATGCGCCGAGTCCGGTGTTGTATCGAGTCCTTCGGTAAGACGCACCGCGAAATATCAGAATGCAGGCGTTCGGCCTTCAGCCACTCTGGATGTGTTTTGCTGATGAAAATAATAAAGAAACGAAGTGGATGTCCAGCAATAGTGCGACATTCACGCAGCCGCAGCTTCTTTTGTCTGCTTCACTGTCCCACTTCTTTCACACAACCCCTTCCTTTCGGATCCTCAGATGTTTTTCAATGGGACATTCGAGTTGTGCAAAGGGAAGGGGTTTGGCTTGTGGCAACCAAAGAGTTAAATTCTCATGTTACTCTCTTTTTAGGTTGTTGGGACCATGGATCCATAGTGCTCAAGACACATGGATTGATGTGTTCAGTGCTGTATTTCATTATGCATGTGCAAAACAACCCAAAAATTCGAAAACTTTCCCTAATATATTAATAAAAATAGGCAATCAGAGCTAGGCGTATTGTTGTGCACTGCTAAATATTTAATTATGTGACTAAAATATATCACTCAGTCTCCGTAGGCTGTTCACACTCGCTACCTTCACGGTGACTAATTTTATGCATAAGCCTTCGAGAATTTCGATTGAAAAATAAAGGTGCAGCTAACTGTACATTGATTGAATGAAATCTCCACGTGGGGTTTGACCCAGCCATAATCAACACTGGTGGAGGTAGCCAATCAGCACCAAGAGCGCCCCACGTGGTGCCCACTGACCGCTCCCTGATTGGTGTGCGTCACAAAACTAGAACCCCAAACGTCAATCAGGGGCTCATGGAACGACCAAGAAAATAATTTAACTGTTTCGGTGCGCGCTGGGAGAACATTTGAATTCAAATTCCCTTTGTGATGCAAAATAGCTTCTTTTTTTGTTGTTACTTTAAAGCGCTTTGCATTGTTTCTGAACGCCTACAATCAAATGCCATGGGCGGGGGAGTATTTTTTCTTATGTAAATTACTTTGTGTTTAGACTCCCATTCTCTCAATCTGTTTATGTCTTGATTTTCAAGATTCTTAAAATTCATACATAATTTTTTTTATCTCTGAATTTTGATCTCACGTGAAACATCACTTGACATGCTCCAGGGGACAATAAGCGCAGTGTGTGACCTAAATCAAGTCTCTAGTGAGTGTCTGTTGCACTCTGTCAGGGAATACAGCTTAATATGCCTACAAAGGCACTTAGGAATTTCAAGGAATCAGCTGAATTTGAGTCAAACAATTGCAGGAAAGACAGCATGGCTGATTTTCAAGCATCATTGTGACATGCAAAATATAATATGTAAACTCCATTTTGGTGTAAAGAAATAAAAAAATGCTGGAGACATTAATTAGTATTCTGGTGGCACTATCCCTTTAGCTGGGCTCATAATTAGAGGGACTGATATTGAAAAAGCAATTTTCCCACTGTAGAAATCACTACCGACCAGCAATGTGGCTGAGAAATAGAAAGAAGGGATGCAGAGGAGGAGAGAAAATAGGAAGAAGATGGAGAGAGGGATCTGGTTAAAAGAGAGACACAGATTTAAAGGATGTATGGGGTTTGTAGGGGGGTGGGGGGCCATTATTGCCATTTTTCCCATGAATATTAATGCACAGAGCTGGTGAGAGAGAAATGGAAGAAAGTACGGCTTTTTATTTTCAGATTTTGCAAAAGTTTACAGCAACTGTCAATTTCTCCATTTATCATCATTTCTCAGATCAGGCAAGAGAAGCATATAAAATAAGGTGCCTTTGGAGGCTGAGTGCTTGAGCCAAGAAAACAGAACAATAGATGTTTTTAATCCCCTACAATGTTTTACATTATCAACTCGAGAGACATCCCTCACAAGTAGCAAATACATTTTATCAATGATCCTCCCTTGTAATTCACTTTCGGCTGGTCGACTGAATGCAGCCCACACAATATTGCATCAGAGAAGATGATCATGCATTTTGAAATCAACAGAAAAAGACTTGCACGTGCACCAGTATGTTACACCCTACACAAACAAACATTTAAAAGAATAGTTCACCCAAAAACTTTAATTCTCTAATTTACTCAAAAAAATGACACAAAAGGAAATATTTCAAAGAATGTTCACACTGCTCTTTTCCATACAGTGACACTATGAGCGCAATCTGAATATTTTTTAGCCGTCTTGGTTCCGGAAGTATTTTTCTCATTCATTTCTTCCATAAGGATTTCATAAAAGCATTCTAAGGGATGAACCAAACCAACCAGCTCTGAAGAGAATCACAAGGTTACAAACATTAAATAAGACAAAAAATAATAACACTGTGTACATAACGTCTTTGAGAAAATGAACTACAATCCCATGAAGCATTGTGAATGATGTAATCAAATTAAAAATTATGAAAACATATGACTATTGATTTTAATTTGTCGATTATGAGTATAGAAACAATATATTTACATTTTATTCCAAAACATTCTGATATACACAACAATATTAGTAGTTTGAGTGTGTAGGTGACCGACCCAATTGCGTTATTCATGTGCCCTTAAATGTGCTGTAACTGATTTTTCTCACGAAAATGTATGAAAAATATTTTACTACTCCCTGAAAGATATGAAGTATTTTTAAGTGTTTCTCACTGGTCTCTGTGACAGCTCTAGACTCTGTAAACAGTAAACAAAAATGTGTCTGTGGGCCGCAGCGAATGACGCGTTCTCATAGTTTTGTTGTTGCTGTGAATTATTGAGGCTTAATGGCATTTTTATGCCATGTTGTTCATAACAGTTGTCAGTTGAGGGCGCTATTATGCTACTGTTGTTTTTGAAAACCGTTTCTGCTTGTGTTGGTCTCAATAGGGCTATTTTGGTATCTTTGGAGAGCAGCGTTTTGTTGGCATGGCTAATCCAATGGCTCATCCTGTGGAGATTCCAGAACGGCTATAATTGCTTACTGCACCCTTAAAGTGGAGTCGGAAATATCATAATTACGAGTTCCGATGACATGAATGACAGCAAAGTCATATTTACGAGAGGGAAAGTCGACATGCTTGATGATACACGAATTTCCAAGTTGGGACTTTGTAAGGGGCATGTCTACATGACTGATGGAAACCAATGATTTTGCAAAATTTATTTATCTTCTTTACTTTATTTGAAAAATATAAATTTGTTAGATATCACTCTTCACGGTTTGTTTTAAGCAAATTGATTAATAGTTTGTTAGATACCATGCATTAATAAACCATTTATGTTCTGTATAAAGCAGGTTTATTCACTCATGTTTATTCATTGGTACAACAGAAAAAGACCTTTTGCTGTGCATTTGTTTGACTTTGGTTTCTTCCGTATTTTGTTTCCCACTTGAATGTATGACATGTCATATTAACAAATGCCCAGAGGTATGATCTTCCCAGGTCCACTTGAAGCCAGCATTATTCACAGTGCGTCATGGAAGTGGGGAGTCACTGTAGAGCTCTTTTGGTGCGCTTTGTTCGCCGCAATATTCTAATTGGTGGATCGATTCTCGTCAGGATCATGGGTAGTGTAGTTCTTAACCAGACATTCCACTATTAAACACAATTTTTTTTTTAAAGAAGTTGAAATAACACCAGATTGATAGCTTTAACAGAACCACTGATTAATAACCTCTGAGTACTTTGTGGGTCGGTCTTTTCCTATGGAAAATATGAATGGAATCTTTACTTCCAGAACCAGAATGTTGTGCTCTACAGCAAACTAAGGGCTTTTAAGTTGTAGTAAGCTGTACTGTAAGTCTTCTGAAGTCATGCAGTAGATCGGTGTGAGTAAGAGACTGAAATTTGTATGTAAGTTGTAATGTACTGAAAATCTTGCATATGTTTGAATGTGTGCAACTATGAACTAATACTTTAACACAAACATGAAAGAAGCATTCTCCAGTTACAGACCTACATTAGAGTAGAACCCAAAATTAATTCAGTGATAGAGAGAGAATTTGTTTGCATTTGTATGTTCTTTGCTCTCGGTGTGGCACTTGAGGTTTTGTCTTGGTTCCTGACTACCTGCTTAAATAGTTATCACCAAATATGCACTTACAATGGCCTTGCTAGGAAAGCACCTTTTAATAGAATAAATATAAGTGAAATAAACTTATGTCCACTTAATGACATGGTCACCAGCCAAAAGACTAGAGGAAAGTGTTGGGATATTTCTGCTTGTGCGAAAAAATATTATACAACAAAGTAACAAACCAAACACATCCATTACTTTTTACAGGCAAGCCTGCTGTATCAGCCTGCCTGAATTTTGCATAGAAAAATAATGGATGAATGCTAATGAGGATCTGTGGCCTCCCAATGGAGGCATGTGAGCATGTTGCTTGGCCAGTACGGTGGTGACAGACAGTTAGACAAGGCTATTCTGTTGTTGTGATACCTCTAGACACACACACACACACACACACACACACCCCTCACAGTCAAGCTCCATGTCAGCACGGAGACGGCAGGCTGATATATTGGATTCTCCTCCCTTAGGACACCCTCCGCCCTTCCTCCACCTCTCCCCCACATCCATCCATCCCTCCTCCTCTTTTCTGCTTTCCCCAGGGGGAAAAGAAGGGGTAATGACCCACATCAGCAGCTACACACACACACACACACACACACATTTAAACCCACAGGCAGTAGCGGATCCTAGCATAGGCGATATAGGCAGCCGCCTAGGGCGCCAACGCTCTCTGGGGCGGCAGGACAGGGTACCTCATTCCGGACATAATTAAGAGCAACCCAAAGCTTATGAGTCATACAGACAAAAATGATGCTACATCCTCACACATACAAAAAATATAATGAAAACCTCATTAAAATGAGCTGGAGCCAAGTCAGCCTATTTGCATATATATATATATTATGGTTGCAATTATGGTTGCTGATAAGACAGATTCCTTATTATATTTATATTTATAACCATTGTATTGTATGTACAAACTGTATGATAACTTCCTCTCCCTAAAATTGTCTAATTATACATTTTGCTGAATCATTAAATTTTTTTGTTATTTAGTTATTCTTACTATACTCTGTTAAACAATTAAAGAAACATCTATATATATGAGATTGAAAAAAAATCTTAATTAATGCAATGGTCTTAATTAGTTCTTACATTAATACAGACTGAAATCACTTTAACGACAACATTCGATATGTGTTACAAGCTCCGACTGCCCCCTACAGTTCAACTTAAGTATTGCAGTGCATTTAAAGTGGTGAACATGTTGACTGTGGGAGTAATTGCAATCCGCGCAGTTTGGTTTGTGTTTGCCTGCCAAGAAGCTGGGAAACAATAGTCTGTTTGATGGGAGGAAGAAAGGAAAAAGAAGGGGAAGATGGGGAGGAAAGAAGAAGAGAAAAAAATGAAAGAAAAAATTTGAATATTTAATTATGTTAATTAGCTTACTGGTGTCGCGTCTTTGCTCGCGACATAATGTAGTTTAACGTAATGTAGGTTAAGTAATACAAAACTGTGAGTTTTACGTTTATCTAGAGACATGTTGAATATCTTTATTTGAAGAACTGCACTATTGTCCCTCATACTCAGCAAGAAAGGAGCCAAGGAGCCATGTTCTCATACCACCTGCATAGTATTCATATTTTTTCGACTGAAAGACTAATAATTTCTCTATATAAAGTGTGATGTATATATTTATGTGGAATTTTATGACGTTGATTTGTAATTACTCTCAATGTAATATTACACGATTTCATAATGTTAGCACGTGGTTCTATGGTGTAATGGTTAGCACTCTGGACTTTGAATCCAGCGATCCGAGTTCAAATCTCGGTAGAACCTTCTTTTATTTTCGTAATAAACGGCGTCTTATTGCAAATATTACAACAGAAAGAAAACAGTTAGAGTCAGTGCCATGCAAAAGTTCTATGCGAATTTGACCAAGACAACATAGCATTTATGGTAGACAATTTCATTGTTCAGAATGGAACTAAAACACTGCCAACTACATACTACACAAAATATACAGCATATGTTGCCTTAAAATAGAATTTGAAACAGTATGCCTATAATCAGTGTTGGGGAGTGACAGAATACCTGTAACAGGATTACGTATTTAAAATACAAAATATAAGTAACTGTATTCCACTACAGTTACAGTTCATATAATTGGTAATTAAAATACATTTACATTCTAAAAGTATTTTGATTACTGAAGAGATTACTTTGCATTTTATTGTCATTTGTTTCATTTAATATTTAGTCCTTTCAGATGGAAAACATTTATACATATAAAGGATGCGATCCAAAGTGCATTTGAACAGCAGTGAAACACTTATGATGTGTTACAGTCATACGAGCAGACAGAGAAGTACGTTTGAAGTCAGTTTGGAGCAGAAGAAATAGAAATAAAGCTTGTGTAAATTGTCAGCTATACGCTAAGCTAAAATGCTATTTCTAGCCATTTTACATGCACATGTTACCAGACACGATCATATTTGTTTATCAAGAAAATTCACATTGAATCATAATTTTTTTTTTTTCTAGTAAGACCTTTGATATTAGGGCAAACATTGTATTCTTGATAATTATTTTTGTATTGTTTTGCTGTAAAAATATCTAAAAACCCTTAAAACAAGATACATTTGGTTTATCTTGTTTTAGAAACAACACTGCATAAGATATTTAGATTTTAGGGAAATAAATCTACCAGTGCTGAAGAAGAAATCCAAAGTATTTAGAGTACGTTACTGACCTTGAGTAATCTAACTGAACACCTTACAAATTACATTTTACAGCAGGTAATCTGTAATCTGTAGTGGAATACATTTCAAAAGTAACCATCCCAACCCTGAATATATAACAATAAACGTTTCGAACAGTAGTATGCTACTGTTGTCCCATAACCTCATTATGTTGCATACATAATTCTTGCATTCAGTTATCATAACAGAAATAAAAAGGGTTTCTGCATGAGATGCTATAGGATAGTAGTTCTTACAGTGTGCTCTGTTGTATACTGCACATTTTGGCAAGTCGTCAGTGTATTCCAAGCATACAGAAAATCGGTATGCTTGGGCATGCTATTTACTACAGAAATAATGCGAGTAGCACTAGTGATAGAAAGCAATACTCAGAATTAAGTCATGTGACAATTAATGTGTTTTCCTTCAAATGTCCAGTAGGAGTCAGTATCGCATAGGACCTACTACAGAAAGAAAGAAAGAAAGAAAGAAAGAAAGAAAGAAAGAAAGAAAGAAAGAAAGAAAGAAAGAAAGAAAGAAAGAAAGAAAGAAAGAAAGAAAAAGACAGTTTTAACAAAGATTAATCATATTACTGCTTTTAAATTTGGGAGACGTGATACATATTAAGAAATGCAAGACTTGTCAAAGAAGCATTTATGTAAATATGACTCATTCAATCACACAGCCCCTGTGAGTCAAAGTCAGAATGTGAGTCACACTTTAAAATTTAAGAAACTTGTTTGATTGCGTAAAAGTCTGAATTTTTATATAAGCTGCTTTTTGCACTAAATGACAAATAGCAACAAATGTGTAGATAGCAACAAAAGGCATCTGCAAAAAATGCTACTGTATTTGCACTTCTAATGAAATAATAACATATAATATGAATGCAGCATGTTTATTATGTTTATTTAGAGTCCCACAGACACCCTACACCAAGTTAATCCCATTAAAAAATCATCCATGTTTTTCTACAGTAATAACATGGTTAATTGCATTAAAACTATGGCCAAACAGCATGTTTACTACAATAATACTATATTAAAAGCATGGTTAATTTTATCTGGATCAAACCACTCTCTCAACTCCCCACCATGTCCACAAAAATAAATTAATAAACCTTTATATTAATTTATATTTATGATTATAAATAGTGTTATAGGAAATATTAAGAGAGGAGACAGGATGGGAAAAAAGGGGACAAAGGGGGAATCAAACCCTGATGTCCGCTTGATAAAAACGTATCTGCACTTTATCTACTTTTATAAAGGATACAGGTTTATTTGACCTCATCACCGAGCACTTCACTTCTGTGTATATATGAGTAACTCAATGAATAGTCAATGGGTTGTTGTTGTTCTTCTTGTACATGAATACATTTTTCTTAAATTAGCTTTAAATGGCTGAAGTGTGTAGGCCATTGCATTTTAAAACAGCAAGCAATGTTGTGTTGGCGTTCTTGATCACCACTCATCTAAAACTGTCCATTATGACTTTACGAATGCCTCTCATTCCAGAACCAAGGTGTTGAAATTGACTGTAGGCCTACCTCTGCATTAGAAACGGACATTCTCCATGTCCTGCAAAGTCACTCTTTGACTACTTGCGAAACATTTACAACCAACCAATGTGTTTTGCCTGTTGTGTTATAACACCGCAGAGAACAGCAGCAACAGTGAGCGAGTATAAATATATAAAGCCGGTGGTGGGTATAGCCAAGGATCCTGGCAACACTGACCCCTGTACTCAAAGAAGTGTAGCATTGTCTCTCAGGGTTTCAGACTCAGCATGAATGCAAGTGAGAGGGCAGATCCCTTCTGGATTATTTATTTTTGCCAGTCTATGCCACATATGAGTCAGAATTACTTCTACTACCATGGCCCAAAGGCAGGAGGTCTTTTCTGGCCAACAATGAGTTGAGTATATTAACATTTATAGTTTTTTTTTTTTTAAAGCACTGGTGTTTGTTTTTATATGAAGAAAATCAATATTTCACATCAATAAACCCAGAGTAAAATGCAGAAAATTCCCTACCTAAATTGTTTGTTAAGGAACAAATCTCGAATATTGAAATAGTTCACACACACTGTAAATCTCAAATTGAAAAATAAATAAAAAATAGTTTACTCAATTTAAGCTTAATTTCTTACTGTTTTAATTAAGTTAACGTTACTCTCTAAATCCTAAAGTTGTAATTAATAAAAACATTTAAGTAGTCCTAAATAAACAGTACTTGAAATGCCACATTTTGTGATCATAACTCAAATATATATGTTCTTTGGACTCAAAATTATCAAGTGCAATATTGCAGCTGTGTGGAATTCCCATAAGCCATTGTGTTTGAAGAAATGATGAATATTTGGTCAAAACAAGGGAACTTATGTAGAAAAATTGTAATCGTTAGATAAAAATGTATATAATTCTAATGACTATTGTTGTTGTTTTACTGTCATGGCTCTGGTGAGTTCACTGGTTGATTTTGTTTGTTTTGTCATTTTTCTCTCCCTCATGTCTCGCAGCCACGGCTGCCATGCATGATCGGCATTTCCATGGGAGCATTGATTGTTCCCTGGGGAACACTGATCATGCCAATGATTAGCGTGCCAAGCAACACCTGTTCTCCTCTATTTCACTTCCTTCTTAAGCCCGTCATGTTCTCAGTATATTTGCTATATTATTGTTTTAAATTGAGTACTAACCAGGGCTGGACTGGTAATCTGGCATCCCAGGCATTTTCCGAATGGGCTGCTATAAGCAAAACTGAGCCGCAGCGTTATGCAGAACGGACTACAAAACGGCACCGAAATATGCAGAAAAGGACATCAAACCCCCGCCCGCTCAACAACTTTTGGCTTGTTACTTGAGAAAGTTCAGCCAAACTTACTTTGGCCATATAAGTATGTTTACTTGAAAAAATCATGCAAACTGATTGCCTTAAAAATCTAAGTAAAGTCAGCTAATTAGATTTTACAGTGTATGAGTTAGTGTTTTGGACATGCATTATACATCACATCTTACGTTTTTCACCTGGCGATTAAAAAAATGCATTTATTTGCAATAAAGTAAGGACCTGAGCCATAGGGACCAGAATAATATAGGGACTTGTGAACTGGCTCTTTTAAGTTGACCCAGAACGCCCTAGCAACAACATATGAACATGCTAAAAGCCACAATCACATTAGCAACTGTAAAGCAAAGCCCTGGCAACCATCCACAACAACTTAGCATGTTTTCTTCATATAAGGTAACAAATAGTTGAATAATGCTATTGCTATATATACACTCACTTGATTAGGGACACTATAGTCCTCATAAAGTACCCAATGTGATCTTCTGCTGTTGTAGCCCATCCGCCTCGAGGTTTAACATGTGCATTCTGAAATGCTACTCATTACAATTATACAGAGTGGTTACCTGAGTTACCGTAGACTTTCTGTCAGCTCGAACTAGTCTTGCCATTGTCCGTTGACCTCTCTCATCAACAAGGCGTTTCCGTCCACAGAACTGCCGCTCTGCTGCTGGTATCTTATTCTGATGATTTGCACTGAATGGAATCAGACAGTTTTGCATAATCCGGGCAGAAGCTGCTGGTAGCTAGTCTCAAACACTGCTAGCTTCGCAATTTCGCTCTCTATTCTCAGAAGCCCATGGAAGGCGCAATCTTAGTTGTCATGGCAACTGAATAAACAAAAATCTCACCTGGTCAAAATTTATTCGTCAAGTGCAAGTCAGACAGAAACTAAAAGAAGGAAAGACATTATATTTCTTTTTATTAAAATTTAACAAAAGCACGTTTAAATTGTGTGCAATCTACCAGCATTGCCAATGTGATCGAGTGGTAAATCGCGATCAACGTATCGGGCACCCTCTAGAGACTGTTGTGTGTGAAAATCCCAGATCAGCAGTTACAGAAATATTCAAACCAGCCTGTCTGGCTCCAACAATCATGCCACGGTCTAAATCACTGAGATCACATTTTTTCCCCATTCTGATGGTTGATGTGAACATTAGCTGAAGCTCCGGACCCATATCTGCATGATTTTATGCATTCCACTGCTGCCACACAATTAACTGATTAGGTAATCACATGAATAAGTAGGTGTACAGGTGTTTCTAATAAAGTGTTCAGTGAGTGTAAATGTCATGGCCAGGATTCAGATATCACATCTGGAGTATTAAAGCATTTAAACGGCATGTTGGTGTCAAGACTGATTATGGATTAATATAAAAAAATACAGTTAAAACACTTCTGTAAAACAACTATTCCTTTCAGAGAACACCAAGCAGGTTCAGAGAACAAATATGTTGCATACAATAATAAAAAAATAAAAAATAAATAATTAAAAAAGATTAAATTGTCATAGACAAACAGCATGTGCTGTTGAATAACAGGGTTGAAATGGGAGCAGCATAGCAGTTACTGCATCCATTCTGGTCCTGTTGGTGGCCATGTATTTTAAGGGTGTGGGAAGTCTAAATTACTGTCATTGAGAGTAGAAAACAACTGAAGGAGTGATTCTGTGGAATGCGATAAGCTAAAAAAATAAAATAAAAAAAGATAAAGAAATGACAAGGCTAAAAACCTAAGGATTATCACCCAAGATCATCCCAAAGAGAGGTATTGTGAAACACCAATAATACTGCTAGATTTAGAAAGTTAAATACCAAAGCATAACCTTGCATAGACAAACAGGCATCTCACCCACAAAATAAATACTTACATTTGAGTTAAAAAGAATGCAATACCATGCAGAGTAGAAAGGAAGGAAAAACAAGGGTAGAACGGAGGCTTTGTTAACCAACATGATCACACGAGAATCAACAAGTTGCTTTCGAAAGTTCATGCACCCTGAAATTGAACTTTTTCAGCCAAATTACTGGCATGCACCACCCCCCTTCAGACATTTTTGCATAAGTTCAAATGTAAACATATTTCCCCCTAGTGGAACCAGGAAGTAATCGTTGAAGATTGCATTTTTCCGCTCTAAAATTACATTTTTACTCCACTTACGGTTAGGTTTATGGTTGGGGTTTGGGTGTAGAGTTAACAAAATATGCATTTATGTTGACTGTATAACATAATTTACAACAACAAATACAACTTGCTTTTGGCACCACCATGTGGACATTTCACCCGGAAACTGGAGCTCATACACTTTCATACACTACACTTTCAACATTTTCAGCTTCAGCCATTTTGAATTTGATTTGAATTTCGGAAAGCACAGAGTGATTTCAGCAGCAAAACTTTTCACTTACTGTTGTTGAATTTACAGTGTGATCAGTCTGTTGCTACCACCAAGGCCTGTGGTTATAGTGCCTAATAGCATGTGCTCTTACACTACAAAAATTTTTAAGAATTTTCACTTAAACTAGGGTGGGTCAAGGTTTGTGTAGATACGCCCTGTTGACACACACCCACCGAATTACATAGAACAAATTTGTAAATGTCATTCATTTGTATATACAAATATAACTGAGAAGCTGATTTAAGTTTTGCGTGAAGACATCCATATTTGGAAGCTCATCCAAAAAGCAAATCCTGCCTCTGAAAAACACAAAAATGTGTTTTTTGACATTGACATCAATACACAAACTTGAATTTTCTAGCTTGTAGTGACAAGGTTGCTTCATTAAAGAGTTACTAAGAATTTGAAAGATGACACAAAATATGTGGCAGCTGCCGGGCATTTCTCATGCTGTTAAAACAGTACAGGAGCAAATAAGGGTGTTTTCACAGTCAGGTCCTCTTCACATAACTCTTTTAGGACTATGCAAACCTCTTTAAGACCAAACTGTGAACCAAGTGAAAAATAACTCATGCAGTTCTCTTTGCATTTCCACTTTCCCTGGCCCCAAATGTGGGCTCATATCTCATTTTGTTTTCCAATATTTGGCCTATAATATCTTTTCTTATTATTATTTTATTACTATTACTAATTTAAAATTAAAATATTGTCATAAAGCTCTCTGGAAAACTTGATGTTTCTTACCCACACCTATCATATAGCTTCTGAAGACTTGGATTTAACACAGGAGTCATATAGATTACTTTAGTGCTGCCTTTATAAGCTTTTTGAGCTTCAAAGATTTGGACCCTGTTGACTTTCATTGTATGGACCCACAGAGCTTGAAATCTTTGTGTTCAGCAGAAGACAAAAAGTCACACTTATATGGGATGTCATGAGGGTGAGTAAATTAGGAGTTTTGGGTGAACCTCACAGCCTTTAAGTAGCTGTGTAGTAAGCACGATAATACACAGTCAGATGGTATAATGCATTCTTATTGTAATTTAGTGGAGAATGATGAATTTATTCAGCCTTCATTTTGACAGAAAACAAAAGGATGAGTTTCTGGGGGTAGTTTAAAATAGATTGCAAGTTAAAAGCAAACCATACTCATAGTATTGTAGGTTATAAAGGGGTCTGAATTTTTTTGGAGTGCAAAAACATTTTGAAGTCATAGCTTTGACTGAATAAATGAACAGCCTTGGAGGCTTGTCTTCTGCAGTGCTTGTCTGAATGGAAAGAACCCAATTGAACATGGCAAAAGTAAACTAAGTTTGCAAACCTTATAAGATCAAACGTGTTTGAAAACCACTTCTGGTAAGATGTTATTTTCAGTACATGAAACGTTTTGAGTAACGTTTACATGTGGAATAAGTTTTTGATGAGGAAGAGGGTGTAGCTGGGCCGTGAGGGTGCATGCCCAGTGCTGAATTGCCCTAATCAGCTGGGAGGGGGATAAAGACGAGTCGGAGGCGCCAGTTCGAGAGAGAAAGAGAGAGAGAGAGAGATACACATGGCCAGTGTGTGTGTGTGTTTAAATTAATTTAAGTTGATTTAAGTCATTAAAATTTTCGTTGACAGCTCAGCCCTTTCCCGCCACCTCCTTGCCCATCCTTACCTGCTTAGAGTTAATGTTTGTTCATGCCTGCTAAAGGTCATACATTATTAACATAGTGCTCCTCAAAGTTTGCTAACTGGATATGCAAAAATGAAATAGCGGTGCTGAGGTTTTTTACCAGAATGCAAATTGTATCAAAGGAGATTCTAAAGGAATTTTATTATTATTTTTTTTTTAAGCTGCGGGATTTTGTGACATGTTTTTGGTGAGATGTACTGTAGTAATATTTAGGCCTTGCTCATGTTTATTTTTTTCTTCTTGTAGCAATCATGGGTGAAAAATCAGTGACTGTAGGTTGAAAGTTCTTCAGTTGAAAAACAGTCTGTGCATACCGAAATTCAAACCACTGCCCCCAGTTGCCGAAGCTGTAAGTGTTGTTGAACATATGAGTACATGTGAGCTCAAGTTTCCAGGTGAAATGTCCACAGAGTGGCGCCAAAAGCGAGTTATATTTGTAGTTGGAAAGGTGATCCTGTCTGAATTGATGAAAAAAGGCCTGATGTGGGAGATGCTGCTTGTCAGAAAATCTGTAAAATAGGATCGATTTCAGGGTACCTGAACATTCGGAAGTAATGTCAATTTTTCGTGTAATCATGTTGATAACTGTCAACATAGAATTATAAATGTTATAGAATCATAGATTTTAAATCAGTGACATTTTAAATTGCCCCTGTTTAATTAAAGCAAAGTGTGTTTTGTAGTCAGTGACAAACAATCAAACTATTATTAAAAACATTTAATAAGACTTTGGAAAACAACAATTCACAAAGGACAAATTCAATAAAGACTGCTCAATTTAAAAAAACCAATTGGAGCATAACAGGCTAGCAGATGATGTAGTGGTATCTCACGTTTAAATTTGAAACACAGGGGAACAAAATAATAAATCACAATTTTCTTTAACATTATCTATTATTTGCAGTCCACATTGAGTGTTTGGAAGAAAGGCCAGATTACTAACAACTAAGGTTGATTACTAACAATTTAAATGACTCTACGATGAAAAGGATAGAGCTCATGCAGCATTAAATTATTTCAGACATTTCTAAATGATATGGGAAGTGCAAGCCTAGCTCCGGTCACGTTTAAATGTGTTTTTGTTCAGGTTTTCTTTTCATGGCTTTTATTTTGAAATGAGTTTACTTCCTGTTTCTGGTCACGTGTCCTTGTTCCTGTTCCCCTCATTTGCTCCTTTCTTGTGAGTGTCTGGTTTCATGTGTCTTATCTTATTATTAGTTCTGTTTTATTACTGGTTCCAGTTTATTAGTTTTCTTATCATGTTCATCAGCTTAATCTCATCATTGGTTGTATGTCATGTGGTTATCCATGTCCATGTGTTTTAGCCCTGATGTTTGCCATTGTATTTGTCAAGTATTGTGTTGGTGTAACATTGTGTCAGTTGTCATGCTGTCTTAACAAAAGACAAATGGCAAACATCAGGGCTAAACTACATGGACATGGATAACCACATGACATAGACAACCAATGACAAAACAAAACTAGATCACAAGAATAATAAATGGGAACCAATAATAAAACAGAACTAATATATATACATAATATATAACTAATAATAAGATAACAAGACACATAAAACCAGACACTCACATGAAAGGAACAAATGAGGGGGACAGGAAATCACATGACAAGGACACAGGGACAGGAAATAAACTAATTTCAAAATAAAATGCATGATAACAAAACACGAACAAAAACACATTTAAACGAGACAGCTCCAGAGCAAAGTGACATTTTAAGCTATAGTTTGGTAAGGGTTACAGTTCAGAAATAGAATATACAAGCCATAAACAACTTCAGATAAAATCTTGTCCAATATACCAACTTAGACTTCAGTCCCTCAATATCTAGAAGTCCTCGGCAAATCATTGCGATTAAATGGATTAAATATTTATAGAGTTCTCTCTCATGCGAAGGACAGAAAGAGACACCAAAGCTTTTTCTCAAGGAGGCTGCTGGTACATTAGCATTGTGAGCATGTGCAGTATTGTCCCGCCCCCTGCCGTCAGTCCAGTGGTTTGTGGGAGATGTAGTGTGAGACTTGGCTTCATTCTTCTCACACAGGTCCAGAATAGCTGTAATGGTTATTGTGCTCAGAGTCTCCCAAATGTAGGCTAGGTTTCCGCTCTGCAACATCACTTTCCACCATCTCTGGAATCGAACATTGATGTGAAGGACGGACCTTGAAGAAATCCGACACGTATCGCACCTGCAAGAGACAGTGCAAATTACTTTCCAATGCTGCATATAAAATCAAACCAAGGGGCCTATTATTTTTGGAGCAACAGAGGCAAAAATTTTCCAGCCTTCCATAATACTTAGAATAGATGGTTAGATCTAAATGTTAATGTAATGTTTAGGACAAGAGGCATGAGAGCCAAGAAGCAGCTAATTTTCCTGGCTCTTTAACTTTGAGGATTTGATGCTTCTAAAATGTACAATATATCATATACAATTACCAAACTAATGAAACCTCACAGAAACCAAACCTTTCCATTCACCCTTCCCCAACATGATTAATTGTAACTTACAGTGAGAATTGCAATGAGCGCCCCTTGGAGGAGTCCTACCAGCACGTCGCTCCAGTGATGTTTATAATCGGACACGCGAGTGTAACCCACATACACGGCAAAGGCCACCAGGAAAAACTGGATGGTGGGCCTCAGGAGACGAGCCCATTTCTCATTCAGTCTAGCCTGGACATAGAACTGTGGGGAGAGAGAAAGGGGGAGATGAAAGGCTTATGATATAGGAATATTATGCAACTTTAGGAAGAGAATAGCGGCAGGTTTATAGTGTAATTTCATGAAGGAAAAAGAAATGCTTGGGATAAAAAGTGGCTTGCAAGCAAAACATTTTTATACTTGGTCCATAACAACATTACTGTTGGAATAAAAAGAGTTGACTTTGACATTAAGTTTGGTCTTTTATGGACCATCATCCCATTTTGGAAGAGATGTACCAGTGTAATGACATGATCTGACCTTGGAATCACTAAAGGGTCTCAATGAGTGCGGTGTGTGTTAATAAGTATACATATACTCAGTGAGCACTTTATTAGGAACACCTGTACACCTAATTTTTCATGCAATTACCAATTGTGTGGCAGTGCATAAAATCATTCAAATGCGGGTCAGGAGCTTCATTTAATGTTCACACAATCAGGATGGAGAATAAAATTGATCTCTGTGATTTCAACCGTGGCGTAATTGTTGGTGCCAGATGGGTTGGTTTGAGTATTTCTGTAATTCCTGGGATTCCACGCACAACAGTCTCTAGAGTTTACTCAGAACGGTTCCAAAAACCAAAAACATCCAGTGAGTGGCAGTTCTGCGGATGGAAATGCCTTGTTGATGAGAGAGCTCAACAGAGAATGGCCAGACTGGTTCGAGCTGACAGAAAGGCTACAGTAACTCAGATAACCACTCTGTACAATTGTAGTGAACAGAATAGCATCTCATTATGCACAACACATCGATCTTTGAGGCGGATGGGCAACAACAGCAGAAGACCACATCAGGCACTTTAATAGGACCATTATGTTCCTAATGAAGTGCTCAGTGAGTGTTCATACATGCATGTATATATGTGAAAGGTACAGTACATACTACATACCCATTCATGCTGGACTTTATTCAATGTTGAGTCAGTTTATTGGACATTAAAGGGGTCATGACATGGGTTTTTTTATTGTATTATTATGTTCCCTTAGGTGCAATTATAGTATTAATATATTTTTTTTAAGAAAAACTTTTAAAATCTAGTGATTTATGACCTTTTCCCACCCTGTTTCTCATCCTCTGATTCAAACAGTCTGTTTTGGGGGCGTTTTCCATTTAAGACTTCAGTGTTAACGCCCACTGTTATGATTGGCTAACGTCAGTGCCTATGTATCAATTATTGACGCTCCCAGCCAGAACAATATGCAAGTAAACTAAGTAAAAACACTGTGATTATTCATAATGAATGAAATTGCGCTTTAAAAAGTAGTTTAAAGTTTAAAATAGATTACTTACAGTTTGCGTCGTCGTTGTTCCCAGAACAGTCAGCACGGACTTATCTTTGAGCAACAGTTTTCTGGCAAAGCCAGCATCATATTGAGATTTGTTCTCAAAACAGTCATCCTTAAAATGTACAGAACAAACGCTTAAGTTAACACTGCCGTGACTGGGACGTCCGCAAAAAATAAACTGCATCCATTTTTCCCTGACGTCTGGATCTTTCGGCAGCTTATTAAGAGGTTTTGTTTGACCACAGCCAGGAACAGCACATCTGTGTGGCATCGTAATTTTCCTGTGCACAAGTAGTCTCTGTCAGAGCTCGCTGTCCATCGACTGAACACTTGTGAGGCGCACGGCGATACGAAATGAGCGTAGTTGTCTTGTGCTTAAAGCGTAGTTATCTTGTGCTGGAGGCGGTCATATGCAAACGCTGGTACGTCACTTCTAACCGTCACGTCACTTCTAACCATGAATCCAGAACGAGCTGTATTTTGAGCTTGATTAAATAAATGATTCGTTTAGAATGGGGAGGACGTCTTAAAATATTAAACTTGCAGGACGTTTTAATGATACAAAGACCTCTTATATACCAAAAGATCAAGGCAAATTTGGTTTCTCATGTCATGACCCCTTTAATGAATATCAGTTCTCTATTGAAAGACAAATTGCTTAAGAGTGCCAATGAAAAGCAGATTATTTTACTAGATGAAACTTCATACATTGAGGAGATCAGAGAGTTGGATATTTGTCTCGAAAAAACTGTTCCCGACATCTCTGAGAAATAAAAAAATAACAATATAAGAGGGCTCTTTGAATGGCCTTTGGCTGTATTTGTGTATGTTTTGAAGTCTATGCTAATTTAATCCATTATTTTCCATTTAAATCCATTATCACAATTTAAGCTTTCTTTTTAGTTCATCTGGAAATCATTTTGTACTAGGAATGATGAAAATCCCATCTTGATTGTTCTTTAGAGTTTTAAATAATTCAGTTATGCCCTGTTGTTTTCTTGCTGGTTTTCATTGTTTCATAAAATTAGTTTCAGGCTTTGCAAACCCCTGAAATGAAGGACAGTTAGGACACACACAAAAAAAATTACATTAAATTGTACACCTATCATCTATCCCTCATTGTTCTTCATTCTTTTATGATTGTGTGAATGTAAATGATCCCTGTGCTTCAAATGCTTAAAAAGGGTCATATGAAACATTTTTTAATTGTTTCCCCCCTCTGTGGTCCACTAAAAATGTTAGTAAAGGGTTTTGTTGTAAAAACAGTCCCAATTCAGTTTTCCACCCTTTATCTGTTTTTGCTGCTGTGCGTGCAAGACCTTAAGATGGTAAACATCTTCTTCATAAGTCTGAATTACATCAAGACAAGTGTGACACTTAAACTGTTAAGGAAAATTCTGGAGAAATAAAAACTGTTCATAAAAGTAAAAAAAAAAAAAATATATATATATATTTACAGAATTTGATAGTTTAATAAAAATGTTTCTCTTCAAGTATATACATTTAACATTACTCAATTATAGGATAGAAAAAAATATACAATGTCAACGTACTACACATTAGGCTAAATATTTTCCAGATAATAATGTTTGCACCGATATGAAGCGATTCAATAGCGATTTTAACAAAAACCTATAGGCCGATACATATATTTTGTCACTTACCTTATTATCACCTTATCAAATTAATGTTCTGCTTATGAAATATGCTTTAAAAATGTACAAAGAAGTACAAAAGTTATTTTATTGTTCTAACAGTAATTAATTTCCATTGAACACGAATTGGATCTACTGAACACATGGCAGACCAAAATTATAGAGAGCCACACTGAAAGATAAAAAGTCATCATTGACATAAATTTGGGTGGTGTCGTATTAATGGAATTGGGTTTTCTGACATCAGAAATCCAAAGATTTTAGAAAGTGAAAGAACTTTGTTCGAGTAAATGCTCTTTGTGGACTAGGAGGAAGATTTTAGTTCTAAAAGTTAGTTTAAATAGTACAATAAACTCTTTTATTTCAAAGTATCAATAAAAATTAAGGAATTTGATTCCTCATGATAAAGCCCCTTTGAAAAATAATAAGAGCCTGTGATAACTATAGCACTCACCGCTAAGAACAGCATGCAGTACATCCCAAAGGAGGAGTGCCCCGAGTAGAAGGACAACCTAGAATATACAAATCAGATATAATTTCAAAGATTAAAAAGATGTTCCCAAAAAACAAAGAAAGAAAGACTTGCATTAACCTTTCTCGTCAGAGACATACCTGGCTTCAGTGACATCACGTGGCTCGCCAGTGCAGTTGATTGAGGCCATGTATCCTTTGCAGACTTTGGGAGCACACACTGCTAAGAAATGTGGGCGTGGTCGCCCAATGGTGTACTTGGCCAGGTCTGTCAGTGATTGGCTGACAGCTCCTCCGAATAGGAAGGTGCCCAGCACTTTATATATGGCTGACACATACTGATTAAAGGTAGAGTTGGAGCGAATCTTTTTACTGTACACGAGGTACACCTCACCCGACGATATCTAAATGGGGAAAAAAACGTTAATTGTTTACTGCATTTCTATAGCTTGCAACTAAGATCAAAACTGAGTGAAAAGAACTATTGATTGAGATGCAAAACTATAACCTTAAACAATATAGACATTTATAAAACAATTCTAAAATGTTGTTCAAGCATTTACTGGCAAATCTTATGTTAAACATATATGTAACAAAAGTAAGCAAGGTTTATGCTTAAAACATGACATGCATCTTTGCTTCTCAAGTCAATTTTAATAATGTTGAGAATTTCTTCTGGAAACAAGACAAAAATACATTTTTGTTTAATGTATGCTTAACAGTTTTTATATAAATGTATGCATATGCTAATGGACAGCAATGTTTGATTAATAATTACATTAATTAACAAATAAGTTACAGAGTTCAATTGATTTGCGGTCACAGGCATGCAACAGTTTATAGAGCTTACTATACAATAGCTTAGATAATGCTTCATTGAATTAGACTTTAGAGCCACAACAGTTTCATGGAACTTTCATAGATGTCTTAGATTATCCTTAAAAATGCCAAAAACACGATGTAAAACTAGCCCATGAGCACATAACCCTCAATGTCCAGCTGTTTTGTTGTGCATAATGAAACCCTCTGCTGTGCAAAGTCATGAATGAACACTTTGTTTTGTTCTGTGCGTGACTCTGGAGATGAGATCATGGGAGGGATGATAGAGGGATAGATAGAGAGATGAATGGAGGAGACACTCACAATGATGACCGTGCAGGTGATAGTGACTACAGCCATTGTTACATGTGTGATGGTTTCTGGTCTAATGGGGTAACCAATGCTCTCGTCCTGGCAGTAGATGCCTCGCTCATATGGCTGGGATGCAATATTCATGATCACAAACGGCAGAGAAGCTACAGGAAAGAGGAAGAGACAACAAAAATGAATAAAAGGTATATCTGCTGCCTGAATGATGACGTAATGTTAAATGTTGAGAATACCAGGGCGAATCTCATGGAACCTATCAAGAACATCTTCAATATTTCACCCAAAAATAAATAGAAAGAAAAATTACATTTTGGATTAAGTGAAGCCTATTTTTGAGCATTATTTGTTGCCATTATTTTATAACAGTCAAGAATATTCCAAGCCCATTTTATTATTGTAATGCAAACAAATCTCTGCAATGTGAAATATATATATATATATATATATATATATATATATATATATATATATATATATATTTTGTTTTTGTAAAGTATTTATACATAATGGTAGTACTGCCTTTAATCTACAAGGATTTAAATAAAAAAATAGTATTACTCATTATTACTGTACATTATTACAGTAATAAGAATCTTAGAGTATGAGTATCACCTTTAAAAATACTTGGAATTATAAAAACCAAACCAAACCTAAAAAACAAACCGAACAAAAGTTAAAAAAATAACAAAAGCGATCATATCTGATTCTTAACAACTTCTCACTTAGGCATCACAGACGTTTCCATGAAATCCACCCCCAATTTGTTAGTTAAACCTTTTAATTTTTTTTGTTTGAACTGGCCGACCAGTTTTTAAATCAGAATTTTGCAAGGGAAGCAGTATTTATAGAACTGCTTGTGTGAACTACATGGAAATTGAGTTATCCCACAGCTATGAGGAAGTCACGGGTCGTTGTGTGGGGCACAAATGGGGGCGTTTATTAGTCATGCTAATCAAATCTATCATCAAGTTCCTCTTTGCATTAACACTTTTATCTAGACTTGGAGTATATCAGTTGGTTCTCAATTATACGGGTTGGTCCGCATTTGTACCGCGGTTCATCTGATTCTGAAGTCTAGCGACGGATCTTAAGTATCTGGTTTAGCTGCATCAATTACACAGGCAGAGGCACAACCTCCGCTAATGCACCTGTATGTGAAGGTTGATCCGGCTCAATGGACAGAGCAGCGCGAGCACAAAGCAGGTGCGTTTTTACTCACAGACTGGTCTCAAGCTCTTAAACGTGCACCTCTGAGTGCTGCGAGAACGATGAGAATCAAGGCGAGAGATGCAGAAACCATTTGAAATTGGCACAGTATTCTACATCACCACCCTATTGTAACACTAACTGTACTTTAGGCAAAAATAGATTCATAATACATATTGTCATTTCACTACTTCAGCTCTGTTAAATTTGTCATAGGCTACATTAGGGGAGTGAGGGAATATAATAAATTTTTTGTAACAAATTTTAAATGTTTATATTTTGTATTTATTGTTTTTATATGTGTTTAGAGTAGACCTATTGTTTGTAATTACCAAAATGCCATAATTTGTTTCATAAAAATCATGTTACATCTAACCAAGGTAGTGAAGATCCATGCTTCCATGAGCTTACTATGGTCTTGTTACAAATACCACTGTTGAAACTATAAAAATAAATAAATACATTTACATTTTTATATGGAATACAAAATACACCATTGTTTTTTGTTTTTTTTAGATGAAATAGAACCCTTCCTGCAGGTTCATCCTGATGTGACCCTCCAGCAAGACAGGAATGTCAGTGTTCTGCCATGGCCAGCGAAGAGCCCGGATCTCAATCCCATTGTGCATGTCTGGGACCTGTTGGATCGGAGGGTGAGGGCTAGGGCCATTTCCCCCAGAAATGTCCAGGAACTTGCAAGTGCCTTGGTGGAAGAGTGGGGTAACATCTCACAGCAAGAATGGCAAATCTGGTGCAGTTCATGAGGAGGAGATGCACTGCACCAATGCAGCTGGTGGCCACACCATTTTTTTAATTCATGATGCTAATGCGAAAACACGCTATGTGGCCATAATATGTGCCAATTACACTCTGTTATTGTAATTTATGATGACACTGATTCTGCTGCAAATATCAGTGTATAAAAGTGTTAATGTGCAGAATTAAAGACAAAATAATGATCATAGGCTTACTATGGGCAGATGTGTACAGTAAATGGATTTCACTGCAGAAGGCACATGAGAGAATGGGCACACAGTATTTGAGTAGATTTGATTCCTTTTGTAGACTAAAAAATAAATAAATCGCATGACATGGTCTTGGAAAATTTTCTACATGAACGATCGTACAAATATAGGCAAATCTGCACCAGCTCGCTAATAAATCTATATGCCAGTGTGATCTTGTTAACTGATATTGACTGCCTGAACAAAATACGCTATCGCCGTCAAAGCAGGTGGAGTTCCAGGTCACACATACCAATGACATGAACCAATGGCAATAAGGTGTTTAGCTGCCGGATAGAAGTTTTTCTAAAAGTTCGCCCAGACAAGCAGTTATGAACCACAGAAACAAACTCAAAAACACAACATGTCGTTCTGGCCAGATTTTGTTCTAAATGACATCACACCCGTTCATTCTTTCGATTTAGTATTAAGTATATATGGGCCTTAAACTGATTAGATTGTTTCAGAAGACATTGATTAAACCACTGGAGTCTTATGGATTACTTTTATGCTTTATCTCCTTTTTGGAGCTTTAAAGTTCTGGCCACCTACAAAGCGGAAATATTCTTCTAAAAATCTTTGTTTTTGTTCTACAGAAGAAAGAACGTCATACACATCTGGGATGTCATGAGGGTGAGTAAATTAATGAGAGAATTTTCATTTTTTGGTATTATTTTAACCCAAAACATGTTGCGACCCATATTGTAAACATGGTAATATACCCCCGGCCCAGACATCCTCACCACAACGCTTTGGCAGATGGAATGATGTAGCTAAAAATGCACATGTCTGAATGTAGCCACAGTGTGATCCTTTAATGAATGGAAAATTTCCTTGGGACATTCGGAAACTTCACAAAATCACATTGCAACCATCCAAGGCCAGAGTAAGATAGGAAACCTGGAAGAGCATTTCTGCTTCCTGTAATTCCACTTTTTGCTGATAAGGTGGACAAATAATACCTTTGTGTTCTAGAAAGTTAGCATTTCAAGGCAAAATTCGTGAATGGAAGCTGTAGCATTTTTGTGGATAATTATGAACACTGTTACCTCCTCTTTTCCAAATGTTTCTCTGTGACATAACTTGAGGCCTTGTGGATGCTACATGATGCTAAGATGCAACATCGGCAAACCAAAGGATAACATGAATATGAGCCAAAATGTTAATCCTTGTGCATTGTACGTTTGTGAGTCACACTTAAATTGTTTGAGGCCATTATATATATTTTTATAGTCCAATTTTTTTGATTGTGTTCAGACAGAAAATGTGAGAAAAGTAACCAAGTCTTGGACCACTCAGATGAAGGATACCGTTTTTATTAAAGAATAAAAAATTATTAAACACATGAGGTTGAAATATATATTGTGTTCATCTGTGCAACTTAAGAAGCTAAATGCTAAATATAGATGTCCAGCATCCCACACAAGTCCAGAATTGCTCAATTGCTATTTAGTTATTATACCAATGTGGTATTAAAATGTAAATGAGGACACGGATCTCTGAGACCAACAGGCAGGTCAATCACAAATGTAACTTTGAGATCACCAAGGGAGATATCGTGTTGGCATGTGGTTTATTCTTCAATATTATTCTACAAGGGTTATTGAAATGTACACAACAAGGTCATCTATATTTCCATAATACAGCTAAATGTGTCACAATGATATATTTCATGTTTATTTTATTGAGCACCTTTCATACAAGATAGTAGTGGTTTGCAAATTTGCATATAGTATAACAAGTAAAAAAATTAATACAAATAAATAAATACTTAATTAGTTAACTTAATTAGAAACTTACCTTAGTTCTTTGAAAGCTGAACTGAAAATGCAGGTGTGTAAATGTTTTTGAATATGTGAACAGAGTTTGACTGCCTAATTAACCACAGTAATGGGTTCCATAGTCCAGCAGGCTAATTGATGAATGAAGTCATACGGTTATGTAAAGTAACTGATTATATAACTGCAATTATGTTTCACTTGGCACTCATTTTTGTTGTTTTAGAGGCAGGGTTTTTGTTGTTGTTTTAACCCCTTTACACTACAGCTTTGCATCCTTTTGAGGGAACCTGAAATACAGTCACACACACGCACGCACATAGGCACGCACACACGCAACAATATTACACACACTCAAACCAAGTCATTTTGAGTTTCAGTGTATTCTAAGAAATTGAGTATGTAGTTTTATGTTGTCATGACAGTGACAGAGTAATTGTGACATTTATATTCCAAATAAAATAATAATGGTGTTTGACATGACACTGGTCTGGACAGTGACAATGGATTAAAATACGTCATACATTGATAACTTTGTAACAGACACCTATGGAATGATTTTCCGGACATTATTCAAAAGGAATTGCAAATTGTATTTGCAATTGCGTTTTCAATTTGTGGACGCATAAAATGTGACATAATCCAAATGCAATTGCAAATCGCGCATTACGGTTTGCATTTTCGTTTAAGCGAACGCACAGTGACTGCCAGATTTCAAATGGAAAAGAAAAGTCCGTTTGCAACTGTGTTTCCCATATCTTACGAGTTTTGGCCCTGTCATATTTAAATAGCAATTTCAATTACCACGTCTGCTTTTTCACTTTCTCAGCGTCGCGTATGTAGCCAGCCAAAACTCAAATGGAATACTAATTCCCTTAGTATTTCCATTGATGCCACGGAAACCTGTCAATCAGGGTCAAGGGTGGGATTATGCTATGGGGCGTGTTTGTCTTGGGAAGTGACGTCACTCCCAGTCGATGGTCAAGAGTCATTATATAAACAAGCATTAAAAGTAATGGACCAGAAATCTGTAAGATGGCATCACTGCATCATTCTAAGGAAGCATAATATCTTGAGTTTTGACAGTTTTGTAAATTTTTCTTTTTTAAAACTAATTTTTAAGTGTGTGAACAACATTGCACCAGAAATATTCTGTCAACTAGTACATAAACAAAAGAGCGGAATAAGAACTACAGGCACAATAAGTGGAAACTATAGCCGCAAAACGTAGAACAACATTTGGTCAGACATCATTTTCAGTAAGAGGCATACATTTGTGGAATGCATCTGAAATTAAAACATTGATAGACTTCAAGGTTTTTAATACACATTTAAAGCAATGGCTGAAACTGAAACAACTTTGTGAACACTGACTGTACAGGACATAACACAATGCATACAAACATAATGTTGCATATGTGAGCACGCACAGACATATGCACCCTTTTGTGTTCTTGTATTGTTAAATGTGTCTAGACTTTGTTTTATAGTGACTTCCACATCTACTTAAGCCCATATCTTATTTCATATATGGGATGTATTTGTTGTATGTATTTTATTAATTATAAATCTTAAACTCATTACTCTGTAATTTTTGTTTTAAATTTATAAGCCTAACCAGGGACAGGGGTTGCAAATTAGTCATGAAACATGTATGCGTGGCATCTACTTTGTATTCTTTATAAAGCAATGTTCTATGCATTTGTCCCTGTCAAATAAACATTAAAATAAATACAAAATAAATAAAGAGGTGATGCCCTGAACAGACGCCGGTTTATTTGATCTTGACCGTTGACTGTGAGTGACGTCTCTTCCCAAGACAAACACGCCCCATAGCATAATCCCACCCTTGACCCTGATTGACAGGTTTCCGTGTAAGGCATCAATGGAAATACTAAGGGAATTAGTATTTCATTTGAGTTTTGGCTGGCTACATACGCGACGCTGAGAAAGTGAAAAAGCAGACGTGGTAATTGAAATTGCTATTTAAATATGACAGGTCCAAAACTCGTAAGATATGGGAAACACAGTTGCAAACTGACTTTTCTTTTCCATTTGAAATCTGGCAGTCACTGTGCGTTCGCTTAAACGAAAATGCAAACGGTAATGCGCGATTTGCAATTGCGTTTGGATTATGTCACATTTTATGCGTCCACAAATTGAAAACGCAATTGCAAATGCAATTTGCAATTCCTTTTGAATAATGTCCGGAAAATCATTCCATAGACACCCACACAATGGTACACTGTCATAATCCATAGTTCTCATGTAACATTGACATATAAACAGTAATTATTATCGCTACAATGCCCCAAGTAAGGCGATCGCTGTCGCAGGAGACCCTGGAATGCGATCAATACTGACAGGGACAAAGCACAACCGTTGGATGGCAAGAGGACCTGTCCTTCCGATATCACTATAGGACCCACCTTAGGCCCTACTCACTAACTAACTTCTATTAACAATCTTGTGACTAGCCTCAAGGCTTAATCAGACATGACCCATCTGCAGAAATATTTTACAACACGGTACATGGTCTGCCGCAAACTAGCTCACAATCTAGTTCACTAACAAATTAGCAAACAGATATGACCAATCTGCAGAAATCTTTTACATGGCCTTTCACATCTCATTAACTAACTAGCTCACTCACACAGTAGCAAACATAAACTCTTATTCATGGTGCATGGCCTTTCGCAATACAACTCACTAACTAGCAAACCAACCAACCAACCAACCAACAAACATATATGACCCATTTGCAGACATTTTTACTTAGGTACTTTTTCGCAAACTAGTTCACTCAGGGCAGTCCTTCGGGCAGTGTAACCGGTGCAGTCGCAACCAGACCCAGCGCTTCGGAGCGATCACTACAATGCACCAAGTAAGGCAATCGCTATCGCGAGCAAACAAGGAAGAGGATCACTAACTTCGGAGACACCAATGCACAACCATTGGACGGAAAGAGGACCAGTGTTTTTGACATCACTTTAGGCCCCACCCTAGGCCCTGCTCACTAATCAGGCTTAATCAGACATGACGAATCTGCAGAAATATTTTACTATATGGTACATAGCCTGTTTCAAACTAGCTCACAATCTAGCTCACTAACAAATATGACCCATATGCAAAAACATTTTACTAGGTATATGGCCTTTCACAAACCACCTCTCTAACTAACTAGCTAACCAACCAACAAACCATCAGATATGACCCGTTTAACTATCCCGGAGTCCGAAATCGCGTACTGTCAGATAATGTCCTGTTTTTGATGAAGGACACACTTATTGGCCGGTAAAACAGAACATTCTTTAGGTATGAATGTGGGTAGATTCAAGACATACTTCATCTGGGGATGTGCGTATTGTCCCATGACCCAAATAAATGACGTAATAGCAACAACTGCAAAAATACTCTTCTCTGGTTTTGTTATATAGCCAGCACTATTTAAATACAAGAAACATCTAGGTATATATCGCTTCTGGTGCCTCAGGCCTCAAGGCTCAGACATCTGCAGATTTTTTTTAATCAATTTTTTCTAGGTACATCGTACATGGCCTTTCACAAACTAGATCACTAACTATGTCACAGGCTAACTAACCTCATGGCCCACCTGATGAAAAATGTTTACTTAAATGGAAAACCGTAGTTTTCTTGCCATTAAGGAATTAATTTTTTAGAGAAAAATGCTCTCCTCAACTCTCCTTCAGGCTTCAGAACATCCTGTTGAGAAAGACCCCAAAGAACAGCTACAGTTTTGGCACTCACAGACACATTGAGTATCTGGAACTGAGTCTCGATGGAATTTTCTCCAGCTGAACAAACTCCATATAAATGTAACAAATAAAACTATACCTTATTTTTCCTTTTCGTTCTCCAGACTTTTGAGCTCTTGAGACACATTACAATGAAAAAAAGACAGATAGAACTGAAAAATTGCTACAGAGACCAATAAACAATTATATAGTCAATGGAAAACAGGTAATAATCCACCCCTGGGGAGTACTTTTCATTTTAAATTGTCAATGACTAAAGACAAAAACAATAAAACCAAAAAACAACAACAAGAAATCCGAATCCAAAATGTGTCACAGACTTTACATTAAGATTAAACAGTGTATTCTGGTACTCATCAACAAAATGTATTAAATTACTCCTGAATTACTTTCCAGACTATTTTCAAGAAATTCAGTCAGGACTAGCAGTGTAAACTACAACCCAATCTCGAAAAAGTTGGGATTGGGATGTTTCCTTGTGAATTTCCTTGTTTCATTGTATGGGGTCTTCGTTGCCGTATGGTGTACTTCATAATGTGCCCCTGGAAAAGACGGTGCTGGATGTCAAAATATGTTGCTCGAAAATGTTTACATATCTGTCTGCTTTCATGGTGGTCTCACAGATGGTCGAGTTACCCATGCCATGGGCACCGACACACCCCTGGCCCATACAGACATTGGCTTTTGGACCTGTCGCTGATAACAGCTTGGATGGGCACTTTCCTCTTTGTCCTGGATAACACGACGACTTTGTTTTTCAAAAACATTTTGAAATGTGGACTCTTCGGACCAAAAAGCACCGTTACACTGTTCTACTTTCCATCTATGATGAGACTAGCCCAGAGAAGTTGGCAGCGCTTCTGGACAGTGTTGATGTTCTGCTTTGCATAGTAAAGTCTTAACTTACGAGTGGTGTTTACTATCAAAAGTATACTAAAGAAATCCCAAACCCATATTCATGATATCCATTACAGATGAATGATGTTCTTTAAGACAGCGATGTCTGAGGGATCAGAGATCACGCACATTCAAAAGTGGTTTTCGGGGGCCTGGGTAGCTCAGTGGTAAAGGCGCTGGGTACTGCCAGGTTGCTAGGGAGGGTAGTCACATGGGGTAACCTCCTTGTGGTGGAGCGTGTGGTGAGTTGAGTGTGGATGGCAAGGTGGATGGTGTGAAGCCTCCATATTCGCCATGTCTCCGTGGCAATGTGCTCAACAAGCCATGTGATAAGATGTGCGAGGTAACGGTCTCAGACACGGGGGCAGCTGGGATTCGTCCTCAACCACCCGGATTGAGGCAAAACACTACATGACCATGAGGACTTAAAAAGCACATTGGGAATTGGGCATGCCAAATTGGGAGAAAAAAAAGAAGTGGTTTTCGTCTTGCCCTTTAGGGGAGAGCGGAACGCAAACTAACACTTTTTGGTTTTCTTAACTTTCTGTAAATGTACTTGGGGTTCGATGTATTTTCCTTTTTCACATTAATTTCACATGTGTCCATTACACATATGTGGTCTTGTTTCATGAATACAGCATATACTTGTTTCACGGTCTACCTCGAAAAAAGAAAGTGAAATGTTACAACGTGCCCCATAGGTGGGGCACATTGTATCAGGTGAAGGGCACATTGTAACAAGACCATATAACATCTTAAATTCCCCTCTAACATATCAGATCTAAATAAAAGGCCTAGAAGATAAATTACATTTTCATATCAATAAAAGCAATTATTACCTTTGTCATATATAATATAGCAATAATTTTGACACTTGACAATAAATACACAACAAAGCCACAGCACTGACCGAAATAATGCATGGATTGATAACAAAGCACACACGCATTAAGGGGAATTATGTAAATTACATATCTGACTGTATGGAATTTCATATTGTTTTTGTAATTGGTGCACATTGTAACGCAGTGTTACAACGTGCCCCGTCGGCGCAATTGGAATTTAAACATGGCTGGTCACTCTACTGGCTATCTGAGAATTAAACGACTATGTAAGATGCTAGCTAAATGATTAAATGCTAGCTTGGAGATTAAAATTATACCAAGTTTGCCTCATTTGAAATAAACAGTAAAAACAGAGTTGAAAATGTACTTTCATGTTCATTTTTACTTTTGCAAACGTTTAAACCACGTGTGTTACAACTAGCCCTGCGTTAGTTTGTGCACCACGCACCAAGATTTGACCAGATTCCTTTAATCTTTTAACTATATTGTGCACTGTAGAGAGTGAAATGCCCAAAATCCTTCCAATTTGTCTTTGGGGAACATTGTTTTCAGAGAGCTGGATTATTTGCTGAAGCATCTGTTGGCAAATTGACAAATCTCGAATGATCCATGCTCTTGAAAGACTAGGCTGGAAGCTCCCTATATACTGACACATTTGCTTCTCCTTTAACATCTCCTGCTTCACATTGCCTTATTTCAACTCGTCAAATTGTTATTAGTCTTATATTTAAATTACATAAAAAAATTCACAAGGAAAAGCATCATATAATGTGTAGTTGTAGTGCTTTCAATATGGCACTGGGTGAATATAATTTACAAATTACTCCTTTTTGTTTTTATTAGCATTTTTCATACCGTCCCAACTTTTTCAGAATTGGGGTTGTACATTAAAGTGATCAATGTGGAAGAGCTTCAAACAGCTTGAGTTCAAAGTCCCAGTTGGCAGGTGCGAGCTCAGCTGTCATTTAATTGCACATCCAAACAGAACTGTAGGGATAGATGCAGAGCATCAGAGGCAAGAAATGCTTTAAAGGTGAAGTTTAAATACGTGGTCCTATCCCAACTCAATATTTAGAGCCATTAGTAGGTTAATTCCCCTGAAAAATTTGAACAATGTGTCTCTGTGGTGCTTTTTAATTGACAATCCCGAACAACCCAACAAAGCAACATTGGCTTAACCAATGTGGGTGGGACTATATGTTTTTCAACTAATGGAAAACAGGGGGAGTGTTCCGGAAAGCTATTTTTATTTTTGCTATTCCGTTTAGTTATGCTAGTGGCACAGATATTATACTACACATTTCACAAGATCACTGGTTCATATAATCCTAGAGTGCATTAAGGTAAACTGATTTGACGTGCTGTCCATAACGAAGGGGCTCGAGCATGAACTGGGCTTTAGCTCTGAGATTGGAATTTTATTTAATAAAAGTCACAATACACAACCAACACAATATTGAGGCCGCTCTTAAGGAAAAACGACTCTCGTCTCAACTGCTGCCAGCAGTCATTCCCTGAAACAAATTAGTTCCATTTGAAAGCACAGGAAGTGAAATTTCCTGTAAAAGATTAAGGGACCCTGTTTTGGTATGGGTTCTTTTTATGAGTCCATGGACTGTTTCTTTCTTCATGCTATGTGAGAAAAGCAATGTACTGTAGCTGTCAAGAGACTAACCTATGAACTCCTATTGGAGAAAACAAAATGGAATTCACTGTAACACAAGAAAACAGCTACAAATAGGGCTGTCCCGATTAAGGAATTTGGCTGGTGATTAATTGTCAGACAAATAACTGTGATTGTGACGATTAATTGTCAAACAAATTGTCTTCTTAGGTGTATGTGTGCTTCATACAGCTTAAAACATTAACTCATATTTAACATGGAATCATATCATATCTGACACTATATATACTTATTTTCTTGTCTAAATGCATTTATTTCCAACTTAGGAAAGAAAACAAAACAACATAAGACAATAGAATGCTTTATTAACATTTTCCAAATAAAGCCTTCCACAAGAAATGCACTAAAACAGCACCAATTCGTGTTATTAAATGTTTAATAAGTCTAAGTGTGTTTAACTAATTGAAAGAACTAGTCCCCACATAGATTGGATATTCATTGCAATGCGCATTAAATCTCTTAAACTCGCCACAATATGAATCTGCCGGTAGACTGTGGCTTTGAAACAGCAATCGTGAAGCTGCGTTAATGATTTACGTCAGAGTGTCAACGGCTGCGTCAATCTTTAGACTCCCCATTAAAAGTGATTTCAGACAAAAACGTCTCATTCTGTGTTTTGGCGAGATAAAACTTGAATTGCTTCTGTGGTAATTAAAATGCGCATTGCAAGTCCCATATTTTGTACATCATACAGCGCTAAGAGCTCCTTTCGCCATAATGTTATCACTCACAGGCAAGTGCTGTCAGAGATTTGTTTATTTTTCGAGATAACAACCTCTGCAGCTCTATCAGAGGAGATTATTATGACAGTACCGCCCATAGAATTTCAAAGGGACCGCCGCGCTCACCTTGCTCAAAGGGCTCTGGTGTGGGTGTGCGTTTGTTTGTGGTTTGTCTGTCAGTGTAATGCAGTGTTTCCCAACCTTTTTTCTGTCACCGCACACTTTTTACGACTAAGAAAATTCTACGGCACACCACTATCCCACATAGGCTAACCATCATCAATATTGTTCCTTTTCAAGTACTTGTCCATGTTTTCTGTCCGTCTTAGTAGTGTTTACTTGTAATGTTTGAAATTCGGCTATGCAAAAAATGTTTTTATAAAACAAGTCAGTAACATACAGTGCTTGCATTAGACTTTCTCATTGTCCGTCATTTTGACGGAAAGGGGCGTAAAAATTTCTCAGAAAGGTGAGGAGTTTGGTCTCCTTGAAATTATAATTTTTTCATGCATTTATATATTTTGTGGTATTTGATAATTTTCCACGGCACACCTGACAACCTTTCATGGCACACTTAATCGCGATTAAGAAAAATGTACACTAAAGTTAAAAGTTTTTAATTAGTCGCATGCGATAACGTGTTAATTCTGACAGCTCTAAGAGAAGTAGTCTGGTGTCTCATAGTCGTCGTAGAGCGCATGTGCCAACCGCCTGTGTACGTACGCACAGTTATATGGGGTATACTTTGACAGTCAATCTTGCATTCGTCTGTACGCAGATGCGGAGCGTTCACTTCAAAATGGAAGTATATCTTGGGCTTTACTGTGTGTCATTAACACTGTGTGTATCAACCTGCAATGAACAAGAACATCTGACATTAGGCAAACTTTAAATTAGTGAAACCGGAGCACTTTGCTTTCACTATCAAAATCCTTCATATTTTTGCAGGGGTTTGGCACAAATCGCTTCAGAATCGGTTCATCACACGCTCGTGGCATTTATATATATATATATATATATATATATATAGATATAGATATATATATATATATATATATATATATATATATATATATATATATATATATATATATATATATATATTCACATAAAATTAACTTACTTGGACAGCAAAATGTGATTGGAATTTAAAGTGCACAATAATAGCAGTTATCTCAAATAACTGCGGATAAATCAAATAACTGCAATCAGACTATTATTTAACAATCGTGATGGGGTAGCTTGGTGACTAAACTATGCTCCGAACGGCATACTAACACACTGCTCTTACTATTTCTGCTGTATATAGTATATCTATACTATGCTCAGTATGCAAAGAGTAGCTACTTGGATAATCTACTACATTTTCCAAAACATAGCAAATTAAATGTTCCAGTGAAGTTTTGATGGACTGATAACAGCCTTTTGTTGAGCTTTTGCCACATCCACAAACAAAAAATGAGCTTGCCAGACCCATATTCTCGATCTCATTCATTACTTTTTCCTCCATGTTTGGCAATCCTCTCCCTCTATCACAGACACAATAAACACAGACGGCAGGAATGGAGCACTACTTTAACATCAAATGATGTACAGTCACTGAACAATTATTGGGCCCAACCTTTCATGAGCCTGCCCAGAACAGACTACTTAAAAATGCAACACTGGTGATTTTTATCTTGTTTTTGTTTTAACTACACCACAGCCTAAAAGGGAGTAGCCTGTTTCCTTAGTGCCAACACTAACCTTTACCTTTTCAGTGGTTCATCACCTTTGATTTACCAACATGCCCTTTGCTTTTATTGACAATTTGTACTAACCACATTCTAACTTGTTTGTGGGCAAATCAGCAAATGTATTACCCCAGATTAATCCACACTGGCTTCAATTCAAAAGCATCTAAAGTGCAATTCATATGGACTGCACCCATAATGCTCAAGTTCTGCAGTCCTACTGTGTAGATTAAATTAGATATTCTTGATTCTTTGAGGTTTTCGTACAAGGCCCATCATAAGTGTTGCAAACCCTGTCGCCCCATAAGTGAGAGTTTTGCGGGCGGTCTGTCTGCTGGTTGACTGTTGGAGTTTGGCAAGGCCACCTGACCCATTTGGAAGGATTGTGCTGATCTACAACCTCGACAGGAGAGTCTGGAATCCTACTTTATGCAGGAACACCCTTCCTCCTCCTCCTCTTTTCTTTCAACACGCTCCATAGTCTCCACATCCCAGCCCTCTACCTCCTCATGCTAAAACTAGTACTTGAATTACACTTTTAGAAGCTATAAACATATTTAACTTTGTGTGAGAAACATGCCTACTAGATTTAAGTACATTTTTAGCAAGTTTTTTCATAAATGTTTTTTTTTCTTTCTTTTTTTGTGTGAATAATGGTAACAGCATCATTATCTTAACAGTCTCATGATGTGAACAATTTGTGAACAATTTTGTTGATGTTGCAACTGCTATTGCACGCACATGTTTCTAAACATGTTAAACCTGAGATTTGCAATAGAATTAATGTTGGTTTCTACAGCCTGGAATTTGCCATCCTCACATTTCGCCACTAGCTTTTGGGAAATAACATAAAATGTGTGGCAATATGTCTTTGTAGCTTAGCATTATTTGACAATGCTGTGATGCTAAAATGTTGCCAAACTACAATTCTGTCATGATCAAAATTACTGAATATCCTCATTAACACAATTTAGTAATATAGTTCCACAAATTCTTAACCTATGCTGTGCAAATTTGAAAAAATGATCACACAGGAAATCGACATGTTGCTACTGAATGTTCTGGCACCCTAAAAGTGACCCTATTTGCTGAATTACTGAAAAGCGCCATCTCCCATTAAAGAGGATTGCGATTACGATATTGCATTTTTGCTCTAAAATTACACTTTTACTCCACTGACAGTTACGTTTACGGTTGGGTTTTAGGTTAGAGACCAGGGTTAATATCATATACATTCCTGTTGAATGTATAACATAATTTACTAAATAAAATAAAACTAAAATAAAACTCGCTTTTGGCACCACTCGGTGGACATTTCACCTAAACACTGGTACACTCATGTGCCCATATGTTCAACAACATTTCCTGCTTTGGCCACTGGGGGCAGTTGTTCAGATTTCGGTAAACAGCGATTGATTTCAGCAGCAAAACTTCTGACAAACTGCCAAATTCAAAGTGAGATCACTTTGAATTTGTGATCACATATTTATGTTTCGCTGCATGGTCGAGCTCTTTAGCCTTTCAAAGTAAACTCTTTTGGATGCGTTACATTCATTTTTATTACGGTTAGTTACGATTGCATTGTGCCAACAAAACACCTTTTATCCATGGTAAAATGAATTTCCTATTGTTATTTACAGAACAAAAAGCATAATTGAAAACACTGACTTTGGGTCATCTCCTTTTCTTTGTCTGGCACAAATCACATGGAATCTCATGATAAGGGTAACTGATGGAAATGCAGCCCTTCTCCCGCAAGGCACCCATGTGAACTCATTAGAGAGACCAGAGGTACAATGGCCTGAAAAGTCCTTCAGTCCTTGGCCAATAAATACTTGGCTTTATATTAAATACATACAGTAGGCCTAAGCTTGGATAGATTCCACCAATTTCACTTGTTTCACTGATACTGCAACTTTGTCTTGTAGCTGAATAATGCAAATACAAACTCTTAGCTTGTGAGCTAAACTAAAAGCCAGACTGTGTTTGCATGGAGGGAAAGTTTACTTATACATAGGAAAATTAGAGGAGTGGGTGGGGGCCATGATTGAATATAAAATACAGGGCTAGGTAAAGGATACAACTGCCCAGAAACACTTATGGAATTTCTACAGTAGCTGAACTCAACTGGATTTCATTCCTTTTTGTTGTTACTAAAGCAATCTGAGAGGCTGATATTTATTTGACATTGAATGAATAACTCCACCTGTGATTGCACGTTCCTGGTGTTACCTCAAACTCCCAAGACTTTGACCTTGCTTTCATTTCCTTGTAGACCAATCAGAAAGCTTATTACTCAGACAAATGAGGTTATGGGTGAGCCAAAACAATAGGCTATTTTGTAGAAGTAATTGACCATCTTTTTCTGCTATGTTGTAAAGTTGAACAATTGTATTACATATTTTACTATTATATTTGTTAGCTAGCTCTACTGTTTTTAACACATAAAGCAAATTTTTAGATTACCTGACAAAATTAACTTGAAATAAAAAAACTTTAGTTTCTCCTCAATATCTGTTCAAACTAAATTCACTCCCACAGCAACATTTATTCAGGCAATATATAGCATTATATATATATATATATATATATATATATATATATATAATACTATATATATATCTTTTTTTATATATATATATATATATATATATATATATACATATATATATATACATATATATATATATATATACATATATATATATATATATATATATATATATATATATATATATATTAGTCATATACATCCCCTATTGATGGCCACAAATTATTATTAAAGTTTCCTTTGAGAATGGAAATTTGGTTACTAGACAAGACAAAAATGGTCCTTGTCCACAACATGGCACTTCCAGATGGAGACCCTTGCACCACAATTAATGTAATCTGAGAAGGTAAGGGGTCTTGCCTAGAGCATGTTCTAGCACTCATGAAACTCAGTGCTCAAAGATTTGAAAACTTTGAGACTACAAAGGGCAGGTGCAGTTAGCAAGAAACCTCTTCTCATATAACGCCATAGCAGGGTTTCCTATGCTGTTAAGAAAAACAGGCACAAACACAATGTTTCCTAAGGAAGTAATGGTCACGATGGTTTGTAATCACTTTAGCAATGAGGCCTTTCCAATCTTTCCATAATGGGTAAATGACAAGATGTGACTATGTTATTATGTTTGCAGTCATTGAGTTGGTCTGCAAGCATGGGAGCAAAAACCACGAATAAATTCAGGAAAAGGAACATTTCTGAGTCTGCCAAACACTGTGGGAAATACTGACAGGCTTGGTTCACATTTCCATAAACAAATATTCAGCTTCCTGAATGTGCACACGAATAAGGGAGCGCAACAGGAACAGAAGCCAGGATGAATGCAAACCTTTCCAATTTTTCACATGAGTAAACACATGAACACACCTCTATATAAATTAACTAAACACGAAAGCTTTCCAAGGACTCCTACCATTATACAAACACACTCAACACGAGTGCAAACACTTTGATCCTGGCCACTATCAACCACAGCATTTTTTTTGTTGTTGTTGTGATATGCAAGACAATATGCAAGAAATGTCATTGCAAAATGGTCAAATATAGTCTTGAAAATCGAAATATCTTCAGAAATATTTGTGGAGGGAGCATGTCCAAATTATTTATTGCAGTTTGGTGCAAAGCCAAAGCAGTTCTGCAAGATTGTGCCCTTTATAAGTGTTGTTTTTTTATGTATGTTTAAAAAATAAAATAATAATAATATATATGTGTGTTTGTATATGTGTGTGTGTGTGTGTGTGTGTGTGTGTGTGTGTGTGTAAGACAACATACAATAAATGTAAACAATTTTTTTTTTTTTAAATATAGTCTTGACAATCTTAACATCTTCAGACATATTATTGGAGAATGCATGTCTAAATTATTTATTTTCAGTTTGGTGCAACACCAAAACAGTTTTGCAAGGTTGTGGAGAAAACAAACTGATTTAAAATCCTACTTTCCACTGCTGCTAAACAATAAAATACTTTTCAAGAGACATTTTCAGACTGCAGACCTTCTCTTATTTTTTTTTTATCTTACTTTAATTGAGATGTATATATATATATATATATATATATATATATATATATATATACATACATACATACATACATCTCAATTAAAGTGTATGACTGATATATATACACACACACACACACACACACACACACACACACACACACACACACACACACACATACATATACATACATATATATATATATACACACACACACTGCAGGACTGTTTATAAAAATTCTAATGGTTAATAAAGTCACAAATACTTAAATATACACGTTTCCTTATACATTCAAATAAACTGTAACCTAAAATCTCTTTTAATTAATGTCAATTTTTCAAATACCCAGTTACATTACATACATACGAAATACTGTGGTGGGTGGGATACGTTTACAACTGAACTTTTAGAACACAATAAAAGTGTATATTTTATAGCAATAAAAAAAAATTATTAAATAGAAACTTTTTGAATGCGCACTCGCTTACCTACAACAACACAGAGCACGTCCACTAGGACGAACAGCTTCTTTTTCCTCAAATCCGTCATAATTTCTTGAACTCTGACGCAAAGCTAGAAAGTCACTTCATTTATTTGACAATGTCAACGATAATCCTCTTGGAAATGAACAAAGACAAACTCAACGCAACAAGTATTGCGTGTTCTTCCGGCTCCGCTTTTCCTACCTGCCCTGGTTGTATGCATGAATACTTCAACTTCAGCACATGAACCAGAAACATTTACGACTTCATATATCTACAACTTGAAAAAGTGACGACAATCACCCATGGCGAACATACTGCTGTTGTATCCCCGGGCGAAAACAGACTGGTTTTTACCCCTCCAGTTGATTCCACTCTTTTCGTAAACAAAAATACTCCACAATGTCCCGCTCGCGTTCCTCAACGCCTCCACGAGTCCACACCTTGAGAGTTGACAGTTCGGGACGCGTCTGCGCAAACGCGCTGCGTGGCGAACTCACAGGCTGCACGAACTGAAGGGCAAGCTGTTGAACCATTAATAACTTCAAAAGATGAAAGTGGGACGGAAGAGCTCACACTATTATGGCATATCATTCAATAGTTTTGATTAAGATGATTTATTGCTACATATATTTAAAAGAATCTGACTGATCACTCAAAAAGTGACCATGTGAATTTAACTATTAAATATAAAGCCTATAATAAATAAAATTGTCAATATATATATATATATATATATATATATATATATATATATATATATATATAATAGTATATTATACTATATTCATAGATAGATAGATAGATAGATAGATAGATAGATAGATAGATAGATAGATAGATAATATATTTTCTTTCGTTCTTTCCTTCCATAAGTAAGTAAATCTTCCCCCTAGTGGACAAATGCAGCTCATTACATGTGTAAACAGTGTAAGTAGATTTTACAAAACAATCATCTCAAATGAATTGAACACAATTATGCATATGCAAGGCATTAATCACAATTTAAGAATTTATCTGAATTCAGCTACATGTCATTTTGATTAAATGCTGAATATACTAAATAACCAATTAAACGTTAATGTTATGTAAATGTTACTTTATATTATTTTGCACACACATGAAAATGCTCTCTTTAAATTATAATTTAAGAGCATAGTTCTTTATTCAAGATTGATTTTAATTCTTAACTGTATTTGCTAAATTAATCCCTACAATAAGTAAACATGCTTGAGGTGTACTGCAGAGCTAGAAATTGATAAAATCAGCTACTTTGCACACTACAATTTAAAGGGATAGTTCACTCATCATTTACTCACCATCATGCCATCCCAGATGTGTAGGACTTACTTTCTTCTGAACACAAAGATTTTTAGAACATCTTGATGATTTTTGACGGGAATGACAATGAGGCTGTCTTTGATGCTCCAAAAAGCACACAAAGGCAGCATAAAAGGGATCCATAAAACTCCAGTGATTTAATCCATGTTTTTTGAAGCGGTACAATCGGTTTTGGGTGAAAACAGACCAAAACAACATTTTCACTATAAATCTTGACATGAGCTGTCTCCTTGTCCATCATGATTTCAAGCTCGATTACACTTCCTAGCACCATCTATGCATCAATCACTAGGAAGTGTAATCGAGCTTGAAATCATGATCGTGCATGATTAGAAGACATGGATTAAAACACTGGCGTCTTATAAATTACTTTTATGCAACCTTCATGTGTTTTTTTGGAGCTTCAAAGTTCTGGTCACCATTCACTTGCATTGTATGGACCCACAGAGCTGAGAAATTCTTCTAAAAATCTAATTTGTGTTCTGCAGAAGAAAGAAGTCATACATATCTGTAATGGCATGATGGCGAGTAAATTATGAGGATTTTTATTTATGGGTGAATTATAACTTTAATATAATTGTATTAATATTAGTATGTATTTATTTTATATACATTTTTAAGAATTTAGTTACTAATAAATACAATGTAGCTACATCTCAGTAAACCTAAAAGGTATAAATACACTAGTAAAACGTGTTGGACAGTTTTTGGACTGTACCCGTTCGTCAGTTTTAGGAGGAAACTGAAGTCATATTTCCACAGTAACAGAATAACTCACATTAGTTCACACACCCTCAGAGTCAACACAAACAATATAATAAATGCTAATAAACAAGCTTATAATTGCAGGTCTGCTCACATACCAAGTTAAAAATGAACCTTTTTTTTGCTCTTTTACACTCCTCTGAACTACTCATCCATCTATGGTGAATATATTTTGAAGGCACTAAACTGAGGATGTAAACACAGAATATGTAACCTATAGGTGATATTACATTTGTGCTTCTTGTATGAATGAGAACTGAACATTGCACTTTTTTGTCAAATGCATCAGCGGCTGATTAAAACCTCTTTTATATTCACACAAGCACAGACACTTGAATTTCTTTAGCTATTTCTGTACAAGATTAGGCTGTCGCTAAAACAGTAGACAGAATGCAGAATCTTTATTATTACTAATATTTACAAAATATAATAACAGGGACAATAAATCAATATAACAGGAGCAGTAATAGATAAATTGCTAAAAAAAAAAAAAAAAAAACATAATAAGGTCAAATGAGCCAAAACAGTGTTTGTCTCCCTTTCATTTCTTCTGAAACTTGCGTGAAATTGACAAAAGCAGTCTAAACAATTAGAAGCAACAGCAAAAAATTCTATATATATATATATATACACTGAAACTCGATGTACGCAAAGAGATGCGGATGATAACATAAGCAGTTATCTATCCTAAATAACAAAAGTCCTTGTTGGTGGCACTTTGAGCAAATGACAAGTCACAAATGAGGTACTACAGTGGATGTGATGGTCCGAGTCTCTCTGTAGTGAAGGATTCTGGGGAATAAGGTTGGCTGCAAAACCTGAGAAACTTAATACAGTGAATAAGCCACAGTAGAATTTGACTTAAAAAGATAGTTCACCTAAAAATGAAAATTTTTCGTCATTTATTCACCCTCGTTTCAAACCCGTATGAAAGTCAGCCATGATGACTGAATGTACATTTTTAGGTGAACTATACCTTTAGGTGTTCCTACACTGGCAAATCAGATTACATTTGTTGGCAAAGCATTTGTGGAGCATATAAACATAAACCATTCAAAAACCCTCTTCAACACTAAGTACTTCTGTACTGATGGACCAGACCGAGAGGGAAACGATCAAAGCCCCTGAGGAACTCGAAATTGTATTGCACAAAAAGATCCTACAACAGAAAAGCCAGAATCCCACAAAGGGTCAATGAAATTAACAATACATGAAAGCAATGACAGTTACTTAAAAGTCCACCATCATACTTGTAGGAAAATAAACTTTTGGGGGTTAGTTCACCTAAAATGTGATGTTAGCCAGGATGTTAGTCTCAGTCATCATTCACTTTTATAGTATGGAAAGAGGATCCAATGAAAGAGAAAAGTGACAAATGCTAACATTCTCTCTTCTTTTGTGTTCCAATGAAGAAAGTAAGTCATACAGGTTTGGAATGAAATCAGGGTGATTAAATAATGAGTGGTTGAAATATCCTGTTTAACAGAATTAATTTGATTTATTAAACTAAAAAACACTCTCATTGCATGTGGTAGAGTCATTTGTTTAGATCTGGAATGTTGTCCATTGTTGAGTCACTGTATGAGGGACTGAGAGTGTTGGATGGGCGTGGAGCAGATGGTGGAGGGAGGGCAAAAGAGGCTACTGATAACCCCAAAATCTGGGATGGCAATGGATGGGGAAACAGGGGACCAGACAGGTGAGGAAGGTAATGAAAAGTCAAGCTGAATTCTTCTCGAGGGAACATAATTGGTAGGTACAATGTCTCCAGGAAAAGAGCCCAGCTGCAGCTGATAAAGACCTGTTTCCGGGAGCCCTGAGTCTGGCTGAGAGGAAGGGATGGTGTGGTTACAGGACAGCGGGGAGAAGTAAAGCTGAGTGGACAGGGAGGCCAGGTCTGGACAATCTGTGACAGGAGTCTGGAGAGCTGGTGGGAGTGGCGAAAATTGGCTGAACATTTGCTCCCCCTGTAGGCTAGAGCAAGAATCCTCACGTAGTTCCATCTCCCAAATGTCTTGCTTAGAACCTGGATGTAAAATCGTGAAAAAGGTTTAACAACAGAAAGTGGTCAAGTGTTCAAATGAAAACCACATTGTTTAATATGCCCTCTGGAACAAAGGAAACTTTGAAAGGAACTTTTGCAATAAATGTATTCTTTTTTTCTTTTATTCTAGAGCTGTTCAGATTTTTGTCCAAAACCCAGATAATTAGCACTTTCAACCATCCCTGGGTTTGCCATTTCCAATGGGATTTTAGAATAGAGTTTTCAATTTATGAATAAAAAAACAAGGTTGTAAACATTCCTTGAAAAGACTTTCACATTTTGTTCTATCTAGAACATAAATGACTAGGGCTGTCAACTGATGATATGCTGTTTTATACATTTAATTTATCGCAATTATTACGGTTTCATAAATCGGTATTGGCTAAAAAGGCCCCTGAATTAAATATATAATAATCAAAATTATTTTTAATTATTTTAAATGTAATAATACAGTCATCAGATAATAAGGTTCTATTTGTAAACATTAGTCCACTACAACAATTAACATGAACTAACAATGAACAAGAATTTACAGCATTTATTAATCTTGATTAATGTTAATTTCTATTTCTACGAATATATTTTTTAAATGAAAAGTTGTATATGTTTACATTAATTAATGCACTGGAACTAACATGAATCAACAATGAACTTTGTATTTGTATATGAACTAACACAAACAATTTTTTTTCATAAATTAACATTAACCAAGATCAAAACATTCTGTAATAAAATATTGTTCATTGTTAGTTCATGATACCTAATACATTTATTAGTGTTAACAAATATACACTTATTGTATAGTGTTACCTTTTAACAATTCAGATAATTCACAGATATTACATTATTGTGACAGATGATTTAAGCATTGATTAGGCAATATAAAAAGTGGCTTTAGAAGTCTATATATTGTTCCCCCTCTGTTACTCACTCGACATTGTGTCGATTGTAGTGACACAAGGGGCTTCTTTCGGGAGCTTCGGATACCTCTGAATATGATAAAGGGCAATGATTTCACGTCTTAATTTTGCCCCAACACAGACCCTTTCTACGATTCGCGTTCGAGGACCGAGTGTACCAGTACAAAGTCCTCCCCTTTGGCCTGTCCCCTCACATCTTCACAAAGCTTGCAGAGGCCACCCTTGACCCCACTAAGGGAAGTGGGCATCCGCATCCTCAACTACCTCAATGACTGGCTGATCTTAGCTCACTCTCGAGAGGCATTATGCGCCCACAGGGTCTAGGTGCTCAGGCACTTCAGCTGACTAGGGCTTCAGGTCAACTGGTAAAAGAGCAAGCGCTCCCCGGTTCAGAGCATCTAATTTCTTGGCATGAAGTTAGACTCAGTCGCAATGGTAGTGTGCCTCACAAACGAGCACGTGCAGTCGGTGCTGAATTGCTTCTCGTCGTTCAAAATAGGCACTGCGGTCCATCTAAAACAGTTCCAGAGGCTCCTGGGGCATATGGCATCCTAAGCCGCGGTTGATGCATATGAGACTGCTCCAGCACTGGCTTCAGACTCGAGTTGCGAGATGGGCATGGCACCGCGGCACATATTGTGTGATCTTCACCTTCCTCTGCCATCAGTTATTCAACCCCTGGACAGACCTCTGCTTCCTGCGGACAGGAGTCCCCCTGCAGCAGGTGTCCAGGCACATCATGGTCACCACAGATGCCTCCAAACAGGCTTGGGGCACCGTGTGCAATGGGCACTCAGCCGCCGGTTCCTGGTCGGCCCACGGCTACGTTGGCACATCAACTGCCTAGAGTTGCTGGTTGTATTTCTTGCCCTGTGGAGGTTTCTCCCACAGATCAGAGGCAAGAACTTCTTGATCCATTCAGACAGCACAGAGACGGTAGCATACATAAATCGCCAATGCGCCGTGCGCTCTTGTCATATGTCACAACTAGCCCGCCATCTCCTCCTTTGGAGTCAGCACCGACTGAGGTCGCTGCACGCCACTCATATCCCAGGTAGCCTCAACACGACAGCGGACAGCACCTGCCTGGCAAATCCCCCTGAGGAAAGACTTTCTTTCTCAGGGATGGGGACCCTCTGGCATCCGTGCCCAGACCGCTGGAACCTCCACGTCTGGCCCCTGGACAGGATGCGGAAGATCTGAGTAGTCTACCATTAATCCCCCTGTGTGTACTTTCCACAGTACGGTCCCCCTGCCGGCGGACCCGCGTCTCCCTTGGGCAGTCCCCTCTGTCCCCCAGTTGCTGTGTTTGTAGCAGGATGTGGTCTCCACGGGGTCTTTTCCCCCTGAAAGAATAGCAGTTGGACAGGAACGCCTTCCCCGATGCGTGTTATAGTGTTAAATGGCCCCAGCCGCATCTACCACTCTATGAGGAGAAACATAGAGGGGAAAAGGCCGCGGCTGGCACGACCTGCTCCCCTGCTTGCCACGTCGCTTGTTCCCACCCCTCAAAGGAATCCTTGCTCGGATGCCGGGAACCTAATAAAAACAATATGACGTCTTAGTGGGGCGTCGGGGAAGGTTACGTGCAGTCTGATGCTCATAATCCTTTGGCATGCTACAGCTTGCCGCATCAGCAGATCACGTAACACGGTTCAGTGTAGGTGGCGCTATTGAATAGGGAACCCTTGTGTCACTACAATCGACACAACATCGAGTGAGTGACAAAAGGGGAACGTCTAGGTTACTAGTATAACCCCTGTTCCCTGAAGGAAGGAATGAAACGTTGTGTCCCCATTGCCACAACACTGTACCAAGCCGCTGTAATGGCTGAACCTTATTCTCGGCTTTTTATACCCGTATGTCTGGGGGCGGGACATGCGAATTCTGTTCGCCAATTTGGCATTGGCCTTTTTCATATTCAAAGGTATCCGAGGTTCCCGAAAGAAGCCCCTTGTGTCACTACAATCGACACAACGTCTCGTTCCCTCCATCAGGGAATGTAGATTACACTAGTAACCTAGACGTTTTGTCTTATTTCCATATCATTGAACATGTGCCTGCAGTCCACAGCAATACATTTTGCAATTGAGTTTGTCTATCTGTCCTGAGGTAGACATGACACATCCACAGTAATAAGTTTTACATTTTGGCCTGCCATCCACACGTCTAGTACATTCCCTCATGAAAGATTTTAAGTACACAGTCCTTCGTCTTTTTGTCCGATTTTCAAATACTTTTGTCACCAAATCAAAGTAATGTTGTGATTTACCTCAGAGCTTGTTGGTTTGATTCATGGCTTAGAACTCTTTTAAGAAAGATTTTATGAAACCCCTATGGACAAAATTATTGAGAAAAACACTTCCAGAACCAAAACAGCTGAAAAAATGGGCAGGCACTGTTGAGCTCTACTCTAAAAACTCAATCCCTGTGGGGGCCTTGGTAGCTCAGCGAGTAAAGACGGTGATTACCACTCCTGCAGTTGTGAGCTCGAATCCAGGGCGTGCTGAGTGACTCCAGCCAGGTCTCCTAAGCAACCAAATTGGCCCTGTTGCTAGGGAGGATAGAGTTACATGGTGGTCCTCCTCGTGGTCGCCATAACGTGTTTCGCTCTTGGTGGGGTGCGTGGTGAGTTGTGCGTGTATGCTGCGGAGAATAACGTGAAGCCTCCACATGTGCTATGTAACATGCTCAACAAGCCACATGATAAGATGTGCGGATTGACGGTCTCATACGCAGAGGCAACTGAGATTCGTCCTCCACCACCCGGATTGAGGCGAGTCACAACACCACCATGAGGACGCATTGGGAATTCCAAATTGTGGAGAAAGTTTTTTCTCCCATTCCCTTGATGAATTAGCCTTGTAGGTTGGCCTACAAATTTATGTCATGACTGAACAGCTCTTATTCCTGAGACTTTTATCTAAATCTCTGATTTTTACCTGTGTACCTGTCAGTTTTAGGTTGTCAAAGCGCAGCAAGCTCAGGGCTTTAAGAGGAAGCGCGGCGTGCGTTTCCGTCGTGGACGACCCTGAAACTGAGCTGCACAATTCAGGTTCTCCTCTGGATCACACGACCAAATGAAAGATCACGGAACATAAAAGAAATGGGACAAACACAATGGGATAAAAGCTGGCAGATGGAATAGAACAATGAAACATACCATAATAACTCAAATGACCATTCAGACCAAAAAAAAGGAAAAATGCATTTGTGTTGGAAATGAACAAATTAACATAAATTAAGAAGCGGTTGCAAAATACACAAAAAAATTAAGAAACTTTGCCACAATGAATGGTTTCATGAAGCATATGGAAAGGTGGCATATCCAAAATCCAAACATACCATGATTATTCAGCTGAATAACTGGAGAAGGTGATGGAGTTTGTTGAATGGACGTCCTACTAAGCAAACCTTGAGTGGCACCTTTCACCTCAACAATATCTCCATCTGGCTCAGCATCCTCCCTAAGATACAAATGGAAATCAATTAGGTGTCAACAGAGCTTTATCAAAGTAATGTAGAAACCTTTGGTTAACCTGAAAAATTCCTTTGTTGAAGTAAAAAAAAGCATAAAGTCACAATTTGCAGCTTATTTTTTCCAACAACCACCCAGGATGGGGCCATTTGACTGACATTTACAAAAAAAAATAAGAACTGACAAGCTTCTACTTGCTCTTCAAAATGGTATCATCCATATATTTGGACCAGTGGTTGGGTTTTGTTTTCTCTAAATAGTCCATTGCCAAACAGGACAAGGTTGGAAACATGTACAGTAAGGAGATACTGTGAAAGCCATGGTTTGTCCTTAGAATTGTCCTTGCCCTAATAAAAGGTGTTAAATCACAGGCCTACTTTCATATTTGTTCCAGGTTCACTTTGGATCTATAGAGCAAATGACCATCATTTTATCATGATGAAAATAAACAGTGATGTAGCATCATTATATGCCTCATCCGTTTCTGGTATCATGTTCCCACTTTATTGAATTACAATCATCCCTACTGTACATACAATGTGTCACTTCATGTTGTGTGATGTCTGAGCTTTTCCAAGCGTGATAGACACCAAGACAGTCGCAAAGAGGATCACACTAGTAAGCAGGAATTGCATTAAAATAAAATTCAAATTTTTTTATTTCATAGCAGAGGAGCAAAATGTGCAAATAGTGTTTAAAAGCAAATAAAAACCAAGGTTACTTTATAATAAAAACAACTTAAAAGCCAGAATAGTATCTGTTACTAAAGCAGTACCTACTCCCCTCCCAGCAATAACATTGCCTGAGTCTTATTGTTCTCAAGCAGCTCCAGTAGCCTTAATTTGTGTGCTCCAAACACAACCCAATCCACCCACTAGTCTAGTGCCTGGCCTATATTTTTAAACGATGTCATTAGAGAATGGCATCCTCCCATCCCAATATCTGGTATTCATTCATTAATTTATAATTTCTATGGCTCGGATTCCACCTGCTATTAAAGGAATATTCATTACAAGTTAAGCTTAAAACAGCATTTGTGGCATAATATTGATTACCACAAAAAATTATTTTGACTTGCTCCACTTTTTCTTTAAAAAAGGCAAAAATCACATGCGGAGTGACTCCAGCCAGGTCCCCTAAGCAACCAAATTGGCCCAGTTGCTAGGGAGGGTAGAGTCACATGGGGTAACCTCCTTGTGGCCTCTATAATGTGGTTTCTTCTGAGATTCTTCCTCTGCCACCCAGATTGAGGCGAGTCACTATGCCACTACAAGGATTTAGCGCGCATTGGGATTAGGCATTCCAAATTGGGGAGAAAAGGGGAGAAAATGGGAGAACCAAAAAAGGGCAATAATCTGGGTTACAGTGAGGCACTTACAATGGAAGTGAATGGGTAAATAACCATAAACAATATGTGTGTTAACATGATTTTAGTGTGAGAAAATTGCTTACTAAACTTTTCTGTGTAAAGTTATAGCCAATTTTACAACTTCATTGCCATGCCGATGTAATGTCAACAAACCCTAACACGATGGTAAAAATTACGATTTAAACATCTTTACAGCTAAAAAAAAGTTAACAGAAGATTTAATGTGTGCTTTTATAAAATTATAAACTTCACATGTCTGCCTTCAAATCCTCCAAAAAATGGCCCTATTCATTCATTGTATAAAAAAAAAAAAAAAATGGATATACAATTTAAAATGATTGTAGTCGTAATCATTATGCCACAAATGTTGTCGATTGAGCTTAACTTTTATTGAAATCAGAAAATTCCTTTAAAAAGCGTTTTAGGTGATCAATTTGAAACGGGACGATGCTAAATATAGGTGTAAACATTTGGACAGTGGTCAAATGTGGTTAAAACACATGTGACCAAAATATGTGTTCTCTTACATTTTAGGCAAGGCAAGGCAAGTTTATTTATATAGCACATTTCATACACAATGGTAATTCAAAGTGCTTTACATAGAAGAGATTAAAATAAGAATAAAAAAATAAGAATAATTGAAACAGTTTAGAATAAGATAAAATAAAATACAGTACAAACAGTCGGACACACAGTGGCACAGTGCTCATTCAGTAAATGCACAGCTAAACAGATGTGTTTTGAGTCTGGATTTGAATGTGACTACTGTAGGAGCACATCTGATCTCTTCTGGAAGCTGGTTCCAGCTGCGGCTGGTGTAATAGCTAAAAGCAGACTCTCCATGCTTAGAGTGAACCCTTGGTATTTCTAGCTGATGTGATCTGTTGGGTTTATATTCAGTGAGCATATCTGCAATATATTGAGGTCCTAGCCCATTGAGTGATTTATATACCAGTAATCCTAAATGTAACTGGGAGCCAGTGTAAAGACCTGAGGACTGGTGTGATATGTTAATATTTTCTGGTTCTGCTCAGAATCCTGGCAGCAGCGTTCTGTATGAGCTTCAACTGTCTTATGGTCTTTTTGGGAAGGCCAGTGAGGAGTCCATTACAATAATCCACCCTGCTGGTGATGAAAGCATGCACAAGTTTCTCTAGGTCTTGACTGGAAACAAAGCATCTAATTCTTGCAATATTTTTCAGATGATAGTATGCTGATTTAGTTATTGCTTTGACATGACTACTGAAACTAAGGTCTGACTCTAGAGACACACCAAGATACCTGACTTGATTTTTAGTTGTTTGACCCCTAGCGTCAAGGTATGCATTCACCTTGAGAACGTCATCTTTGTTGCCAAACACAATGACTTCAGTTTTGTCTTTGTTTAACTGAAGAAAGTTTTGGCACATCCAACTGTTTAATTCATCAATGCATTGGTACAGGGAGTCAATGGGGCTGTAATCGTTAGGTGATAGGGCTAAGTAGATCTGTGTGTCGTCTGCATAGCTGTGGTAAGCAATTTGGTTCTTTCTCATTATTTGGCTCATTGGGAGCATATACAGGTTGAACAGGAGTGGCGCAAGAATTGAGCCTTGAGGGACTCTGCATGTCATGGACGTCCACTCAGACTTATGGTCTCCTATACTCACATAATAACCTCTCCCTTCTAAGTATGACCTGAACCATTTTAGGACCATCCCAGAAAGCCCCACCCAGTTTTCCAGCCAGTCAAGAAGTATGTTGTGATCGACAGTGTCAAATGCAGCACTGAGGTCGAGTAGTACCAGTACTGATAATTTGCCTGTATCAGTATTTAAGCGAATATCGTTTATTATCTTTATGAGCGCTGTCTCAGTGCTGTGATGCGATCGGAAACCAGATTGAAAATTGTCAAAGTATCCATTTGAGTTCAAGAATTTGTTCAGCTGATTGACGACAACTTTTTCAATGATCTTGCCTATAAAAGGAAGATTTGAGATCGGTCTATAGTTGCTTAATATGGTCTTATCCAGATTGCTCTTTTTCAAGAGGGGCTTGACAACTGCAGTTTTCAGGGACTTTGGAAAACTCCCAGAGAGTAGTGAAGAGTTTATCACTTCTAGGAGATCTGCTTCCAAACAGTTGAACACACTTTTGAAAAAAGATGTGGGAAGTGCATCAAGGGCCCAGGTTGATGTTTTAAGGTGCTGTACGGTTTCTTCCAAAATTTTGCCATCAATTTCTTTTAAATCAGACATAGTAACTACTTTCTCAGGTTGTGGTTTGATTTGTCTGACCCCAGCAGACAAATAGTGCTTTATTAACATCTGAGACACTCCCCTCAAGATTTGACGAACACAAGTGGTCAAAAGAGAGGCATAGTATGACCAGGTGTAAACGGTGATGTGTCTTGCTTGTCCACTTGTGATCAGATCAACCAAAACACATCTTAATACCAGGTTTAAACAGGGAAGTTATTACTTTCTCAATCTTTATTGAGTCCTTACTGTAAAAAAACAAAACCAAAAAACACTAGTTTTACTCACAAGTTTCCAGATGGCAGATTGCACTTTTTACGCCCCAGCCTGGTGGCTTGCTGTGTGAAATACTCATGCCGTTCAGATTTCTTCCACATGTAGTAGTACTCTACACACTCACCCACTGAGCGCGTGCGGACCTGAGAAAAGACAAATACAATCCACACTTGGGTCTCAAATGAAGGTCAAAAAATTAGGGGAAACCTTTGGTTAATGCTATATGTTAGGAGTGGGAATGAGCAAGGACCTGGTTATACAATATTATTTTGATTTCTGGATCACAAGAAATGGGAAATGATTCTGGTCCCGATTCCACAACAATTCCAACGATTCTTTCAGTATTTCTGAGGATGAAATATTTGAAAAAAAGAAATACAATTCTTGTATTTACTGCCCTCAGCTGTCTGTTGCTTGGTATTCCTGAAGCAGTATCTAGAGCGTTACTCTAATGTAAGTAGTACTTTATCTTTTACGGTACATTTCCCAAAAGCATTGTTATCTACAGTAAGTTGCAGATAAAACATTAAACATAAAACAACTTAAACTTATCTTTCTCACATCTTTCAGTCTATCTGAGACAACGGGACTTTAAATTACTTTATTAATGTATTTTGATCATTGAAAAGCCATTGTACACTTTTTCCGTGGGTAAAAAAAAGTGTGCGAGGGGGTGGGGAGAAAAGCATTTAAAACATTCGTGAAAGGCTCAAATTTACATAACAGATGATGCGGTATACTGTAACTTTATGTTAGCCTTTTTGATAAGTGTAACTAATGGCAATAGAGAAATTATATGTTCATATTAATCATATTGATTCAAAAGAAGACACCGCAATATTTTAAAACTTACATAAATATGTCTAAATAAATAATTAAAATGTTGTTAGCAAAGGAGTTAAGCTCATAAATGCAATCCAAAAATTGGTCCCTAATACACTACCGTTAAAAAGTTTATGGTCACTTACTCATTCTTTCTTTCTTTCTTTTTTCACATTTTAGAATAATAATAAAGTCATCACAACTATGGAATAATAGAAATGGAAATATGGGAATTATGTTGTGACTAAATAAATAAAAACCGCATTATATTTTAGCATCTTCAAAGTAGTCACCCTTTGCCTAGATTTTGCAGACATGTACTCTTGACATTTTCTCAAACAACTTCTTGAGGAATCACTCTGAGACGCTTTTTAAACAGTATTGAAGGAGTTCCCATCTATGTTGGGCACTTATTAGCTGCTCTTCTTAATTATTCAGTCCAAGTCATCAATTTCAAAAAGTTATTAATAAATGTTAATAAGTTATAAAAAACGAATTTCAAACATTTAAACATGCACCTTCAGATCAGAAGGTTTTTAAGATCATGAGAAAAGTTTCAGACAAGTGACCCCAAACTTTTGAACGGTAGTGTATGTATTAAATAAAAATACTAAACAAACAAAAATTTGGTAGCCTAAGTTAATTCAGTAAGACTGAAAGTCTGATTCAAAAGACTTTTACATTAAAAAGAACCAGCACATTTGACTCATTTGTTCAGGAATCGGACTAGACTGATCGCGCTGTATGTTTTGCATTGTTTCAGTAACAGCATTGCAGGAAACACAGTCAGTATGGTGTTCCATTCGCATTAGTGGAAAGAATGCATTTTTGAGAACCGTTAACAAAACCGAACATCACGAAATTCATTCAGTTTTTTAAAAAACATAACCGGCTCTGAATAAGAACCAATTCCCAGCTCTCAACCATATAGATTATGAAATGATAATATTGCATTTCTTTAAGTGTACAGTTATTTACACACTTGTTTGTCATTCATCTGCTTTGAACGGGGCATTGCACAATTATATTCTTTGCCCGTTCGGAGTTCATTAATTGAGTGTTTGTTGACATAATGCTACAGACTTTTCATCTCTTCACAAAACTGTGGATCTCATTTCCCCCAAAATATTACATTATTTTGAGAAAATCTGTGCTGATTCAGTATCAGAATGGTCACTCACCTTGTTGGCCTGTATGAGGTGAAAGTTCTTCCCATGGACACGGTAACCATGCTCAAAGTTTCGACACTCCTCCTGGCTCCAGGCACAAAGCTCTTCTGGAACATTTAAAAAAATTATAATTAAACCTACACATATTATACATACTGGGAGGTGGATGCATTTTATGCCTGCCTGCTAGATTAGAAGAAGATTAGAAAAAGTAAAGAAGAGAGACAATACACAAAATTTACCTAGACCTTACCATTGAAAACCTTCACATTGAAGCGATATCTTCGAAGTGCCTCTTCTGCATTGAAGTTGCATTTAACCAGTTCATAAAGAGCCTTCAAAAGACAAAGAGGGAATTCATTAATAAATGTGATCAATTAAGATGAAAACATGAACCACTGAAGACCATAAAAACAAGTGTAATTTCACAATAAAGTATTTTAGAAACCATCTGACATGTTTTATTTGCACATGATTTTCTTCTGATACCTGTTAACTATGGAGTCCCACAGGGCTCTGTTCTAGGACCATTAACATTTGAGGAGTTGCAGCTTGTAAATCACATCCTAAACTGTGAATTGTCATACAAATTATGAAAAATGAAAGAAATTTATAAGGTAAAGTGTGCAGTTTCTGTGCCACCAGCGCACTAAATGGATTTGCAAACATTTAAGCAAGTCTAAGTCCCTTCCAGCTCACACAGAAAGTAATATACACAGAGCAGCCAAAACATTATGACCACCTGCCTAATATGCTGTCGGTCCTCCACGTGCTGCCAACACAGCGCAAACCCGCTGAGGCATCCTGCGGAACCTGGCACCAAAACATTTATAGCAGATCCTTCAAGTCCTGTAAGTTGCGAGGTGGAGTTGCCGTGGATCAGACTTGTTGGTCCAACAAATCCCACTGATGCTCAAATGGATTGAGATCTAGGAAATTTGGAGGACAGGGAAACACCTTGAACTCTTCATCATGTTCCTCAAACCATTCCTGTACAATGTGTGCAGTGTGGCTGGGCACATTATCCTGCTGAAAAAGACCACTGCCACCAGGGAATACCATTGCTATGAATGGGTGTACATGGTCTGCAACGATATTTAGGTAGGTGGCACATGTCAAATTGACGTCTACATGAATGGCCGGACCTAGGGTTTCCCAGCAGAACATTGCCCAGAACATCACACTTCCTCCACTGGCTTGTCGTCTTTCCACCATACATCTTTTTCCCCAGGTAAGCAGCTGTCCACGTGATGTAAAAAAAACGGGACTCATCGGACAAGGCGACCTTCCACTGCTCCAAGGTTAGTTCTGATGCTCGTGTGCTCATTGTAGACCCTTTCGACGGTGGACAAGGGTAATCATGGGCACTCTGACCCATCTGTGGATATGCAGCCCCATCCACAGTAAGGTGCGATGCACTGTGTGTTGTAACACATTCTTCCCATAACCATCATTACAATTTTCTGTGACTTTCTGTGTAACAGTAGACCTTCTGTCGGTTCAGACCAGACGGGATAGCCTTCATTGCCCTCACTCATCAATGAGCCTTAGGCACCCAACACTCTGTCGCCGGTTTGTGGTTTGTCCCTCCTCGGATCACTGTCAGTAGGTACTCACCACTACTGACCGGGAGCACCCCACAATGCTTGCCATTTCAGAAATACTCTGACCCAGTCATCTGGCCATAACAATTTGGCCATTGTCAAAGTCGCTCAGGTCTATACTCCTGCTCATTTCTCCTGAATTCAAAACACTGACTACGAGAACGGATTGTTAACGCCATCTAATCTACCCAGACATTGACATGTGGCCTTGTTAGCAGATCAACATTATTCTCTTCACCTGTGAGTGGTCATAATGTTTAGGCTCATCTGTTTATGTTAGTGCTTAAAGCAAAATCCTAAATGTATTATGTTTAACCTAACCTGTTCATTATCTTTGACTGTGTCTCCTGTAGTCAAAGTGTTTATAGTTCCATTTTCACTCCCTCTTCTCTGGACCTCAAGCAAAAACTCCTCCACAGCTGGAATGGACAGCACACTGGGGGTCCACAACAACTGGTCCTCATTCTCATAGGCTGTAGATAACAGTAACAGAACAGGTTTGGGTCGCAGGGGACTTAGTAGTTCAGTTATGCAAAACAGACTGGCAAAACCACAAAACACTGCAGCCAGTGTAAAGGATATAAACATGAGAATACACTCACCTCTTTCATTAAAAGTGTGTGAGGAGAGAGAAGGAATTGTTGCCTGATATTGAGAGCCCACCATGATGTCCTGATAACAAAACATGACACAAATACATTTTTAACTATCTATTTTCATTAATCTGTCATTAATCAATCACATTACAAAATGTATAGTTCTGGCCTTGGATGCTGATTGATCTATTTTACATGCCGTGCCTTTCTCCACACTATATTCTGTACCCCAGGGTCTCATACGTTTGCTTAATTAGAGAAGCATTATTTTTCAATTACATCAAACATTTCTTTCTTTCTTTGTAATGAAGTGTGTTTTTTCCCTTTAAATGATTGGCAGCTCATTACATGACTCATGTTTTACCTTGCTTCCATCGCTGGAGGGGATCGTGGCGCTCTCGGCGTCGTCTTCTGAGGAGCTGACTGAAGTGTCTTTGTCATCACCTAAGAGCCAGCCCAAGCATTTGGGACAAACATACAAGAAAATACAACTTGAAAACAAAATACAAAGCACAATTTTTATTGTGGTGACCGTGAAATTAACACGAGCAGAATATATATAATGCAGACAGAAAGCGAATCACTAATAATTGCGATTAAGCTCCAGATATCAAATGTATTTATTCTGTAACAAGAAATAATAAAACCACAAATATAACTGGTTGTTTCTTCAAATTCTGACACTTTTAGCAATCTGGATGTCTAGACAGTGAAGTATCATGTGTAGTATTTTTCAGCACGTCTCAAATTCTGTATTATGTTTAATAGAAATCTGTGGTGGAAATGATGCTGATGGAAATGTCATTTTTAATGTTTATGGAATAAAACGGTCAACTTGTTTGTCTTGCCTAGACTAATTTCATAGCATTTTATAGCATTTATGTATCCTAAATAAACAAATAAATAATATTTTCAGTTTTTGCATAATTTGGCAAAATTAAGGCTTGATTGGGAATGAGGTTATTGATTATTCTGCTCACAATTGATTTTTATTTGTTTCTTAGAATATTACTTGTCTAATTTTTCATCTCAAGTATGCTCTTCAGTGACACTTTTGTCTACTTGGTTAACACGTACACTAACTTTTGAAGAAATAATTATTAGGGGAAAAATTATGTTTTAATAAAGAATAAAGGGGAAAAAAGTTTTTGTGTGGTCGAAATAACCAAAATTATTTTTTTATAAATTGATAGAAATTTTCACTTAATGATCATTAAAATAGCTAATGTTTATTTCACTCTGTGTTTAGATTATTAAAGTTTAAACATGTAATAATATGTATTTTTTATAATGTATTTACATAGTTTCATACTGAAAGTGTGGGTCAGGCACAAAGCTAAAACAGCAACATCTACACAAAAAAAGCATTTCAAAAGTACCAAAAGTAAATGATGAAGGCCTGGTAAAAGGTTTCCAGGTTATTTTTAATATGACCTTCATATAACAAAAAGAAAAAACTTTAAACCTGTTCATTAAAAAAATCTCAGGGACATGAAAGTGAAACCCAACTCTGAATTTAAAGCACTTAGTGCTCACTGGCAGCCCAAATCCAATTTTAAGTGTTTCCAACGCAAGTTTGTTTTTGTAGTTTGATCAGCAAAAAAAAAAAAAAAAAAATCAAATATTTTTACAAAAGACTCCTATGAGATTTAAAATTATATTTCGATTTAGAGTTAGTCTGAACTGTCAGATCAGAATTCAAGTAATTTGTTCACTATTTAGGACACTACTCAGGTAATATTATATGCCATTAATATAACACTGCCTGAACAAAAGGATTAAATTAACCGTGTAGACAGACAATCCTAAAGATCGAATTAGAAACTATTTGGAATTGTGTGCTGTGTAAACAAAGTCTTAATTGCTTTAAATATATCAATTAACCATGAAGAGAAAAAAAATGAGCCAACCAGCACTGACAAGAATATCCACTTAAGAGCACAATAATTGTAATTTGTGTGTGTGATGTCATACCTCGTAAGTGACATTGTAAGAGTTCAGATGCGTGAGAAGTGACAGACAGTGCGATGTCATCAGCAGAGGAATGGTTGCTTTTATCCACCTCATCTGAGAAGAGGTCTTTGTCCATCTCAACCTACAGAAAGAAATTTCATTACCAATGGAGACTCTGAAGTACATAAAGAATTAAAGACTTGTTCTACTAAGAGCTCTTAAAAACAAAGGCTAAAAAGAACACCTATGGTGCAAGAATTTCCATAGATATTTTAAAGTAAGTGCAAACTGAGTCTGTATGTGTTTAATCATTTTGAAATTTAAGGGATTTGAAGGGGGCAAAGGAAAGCTGTTTCAAATGCAGAGGTTGGGAATAGCACCAGTAACACATGGTGATTCCAACTGTTTTACATTTTTCTGAAATTTGTTTCTAATATGATGTTTAGTTTCTTTGTAAGAGACTCTTTTCTTTATGTCACATCTAATTTAGTTCTCAGAATAAAGTGTATTTACTTTCATGCAACTTTCCTAATAACATTCATTCTAAAGTGGTTAATTTCTTAATCTAATTTTTTATTTTGCAATTAAGTAAAATAGCATGCAAGATTAAGCACTTTCTACACTGAATAAGTTGAAGTGTGAAATTGAAAATATTAAGTAAATTCTACATGGGTACTTAAATTCAAAAATGTAAAAATGAATGCTTTAGCTTTTAAGTAAATATTATTTAGGATTGTTTGTTATCTTTACAATGCGTAACCTTGTATCAATCTCAAAGTAAACCATGTCATATGTATTTGCAAATCTGAGTAAATTTCACAGGTAAATCAAATAAGAACATTTTATTTAACTTTTCAAAGCTGGTGTTCATAGCATGCACTGGGCTTGAATAATTAATGAGGTTGAATGGTTTCACCTGTTGCACCAATTTTATTGTTGACTTTGTTGTTATGTTTGGTAACTTCTTGTTTTGTGTAGTCTGATGTTCAATTTATTTTCTTTTTTTTCTTTTGTTGATGATTTTCTCCCCTTTTCTCCCCAATTTGGAATGCCCAGTTCCCAATGCACTCTAGGTCCTTGTGGTGGTGTAGTGAATCAGGGTGGCGGAGGACGAATCTAAGATGCCTCCACGCTGAGACTGTCAATCTGTATGACATATCATGTGGCTTGTTGAGCGGGTTACAGCGGGACATTGCACATGTGGTGTCTTCATGCTATTTTCCACTGCATCTACACACAAATAACCACACGACCCACCGAGAGCAAGAACCACATTATTGTGACCACGAGGAGTTTACCCCATGTGACTCTACCCTCCCTAGCAACCGGGCCAATTTGGTTGCTTAGGAGACCTTGCTGGAGTCACTCAGCACACCCTCGATTCGAACTCGCGACTCCAAGGGTGGTAGTCAGCATCAGTTTGATACATTCAGATGAAATGTGTTTGGTGTACGTTATGTTTTAACCCTGAAATGTGGTTTGATAATGTTGTGTGGAGTTTGTTCATTTTCTTTGGATTGAGTTTCAAATATGGCAGTATTGGAAGGAGCAGTCCAATCACATGGTTAGCCAATCACAACAGTGGGTGTTTACATTGAAGTCTTACAGAGCCAGACAGCTTAAAACCATGCATTTCAGACACAGGGCCAGAGACAGGGTGGAAAATGATTATATATGACTAAATTATGACTGTTTTGGTGCAAAAAAAACTTTGCTAACATTATAACTGGACCTCAGGGAAGATAATACAATTATTAAAAAAAAAAGAGTATGTCATGACCTCTTTAAGTTAAATGAACTCACTCACTTTAATCAATATTATGTAATGAAGTCAATTTTATACCATTTAAATTTACTTAGAAAAACTGTTGGCAAACATTTTAAGTAAATATTACTAGTCATTTTTTTCAGTGTACAATGAAAAAATTATTATGTGGTGATGTTAATATAGAAGAAAAGATTAAGTACTTTCTACATTGAATAAGTTAAAGTGTGAAATTCTACATTCAAACGATTAAATATTAATCTCTAGCTTGTAAGTAAATATTATTAATAATAGTTTGTTATTTTTACAGTGTGTCATCATGCATCAATCCTAAAATGGAAAATCTTATCATATTTATTAGCTAATTTGAGAAACATTTTACTGGTAAGTAAGAAACATAAATGTTACTTAACTTTTCAAAGCTTGTGTTCCCAGCATGCACTGTGCTTGAATATAAATGAGCTTGCATTGTTTCACTGTTTGCTAGTTTATTTACACATTTTTTATTGTTATTTTGTTGTTTGGTTTGGTATCTTCTTGTTTTGTGCTGTCTGTAGTTTTGTACACAAAATTACCCGTTCATGATCTTGCTTCTATTGCCAGTTATGCAAGGTGATGTTGTCAGAACATGCATTAAACTGCCCTGTGGGAGACTAATAATATATTAATTGAATTTTTATTTGAAGTTAAAGTTTAAGTACCATGTAAATTATATTTGTAAGTAAAAGTTACTGTATTTACTAAAATGTTTCAGTAAAACTGATTTACTCTTATAATCAATATTATGTAATGAAGTTAAGTAAATAAAACTTCATGACATACTTATACCATTAAGATTTACTTAGAAAAACTGTGTGCAAAAACTTGCTATATTTAGACTATTTTTTATTATAAATAAAGTGAGTCACCTCATCTAGTGTCGTTTCAGGCAGACTGGCTGCCAGCTCATTAGGCTCCCGTTGTTGCTGCAGGACAGGATCAGGCATCTTGTACCCATAAAGTGCCAGCAGTTGCTCAACTGACATCTCACCACCCTGTGAAAAGGTCATCAAAACACACCTCTTTATTACAAATGGGACACTTACACAGACACAACATTTACTCATCAGGTCTTCATAAATGAGGCAACACTCACTGTGTGGGACTGGGTTGCCATCTTTGCCAGCTGCCTCCGTAGGGCCACAAGGCTCCTGTCCTGCTGCTCTAGGAACGTGGTTGGCCAGGGAAAGGCCTCCAGTGGCGCTGCATAGCCCTGGTGGAAAATGTCTACACGACTGTGGTGTTGGCCCTTGGAGCCCATTCGAACACCTACATGGCAGATTATAAGTATTGGAAATTCTCAATTTGAATTTCAAAATAGATAGCAATGTTTGATGACATTCTAGAATGAAATGAAATGCTTCTTAATAAATGTAATTACATTAATTAAATCACTTGAGTTTGGATGTAGTGGTGACAAATAATGGTAAAGCGGGCATATTTTGCAGCCGATATTTTGCTATTGGTTTACAAACCGTGTGTGTTTGTAAATTGTACATTTTGAGTAAATACTGTGTAAAATAAGTGTTCATTCCATTTCAACAATTTTGTGTACATCTCATTTGCTTTAAACTGTATTCTGTATCTGTGCATTATATCAGCAAACCTGCTCTCTAGATATTGGTATCATGGATACAAAGTGCCGGTTTTACCAGGGACGAACTGCTGAACATTCGGCAGCACATACCAGACAATCTTTTCCCAGTTTTTCACTATTCTGACATTTTACTGGACATTTTAGATGGAGGCGCAGCTGTGTTGTTCAAGTGCGCTATGAGACGTAAGTGAGGGAAGTGAGCCAGCATGCTGGTCAAGCTTCGCCGGCGTGGCTTTCGAACAGTGCTGCGGAGTATTCATCTAGCGCAGGGGTGCCCACACTTTTTTGTGTGATGATCAACTTTTAAATGACCAACTCAAAAAACACAGTTTCGTTTAAAATAAGAAAATGCTTGTTGGGACTACTGCATGTATCCCTACATGGAATTCATCTTCTAATTAATAAAAAAAATATATAATAATGTTCAATGTTGATATCATTCAGTTTTAAAACTTAACACAAAACACCTACAGCACAATAGATTACAATAGCCAGGGCATTTACCTTATTCTGATGACTTGCACTGAATAGAATCAGACAGTTTTGCCTAATCCGGGCAGTAGCATCGCAATTTCAGCTCTGTTCTCAGAAGTCCTTGGAAGGCGCTGATGCATAAACCTAGTTGTCATGGCAACTGAATAAACAAAACCTCGCCTGGTCAATATTTACTCGTCAAGTGCAAGTCAGACAGAAACTAAAAGGAGGAAAGACATTATATTTATTTTTATTAAAATGTAACGAAAGTACATTTAAACTTTGTGCGATCTACCAGCATTGCCATTGCGATCGACTGGTAGATCGCGATCGACGTGTTGGGCACCCTTGAGCTAGCGTATCTCTGCTCTATTCCTAATAAAACAGACAGATGACATCTCCTCACCCATACAAACAAGGACTTTTCAAACTCTGCTGCCTTGTGCTTCACAAAAACCTAGCTGAGTGAAGCCATTCTGGACAGAGCTTTACATCTGCCGTGATTTTCAGCTGTTCAGAGTAGTTTTAATTGCGAAGTTAACAGGGAAAACGAAAGGTGGTGGAACAAGCTTTTACATCAATGAAAGTTGGTGTACAGATGTAACAATGTTAAAGAAGTTGTGTTGTCCTAATTTATCAACTGTAAGCCTTTCTACTCGCTGCAGATGTTTTTCTCGTTTATTCTGGTGAGTGTTTATATTTCTCCACAAGCCTGTGTGAGCGCAATGCTGCAACAGCTGGCTGATCAGATCACAGAACAACAATACTCGGACTCACGTATTATTATTCTCTGCAATTTTAACAGAGCCAATCTCACCCGTGAACTGCCAAAATACAGACAGCACATTACATGCCCCACTAGAGACAGAAATATACTGGATCACTGCTACACAACATTTAAGGATGCATATCGCTCTGTCCCTAGAGCAGCTTTGGGACTCTCTGGTTACTGTCTGGTTCATCTTTTCCGACCTACAGGCAGAAACATAAATCAGCTAAACCTGTAAAAAGTTGGACAAATGAAGCAGAGCTGGAACTACAAGACTACTTTAACTGCACTGATTGGAGTGTTTCTGAAGCTACAGACACTAATCTAGACGAGCTCACAGATAATAGACATCATATATTAGTTTCTGTGAGGATATGTGCATTCCTACTAGGACTTATTTAACGTTCAACAAAGGCCAAAGAGGATGCTTACAGAAATTAGGATAAAATCTTATACAATCAGGCCAGAAACATACTGGTAAAAGAGATTAGTGTGGCTAAAAAAAAGATACTCTGAGAAGCTGAAAAACATGTTTTCAGCTAACATCCCTGCATCAGTGTGGAGAGGACTGAAAAACATTACTAACTACAAGACACCATAGGGAATCAACAACTGGCTGAAGACCTGAATGTGTTTTACTGTTGATTTGAAAAACCCAGTCTCATACCCCACACCTGCTGTGACCTTCACTTCACACAAACATCAACACCTCCTGCAACCACCCTCCTCCCCCTCCTGCTACTCAACCAGCACTTAAGGTCTGTGAAGAGGATGTGTGCAGGGTCTTCCAGAAACAAAAGACAAGGAAAGCACAGGGCCCAGATGGTTTTTCACCCACTTGTATAAAATCCTGTGCTGACCTGTTGGCCCCCAGCTGGCATCATATCCTGCAACATCTAGACAGACCAGGCCCATATGCAAGGATCCTTTTTGTGGACTTATGTTCGGCTTTCAAATAGAGCTGAAACAATTAGTCAACAATATTGACAACGTCGACAATTAAAAATTGTTGACAAAAATGTTCATTGTCGAATAGTCTTTTGATCTCATTTAATGTAACATGAGATCATATGAAACTCTATTGATGACACGAGAGAGGAGCACAGCAGCTAGTGCCTGACTGAGGAGAGGAAGAAAACACATGTCCAGATGCACTCTAAGCTTCAGGTGATGTAGATCACAAAATATAATGGAATTACAATCGAAAAATGCAAAATAAGGAAATACAGAAGCACTGTCATCGTGTAAAAAGCAGAGCCAGATCTGGCATTCCACTTAAGCAAAACCTGCATGACAGAGCATCTAAAAAGCAAACAACCTGGCATTATATCTTTAATGCATTCTTTATTTAAGTTCAAATAATAAGGAAGTGCATCATAAACAAACTACAAAAATGGCATTTCTCTGTGCGGTCAGCGCCACATCTATAGCATAGTTTCCATCCATTTTTCGCGCTATTTTGTTATCCGAGGTAAAGAGGGTTAGATTTTAAATATTTTAAAGTTTTAAAAAGTTCAAAAGCTCTTTTTCTGAAAGTGAAATCAACATTGGTCAAATAGTTCTGATAGTTTATAGTCTTGAAAAAATTGCAGAACATTCTCAGAACGTCATTCAGCTGACTTTTTCGTTTACAGAACAGGGAAAGGCTAATTTAAGTTTGTGTAAAGAAAAGGCATAAATAGGTCTAAAAATATTATTTTTTTTTCGTTTGAAATTTTATCTACATTTTTTCAAAATTAAACTAAACAATTATTTTATAGAACTGGGCTATATGTTAATGTTTCAAAAAAGCACACTGATGCTTTTGCCATAGTTTTGTGTATTTATTTTTAATTTAAATAAATACAAAAAAATGATCTGTTGGCTCTACCATCTCACAGGACCTGAAGTGGGAGACCCACATTGACTGCTGATACAGTTCTACTCAGCAGTCATTGAGTCGTCCTCTGCACTTCAGTAACTGTCTGATTTGGTTCAGCTATGTTGGACATCAGAAGACTACAAAGGACAGTTTGAACTGCTGAGCAAATTACTGGTTGCCACCAGCCCATCCTTCAAGAACTGTACACTTCCAGAGTGAGGAAAAGGGCTGGAAAAATCACTCTGTAGCCCACTACCTTTTTGAACTGTTGACTTCTGATCAGTCATTGAAAAACCCATATTGGTCGGCCACTAGTTGCCATCTAAATTCCACCTGATAAGTACAGTTGAAGTCAGAATATACACATACACCTTAGCTAAATACATTTAAACTCAGATTTTCACAATTCCTGACATTTAATCGTAGAAAACATTCCCACTCCAATCCCTTTAGGAGGTATGCTTGTGGTCATTGTCAATTTGGAAGATCAATTTGTGACCAAGCTTTAACTTCCTGGCTGATGTCTTGAGATGTTGCTGCAATATATCCACATAATTTTCCTTCCTCATGATGCCATCTATTTCGTGAAGTGCACCAGTCCCTCCTGCAGCAAAGCACCCCCACAACATAATGCTGCCAGCCCCATGTTTCACGGCTGGGATGGTGTTCTTCAGCTTGCAAGCCTCACCCCTTTCCTCAAAAAGTAACAATGTTTCTGATCATTGCTCATTAAGTTACATTTTTGTGTAATATCCACTGGAATTGTGATATAGTCAATTAAAAGTGTTATAATCTGTCTGTCAACAATTGTTTGGAAAAATTACTTGTGTCATGTACAAAGTAGATGTCCTAAAAGACTTGCCAAAACTATAGTTTGCTAATATTATTCTCTGTGTTCCTCTGAAAATTAAGTTTTTTATAATTGAAGCGAAGGCATGCAAAGAAAAATGTGACTATATAGAAACGTTCCTTGTCAGCACATAAATCGTGTCTCCAAATTCATATTGTGAATAATAATAATATATAGGCTATAAAAAGCTTAATTTGGTCAATATTAAATATAGAGCATTGTAACGGAGCCAAGTTCTTTAAAAAATAACAATCCCTGGTGTGTTTCACGCATGATTAGTGTTAAAAGTCCCATGTTATGCAACCAATCTAATTTTTTCTGATTATTATTGGGATTTTGGTTGAAAAATTTATTAAATCTGGGATTTTATTAATTTTAGACTCTTGCCTCTATGTCTGTGCCAACTTAGAAAATGTTGTAACGTTTTAAAAACCATCAGCCATTTAATTGGTTATCGGCCTTTTCCACCACATAATTATCAGTATAGGCACAATCCACTAATGGTTGACCTCTAACCATTACAATTAGAATGTTTATCTACATATCTCTTACTTCACTTATACAACAAGTCTGACTTATAATGACTTATATTTAACATATTTTCTTTTATTAGAATTCAACACGTTATAAGGTCTAAAAGACATTCAAGATTATTTAAACACCACAAACATCCATATGGTTTCTTTTTTCTTTGTTAAAACTGCTAAAAAAAACATCTACATATGACTTTATAGAGCTTTACAGAAGTTTGCATTTGAAACCAATGTTACCGGTTACATTTCTGTAAGGGGTGTTATGGTGAAAGTTACTAGAATTATGACAATACCATTAATATGAAATATGTTCCAGTAACATCTAGACATGCTCTCTTTCAATCATAACAAGGGTCTCTTGGAACAAATTAATTTTGAGCATAACTTACCATGTTCACTTTCTTAAACATTTCTAAATCTGGTATAAAAGTCACTCAAGATTATGTAAAAACCCCAAACGTGTTTTTCTACTTTTTTTTTTTTTTTATAACAGTTTGTATAGGACTATATGGAGCTTCACTGAAGTTTGCAGGTGAATCTAAGGTTACCATTTTGTATGGAGTAATCTACTGAAAGTTACTAGATTTATAGCAATACCATTACTAGGAAACTTATTCTATATATGCTTCCTCTAGATGTTTAACTTCTTCATAACTGTTAAAATGATATAATAACACATAAATCATCTCTTTTATCTCTTTTGACTTAAAAAATGGCTTTATAAAATATTTTTTAGTGTAATCCACTATGTTCAACATAATAAACATTTCTAATTGTTGTCTAAAATGCAATCAAGAGCATTTAAACATGCATTAAGTTTCTTTTTTTTACTTCTTTATATCAGTTAAAACACATTTGTGTAGTACTATTCTGAGCTTTACTGAAGTTTGCAGTTAAAACTGTTTACCATGGTACATTATTGTTATTCCATTATTAGAAAACTTGTTCTAGATATGCTTTCTCTAGATGTTCCACTTCATAACTGTTAAAATTATATACCAGCACCTATAAATCTTATATTTCACTAATCTTGGAAAAAATACTTTTTAACAGATTTTTTAGCTTAATTCACCATGTGCTCCAAGTTTAACATCCTTAGTCTGTTCTCAAATGCAATTAAAAGTATGTAACATGCACAAAGTTTTTTATTACAGTTAGTACGCATCTATGTAGGACTTTACTGAAGTTTACATTGAATAAAGCCGCAGCGTTTATTCGCAAAGGGCGCTTTCCTGCAAGTCGGTGCTGAACATTTGCACAGTGACTCTGAAGCGATGCGAGAAGGAAACAGTTTTAGGGAAGTCGAAGAGGCAGTGACAGTCTCTCAAGTATTTAGTCACTTTTTAAACTTTAGACCTGCCATCCGTCCTGCTCCGAGCACACCTGGGACGCAGTTCAGCACCACCGTTCACGCCGGTCCCCTATTGTTTCGTATGGCGCACGAGCTGGCGAATTAAACGCAACGCTAGTGAACGCGTCCAGAGAGATAGCGCGAGAGGCGAGAAGCGCACCCATTTTTAACTTCCTCCTTATTAAGGACCGTTCAACTTTACCGTTTTCTGGGTCGGTCTATAAGACAGCGGGGGTCTTAAGGTGCTCGTTAACGCGCGACTCGCGGTTACAGTGTAACGGAACGGTCGGATAATTTAATCGTTGTGTTGTTCTTACCCTCGAGACCCGCAGCTTACTTACCTCCGCCATTCCGATTCTGCGCAAGCGGAGGAATGCCCGGATGTTGTGTAGGACGATTCGAACTCCTACTGAACTTACATTCTAATAAACTAACATTGAAAATAGTGACTAAACCAGAAATATAGGCTAGTCAGGTAAACATGTAGGTTTTACATGTGCAATATCTGTACTGAATGGAAATTGTAAATTTAATTATGTCGGGTTTAAAAGTATTTTCATATCAGTCATAAAGAAGAAAACTTTGTCATATTTATTTTCCAATTTGAGTAAATGTTACAGGTAAATTAAATTAGTACATTTTACTTAACTTTTCGAAGCTGGTGTTCCCAGCATGTACCAGGCTTGAATAATTAATGAGCTTGCATTTTTTCACTGCTTGCCAGTTGATTTACACCAATGTTATTGTTGAATTTGTTAACGTTTGGTAACTTCTTAATTTGCGAAGTCTAAAGTTCGTTTTCTACTCAAAATTACCTGGTCATGATAAAAAAATACAAATAAAAAAAAGATAGAAATCTGTTGATTGTTACAGTCATCAAGATTTATGCACCAAACCATGCATTAAACTTCTCTGTAATAAGTTTTTGTGTGGCATGTGGTACATGATTGTATATAAAAAATATATATAATTAAAATGCCAGTACACTTTTAAAAGTGTGGCTTAATTCATTTCTACATTGCTTGAGTAAAATGTACAAAACAAAGGGTTCTATTTAATTCTATTTAAAGCCACCAAGTTGAGCTTGTACTTGAAAATGTTCTTACATTTTTCAGTTTATAGTGAATATTCCTTAATGCCAATATGCAATAACAATGCAAATGGTCAAAAACAAAAGAAGTGGCAATTTATAGTAAAAAAGGATTTAAATAATAAGGAAAGATGATTTTCCAGGGGTGATGACGGGAGGTGTGGCGCATAAGCTTTTGCTTTACACTGATGGTATTTTATTATTTGTCTCTGACCCCACTAGATCTATGGCTTGCTTCCACAGAATTATTAATACCTTTTCTAGGAGAGTCGCGTGGTGCTATGCGGGGGTTGGACGTGTGAACAACGAGCTCTGCGCATTTTGCTAGTTTTTAATTCTTTTTGTTTCGTAAACTGGTGTGATTCGATACACCCTGCTACATAACTGTTCTAAGAAGTCAGCATGTCAAAGAACATGCTGACTTCTCAGGCTCTGGAGATATTAAAATACACTTACATGCTCAAGCTGATACCCCAGACAGGGCTGAAGATCAGTGACTCACTTTGGACGGTGTGGCTGGAGAAATCCAGCGGTTTTGGCGAGCATGTCTGTGATGCTGACGAAAGTCGTGGCGGACCTGGAAGATCTGGCTTTAATACGTCGATTGATTATGTGAAATTCTCTGAGCTGGTTACAAGAATCGGGGATGTCGAGAGACAGATCGATTATCTGGAGTCATCGGAGAGGTAATTACCTGCTAATCCGCTAGCGACCAGGATAGACTTGGAACCCATTTGGGAAAAACTGGAGGATTTGGAGAATCGTAATCAGCAAAAAAATGTCAGAATTGTTGGAATTCCTGTGCATTAGGAAGGTCGAGATATGGTGAAGTTCCTAGACAGCTCTTTCCGAGTCTGCTTGACATAACAGGCCATAAGCTGGAAATCGAGCGAGCTCACAGGGTCCCGACTCAGAGATCCGCTGAGGGAGACAGGCCCCTATCAATCCTGGTCAAATTTTTTAGATCATCCGATAAAGTTTTCTTGTGTAGTGCGAAGTGAGGAGGAAAGGAAGGCTTTATTGGAATACCACAGCATTTTCATTTTCCCAGACTTTGCGAATTAAACAAGAAAGAAATATGATCGATTCAAGGAATGCAAGAGTGACTAAACAAGAAACACTTACATCAATGGAAGGTCGCTTTTACACTTATGTTTCCAGCCAAACTGAGAATAGATACTAAGGATGACCATAACATATTTACATGCCCACAGCAAGCATTGGCTTTCATAGAGACAATGGGGAGAGTATGCCATTTGGTGTTTCTTACGAGCCCCAGAGTCTTGCTGTACATACACTTTACTATCTGAGGAAGCTTGGTGCCATGTTTTTTCTTTTTCTGATGGTTCTGCCTAGTGGCTGGAGTTTGTTTTGTGTAGTAACACTCCTTTAAGAAACTCTTGCATCGACGGAGGATCACTTTTGCACTTATGTTTCTGGCTAAATTGAGAATAGATATTAAGGATGACTGCAAAATATTTACATGACCACAACAAGCAATGTTTTTCATAAAATTGATGGACTGAGGAAGTCATGGTGTTTTTCTTATGGCCTCTAAGTGAGCTTGTCTCACTGAACATACACCTGACCATATGAGGAAACTGGGTGCATACACCTGACCGTCTGAGGAAACTGGGCGCCTTCTTTGTTTCTTTTTATGCTGGTTCCGCCTAGCGGCTGGAGTTGGTTTTGTGGATGTAACAAAGTGTAAAATGGAAAGGAGGAGGTGGGAACCGGACGAACCATCAAAATAATATTTAATGAGAAATTAAAACATAAAGACATAACATAAACACAAACACATACTGCAGCTGAGTGTGGCTCTCTCACTCCCGAACTGCTGTGTCACGCTGCATTTATCCCTCTCCTCGACTGATTAGCCAGATTGGGCAACGCATGCCCGACCATGCCCTCCTCCTCGTCACTGTGGAATAACACTAATGTTACACTAATGTTACATTCAGCTAAAGTGGCAGATACTCTGGGAGTGGTGATTACTGATTTTGGAAAAGGTCATGAGGCATCAATGTATTACTCCCTGTTAATTCAGAGTCTGGGGGACAGAGCTTTAACTATATTGAGTCTAGAGTCTATTGGACCCCCTCTATATTGTATAGGCTTGCTCTTAAAGACACACGCACCTGCTGGCAATGTCAATCAGAAGACAGGGACACAAACCATGTCTTTGGGGATGTGTTATGATCCAAGAATTTGGGTTGAGGAGTTTTATGTTTGAGGTATTGGGCTCTCAAATTTTATTTTGCCAAAAACTCTGTATTTTAAGAGAAGGGATGGTCATTAATATGGAGATCAAGCATGTAAAAAACTGGGTCCTAACTAGTATTATGATTGCCAGACAGATCATTTTAAGGGGATGGAAGTCAGCTGGAGCACCCCCATTTCAGGAGTGGTGTTCAGAGATAGCCAGGGTGGCAGATTTTGAGGTGGGGGCATCCAGAAGACTGGGGAGTTTAGACCTATTTGTGGAGAAATGGGACAAGTATCTGTCTGTAAGACAGTTCAATGGGAAGGAGGAGGTGAGAACCGGCTTGAAAATATAAATAATAGTTTAATATAAAACTGAAGCAAAAGACAAACACACACATGACGGACATGTCTGTAAACTATCTCTCTCTCGTCGCACCACCATCTGCCATCGGCCTTTATCCCTCTCGGAGGCTTAATTAGCCTGATATAGGACCAGGTGTGTATAATCACAACCCGGAACCCGCCCTCCGCCCTGCCACATTCCTCCCTCGTTCTCTCAGGCTGGGGAGCCCCCGGCCTGATGTACATCCCCCCCCCTCTTTCCCTGGGGGAGGGCGTGCTTTAAGTCCGGTCTGTCGGCAGGTCATCCCCGTCTACCTGGACGAGGGAGGGGACAAGTGGAGGGAAACAGAAATAATTAAAATGGGGGGGTATTTGCTGTTACGGTGTAGTACCCCCCAAAATTTTACAAATTTGTGTAAAATTTAAAGGAGAGGGAAACGGCCAATGCGGAAAGGCAGTGAGAGAGAGAGAGGAGAGAGAAAAACTTACTCACCAGTTCTCTGATACGCCGTAGCTTGTTCCTCGGCCACTTCTCCACCCTCTAACGGATGACAGCCTCTCCGGGTGGATCAGAGGCAGTCCTCCAGCCCCTGGCGGAGCGTTCCATCCATATATATATGTATAAACACACACACACATATATAAATATATGTATATATATATATATGTGTGTGTGTGTTTGTTTTAGTTTTTTTGTTGGTGTGTCTATGGTTGTGTGACCACTGGGGCAATTGTGAGGGTTAAATGTTGATTCTGTTTGTGTTTTGTTTTTCATTGTTTAATAGTTGAAGAACTCCTAAATCCCAACATGCCCTCTATGCTAGAGGCAGAGCCGGAGGCTGATGGGGGATAAGAATTTATTTCCCTGGGGGAGGTCACTAAGGTAGTCAAACAACTCCGCAGTGGCAAAGCCCGGGAATTGATGAGATCCGACCATGACACGCCTCTTCAACATTGCGTGGAAATCTGGGAAAGTGCAGGAGTGGCAGAACGGGGTGGTGGTTCCCCTCTTCAAAAAGGGGGATCAGAGAGTGTGTGCCAACTACAGGGGTATCACACTTCTCAGCCTACCTGGTAAAGTTTACTCCAAGGTGCTGGAGAGGAGGGTTCGGGCAATTGTTGAACCTCGGATTGAAGAGGAACAATGCGGTTTTCGTCCTGGCTGTGGAACGACAGACCAGATCTTTACTCTCGCAAGGATCCTGGAGGGGGCCTGGGATTATGCCCATCCGGTCTACATGTGTTTTGTGGATCTGGAGAAGGCGTATGACCGGGTCCCCCGGGAGAGACTGTGGGAGGTGCTGTGGGAGTACGGGGTGGGGGGGTCCCTTCTTAGGGTGATCCAATCCCTGTACGTCCAAAGCGAGAGCTGTGTCCGGGTCCTCTGCACAAAGTCGAGTTCATTCCATGTGGGGGTTGGTCTCCGCCAAGGCTGCGCTTTGTCACCAATCCTGTTTGTGATATTCATGGATAGGATATCGAGGCGTAGTCGGGGTGGGGAAGGTGTGCGGTTCGGTGGGCTGGGGATCTCATCGCTGCTTTTAGAAGATGATGTTGTCTTCATGTCATCATCGGTCCCTGACCTTCAGCTCTCACTGGATCGCTTGGCAGTTGAGTGTGAAGCAGCTGGGATGAGGATTAGTACCTCTAGATCTGAGGCCATGGTTCTCAGCAGGAAACCGATGGAGTGCGTACTCCAGGTAGGGAAGGAGGTATTGCCCCAAGTGAAGGAGTTCAAGTACCTCAGGGTCTTGTTCACGAGTGAGGGGACAATGGAGCAGGAGGTTGGCCGGAGAATCGGGGCAGCGGGGGCGGTATTGCACTCGCTCTTTCGCACCGTTGTCACGAAAAGAGAGCTGAGCCGAAAGGCAAAGCTCTCGATCTACCGGTCAATTTTTGTTCCTACCCTCACCTATGGTCATGAAGGCTGGGTCATGACCGAAAGAACTGGGTCACGAGTACAAGCGGCCAAAATGGGCTTCCTCAGAAGGGTGGCGGGCTTCTCCCTTAGAGATAGGGTGAGGAGCTCAGTCATCCGTGAGGAGCTCGGAGTAGAGCCACTGCTCCTTTGCATCGAAAGAAGTCAGTTGACGTGGTTTGGGCATCTGGTAAGGATGCCCCCTGGCCGACTCCCTAGGGAGGTGTTTCAGGCACGTCCAGCTGGGAGGAGGCCTCGGGGAAGACCCAGGCTTAGGTGGAGAGATTACATCTCCACACTGGCCTGGGAACGCCTCGGGGTCCCCCAGTCAGAGCTGGTTAATGTGGCTCGGGATAGGGAAGTTTGGGGCCCCCTGCTGGAGTAGCTGCCTCGTGACCCGACTTCGGATAAGCGGTTGAAGATGGATGGATGGATGGATGGATGGATGGATGGATGGATGTTTAATAGTTGAATCAATAGAAAATGTTAATCACATAGAAAAAGAAAAAAAAGACATAAATATTGATCTGTTTCTCAGCCACATCTATCACATCACTTCAAAATACATGGATTAAACCACAGGAGTGCCTGTGTGTTTTTGTCTTTTGTTTAAGTTTATCATTAAAATATTATTTATGTCGTCAAGCCGGTTCTCACCTCCTCCTTTCCATTGAACCGCTTTACACTCACTCACATGACGGACATGTCCGTAAACGACCTCTCTCTCCCGCACCATCCTCCGCAGTCGGCCTTTATCCCTCTCGGAGGCTTGATTAGCCTGATATGGGACAGGGTGTGTAGAATCACGAGCCCCTTTTAAAATGTTCTAATCTCATTGTCTTTCATAACTCTATTCCCTATATCTACACACTGTAAAATTTAATAAGTTGACCTAACAAAATGTGAGGAAATCAATTGCCTTGAAATAAAATCAAGTAAATGTACTTATTTGGCTCAAGTAACTTGGACTATTGCCAAATAAGTACATTTACTTCGATTTTTTTAAGGCAAACTAATTAATTTTACAGTGCATTCACTTGCATTGTGAGTAACTACAGACCTGAAATATTCTTCTAAAATTTTTAGTTTGTGTTCAGCAGCAGAAAGAAAGTCATATACATCTTGGATGGCAAGGGAGTGAGAAAATGATGAGAGCATTTTCATTTTTGGGTGAACTATCCCTTTAATCTAGAGTTCTGTGCACTTATGTTTTGAGTGAATGTCTATGGTGGTTACAACTTTGGTAATGAAATGGATGGAAAAGGGTCCAAATGCTGCTTAAGTAACTTTACAAATAAAACTTATTACAAATCATATGCACTACAGATTCTATTTACATACATTTATAACACATGCAACTATTTATGTTATTCTATGACTTGGTAAACCAAAACATAAGCCCCAGATATCCACAGGAGAAACTTATTATATACAGTTTATAGTTATAGATCTTGATTTGTATATAAAAAGCCTGAATTACACCGAAACAGGGACTTGAATGCTCACAGACACTGTTGTTTTAACATGGGACAGCGTGAAGGCTCTGTGTGATCTGTTCTACTAATCACACATCGAGGATGTTGGGGGAGTGGCTCACAGATAAACCCATTATGTGTGGCAGCATGTGTATCAGTATAGGTTGTCCTTTTGCCCTGATGATATACACTAGATGGTATCCTAGCCCAGCGCTTAATCCTATAGTGACTTAAAAAACCACAGCACTGTTTCAGAACAGCAATAATGATAATGTATGCAGAGCAGACACCTCTGTGTTAGTATTTCAGAGGATGTGGTCAGACTAAAGAGCTGACAAGTTATACTTGCAGTGGAACAATTCAAAAGATGTCTTCCATGAGTGGAAAAAAAAAAAAAAAAAAAAAAAGCAGTTCTGTTGACTCGTCCATGTCATCTGATTCAGGGAGCTTTTATTGGACATAATAGAGCCTGTTTAATTGCCTGTTCTTTGATGCTCAGAAGAATACTGATTTCAAACATATTTGCATTTATATGTGAAGTCAACAGTCCAAGTGCAAAACCCATTTTATACAGATCATTTTGAGATAAACACCAAAAACACACACACAAAAAAAGAACTTATAAATAAACCTTTTTAACATGTTATTATTCCTTCTGCAGTCAAGTCAAGTCAATTTTATTTGTATAGTGCCTTTCACAACACACATCGTTTCAAAGCAGCTTTACAGAAGATCAGCATTAACAGACGATAAAACTAATGTTTATAATGTCGATGAATCTTCATTGTGTAATTAGATAAAATACGATTGTTTATCGTGTTTAAAAATAAGTAATTAAATAATAATTGTATTAATAACCCCAGTGAGCAAGCTGAAAGCGACTGTGGCAAAGAACATAAAACTCCAGAAGATGTTGATTAATGGAAAAATTATCTTGGGAGAAACCAGACTCACTGTGGGGGTCAATTCCCCTCTGGCTAACATCATGAATATAATGTAAATATTACTTATGTGTAGTTAAAGTCATGGTTTAAAATTATTAAACTAAGTAAGTGTTAAGGGTCAGTGTTTAAACATCGATTTTTTTTTTACTGTAAGATTAATGACCAATGTCTTTGAAGTCCATCCTGGATTAAATGCAGAAGTTCATATAGGTGCAATTGTCCTTGTTAATTGGCTGATGAAGGCTTTTGTTGGCAATTATTAGTCTATGTATTCCATTTCAAGATCGTAGTCCATCAATAGACCGAGGTGATGCAGGCAGAGATCAGGGATGTGAAACGCAGTTCAACCTGGCCGGTAATGTCGGTGAGGTTCGGTGTGGTCCATCCTAAATCCAAGGTTCAGACAATTATCCCTTGTCTTATGGTTGGAGATGCCATCAGTTAATCCTCTGAAGCCCATCATAATAGACTGAAGTTATGTTTGGCTGACACCAGCTGCATTTAGTCATCATCATTCAGCGACACGTAGCAGTGGAGTCCAACATGAAGCATGAATGGTGCTGGATCCAGCCGGTTCTGGTGACCTCAGGATAGGAGTCCCGAGGTTGAGACAGGGAAACAAATTAAATAATATAAGCATAGATGCCATTCAATTTATTGCAGAGTTATAAATCATGATCAATGTTTCTGGTTTCTGGTTCCGGCAGCCTAAACTAAAGCAGCCTAATTGTGGGTTGGAGGATAATGATTACTAAAGATTCATAAATAGATGAATCTTTAGTCTAGACTTAAACTGAGAGAGTGTGTCTGCATCTCGAACAGTGTTAGGGAGACTATTCCATAGTTTAGGAGCCAAATATGAAAAGGATCTTCCTTATTTTGTGGATTTTGATATTCTAGGAACCAGAGCCGGCCCAAGGCATAAGCGAACTAAGCAGCTGCTTAGGGCCCCGGTGGCCACCAGGGGGCCCCCAAGAGCACATGACTTATTTTTTAATTTTTTTATTTTTTTATTATACTGTCAATGGACAATGGTAATTATACAAAAATGCAATATTAAATGCAATATTATGTTAACGGGCTGCAGGATGCAAGCACATACAGACAGCAAAACAGCAATGTCACAAAAAAGGACATATCCTCTGGTGCAAAGAAAAGGAAAAAGAAGAAAACTGAGGAAGAGAAAAAACAGCACGATAAAGGTATGTTAAGTAGCTAGGCTAAGTTACGAGCTAACATTAGCTGGCTAGTTAGTTAACATAGCCTATGTAGCATATCTTCTTTTTTAGGAAAGTTTGATTAATCATCCGTAAATAGCCTTGACATCTTATATTATTAGTACAACATATTACTTAGCAAGTTTTAGATTAAAGTTTTTGTCTTCTGCGTAAAAATAACTTTCCTGGGTATATATTTTTGTAATAAAAATAAGCTTCTGTTCCATAAACTTTGTACTGATAACAACTTAACATTATTTACATTAGTCTACCATTTTGGGGTCTTTGCTATTATATTCCAATATCATTATGCCTCAGTTAGCTAGTTATAGATTAAGAGTTGTTGTTTAGGTGTACAGATGACTTGCTGCTGTGTATAATAATTTGTAATGAGAAAATAACATATTTTGTCAAATATTAGGTCAAATATGTACTTTTATGAAACTTCCCTAGGAGCACTGTTGAAATATTTTGGACGTGGGGCACAACCAACGCCACCTGCCCCAAGTTCCTGTGCTACAGCTGATGATGATTTTCCAACAATCCCAGATCATTATATTTATATGGATAAACCATGCCTTTGTTTTTGACAGACAGTTGCATTACCTTCTAATATGACATCTAACATGGCTAGCTTTTATTATTATTTTCATCTTTCATCAGGTCCATCCTCTGCATGCGAGGAGCACTTCCCAGCACGTGCATCCACTGATGTAGTCATCTATCCTGTCTGACTCAGAAAGGACTGATCTGGTAAGCAGAGGGCCACTGCCTATAAAGGAAAACTTCACATTCCCTGAAAAACCTGATGGCCGAAGCTTCCACTACACCAACAGAAAGTTAATTAATGGGGAAAAAATTTAAGTGGAGCTGCTCACTTATTTAAAAAGAAATGATACTGTCTACAGCTTCTGCTGCAAATTTTTCTCTAGGAAGTACACAAAACTGGTAACAGAGGATCAACAGGATTGGGTAAATATAGGTGTGCTACTGTTACAGTTAAAACCGTAGAAGGGTAAAATCATGCCAGGCAGACATTGGTATGTTGTAAGCAACCCAGCTACAACTAATAAAATTGATAAGGGGTGTTTTAGATTTATAGTGTGCGAATAATCAAGCATTGACAATATTCAATCATATTGGCGGCACCGAGGGGCCCCCAAATCAAATTCTGCTTAGGGCCCCATAAAGGCTTGGGCCGGCCCTGCTAGGAACTATTAACAGGCCAGAATTTTGTGATCGTAATGAACGTGATGGAATATAGCGTGGTAGAAGGTCACTTAAGTACTGCGGAGCTTGACCATTCAAAGCTTTGTATGTAGTTAACAGAATTTTTAAATTAATACGGAATTTAACAGGTAGCCAATGTAACAATGATAAAATGGGGCTAATATGATCATATTTCTTGGTTCTTGTTAGCACTCTGGCTGCTGAATTTTGAACCAATTGAAGTTTATTTATTGATTTTGCTGGACATCCTCCCAGTAATGCATTACAATAATCTAGTCTTGAGGTCATGAACGCATTAATTAGTTTTTAGGCATCAGCAACAGAGAGCATATGCCTTAATTTAGCAATATTTTTTAGGTGGAAGAATGCTGTTCTACAAACATTGGTAATTAGATTTTCAAAGGACAGATTGGTTTCAAATATAACACCTAAGTTCTTTGCTGTTGAAGATGATGTAACAGTACATCAGTGGCGGCTGCTGGTCTTTCAAAGAGGGGAAGCTCATTTTCGGCCTACATTATAAACTTATTTACCCTATTTTTTGCACTAAATCAATCTTAGGTGTTCATCTGCCCTGCTGTTTAATGCTAATTTTTTCCTCGTAAGGAAGACTTTCAAATGGCTTCGCCAAAATCAGGTCGACAATATTAGCACTGTCTGCCATCGTGCGCAGTTTCACCCGTACGACGCTAGCCTAGCCTACTGTATGAATGAATGAACGAACGAACGAACGAACGAACGCTCTAAAACAAAATATATTAAACTTGGTAAAACTGAAACAAGGAATGTGATGTATAATTGTGTGAAATGTATTATGCAAATTGACTAGCAATTTCGCCAAACAAATATAAATAAATAGGTTGCAGCAGTTTGTCTTTCGACTACACTTGAGAAATCACGATGCGACTGAGCCTGAAATAGCTTCAGTGACTTCTTATAGTACAGATTCGCTGTCAATCAAAAGGAGATGCAGTCTTTCGACAGATCCTCCAATCATCACGCGGAAGCCCGGAGTCCGGGCCAGCCCACTCCTCATTCACCCCCAGAGACGCTGAGCGTCCGTGGGCGGGACATAATCGCAGCATTTATCCAATGACCGTCTATTTTCGAGCACTGAAAAAAACTGTTCAGAGCAGCCCCATTGAAGTCAATGGACGCTCGGCTTCAACAGGGAAATGCACTGACGCTACGGGAATGTATGAGAAGTAAATTGAGTCAGCCGACCTGCTATATGTAATGTAGCTGATTCTGAACGAACTCGTCTTCGAGATGAACGTGTTCTAACGCATTTTTAGTCAATAAATTGTTTACACAATAGTACATATTTGACCATTATTTTTTTGACATTATAGGGGAAGCTGAGCTTCCCTTGCAGTCTTAAAGAAATCCCCACTGCAGTACATCCATCGAGATACAAATTATATTGTAGTGGCTTATTTTTTGAGTTTTTTGGTCCAATAATTAGTACCTCTGTTTTGTCTGAATTGAGAGGAAGGACATTTCTGGCCATCCAATCTTTTATTTCATTGATACACGCTGCTAATTTCGAGAATTGTGAAATCTCATCAGGTTTTGAAGAAATATAAAGTTGTGTATCGTTGGCATAGCAGTGGAAACTTATTCCACGATTCCTGATATTATCTCCCAGGGGAAGCATATACATGGAGAAAAGGCCCTAAAACTGATCCCTGTGGCACTCCATATTTTACTTTTGTTTGGTTTGACAATTCATAATTTACATAGATAAAGTGGTAGCAGTCTGCTAAATATGACCTAAACCATGCTAATGCAACTCCACAAATGCCAACATAATTCTCTAGCCTATTCAAGAGAATGTCGTGATCTATCGTGTCGAATGCAGAACTAAGATCTAAAAGCACTAGAAGAGAAATGCAGCCATGATCAGTTGATAAGAGCAGTCAAAAATGCAGTCTCTGTACTGTGATGTGGCCTAAATCCTCATGTGATGAGGACTGAAATTCTTTATATATACTATTTCTCTGTAGAAATGAACATATTTGGGAGGATACTGCTTTTTCTAGTATTGTTGACATAAACGGGAGATTTGAAATCGGTCTATAATTAGCCAATTCTCCAGGATCAAGTTGTGGCTTCTTAATAAGCGGTTTGATAACTGCCATTTTAAAGTTTCTTGGGACATGTCCTAAGAATAGCGAGGAGTTAATAATATTAAGAAGAGGTTCTGAGATTACAGGGATACCTCTTTTAAGAGCTTAGTTGGTATAGGATCTAACATACATGTTGTGGCTTTTGATGTTTTGCAAAGTTTTGTTAGCTCTTCATGACCTATGACAGAGAAGGATTGAAGCTGGACGTGAGGAAAATTATTAGACATTGTTTTCTGAGGTGCTATGACAGATGATTGCATAATTCCAATTTTATTTCTGATTATTTCAATTTTATCTGTAAAGAAATTCATGAAGTCATTGCTCTTGTGCTGCGACGGAATATCTGGTTCTGTTGAAACCTCTCAGTGGATATAAGGGAATATCTAAAATCCCCTTTCAAATATCTCAGCACAGAGTCTGTTCTTTTCAATCTATTGTATGTTTACCTTTCTTAAACAAATTTGACTTTCCTTTTCTCTTTCAATTCAATTTCTTTCACTTATCTTTCCTTCATCCTCCGTACTTGTATGACCATTGAACTTCTTTCAAATCACAATCTCTGTAAAAGTAGCAGGATATAATAAGATTCCCTCATGTGTATCTACAGAATGTGCTGTTGTCACACTGAATGAGTCACCGATACATTTTCACAATCTAATTTACAATGGCTTGTAATGTATTCCTTTTTATTTACATAAATAAAAAAGTAGAATGCATGGTAGATGCTTTAATGCTGAACTATTTTTTATTTTTTTATTTTTTTTATTTTTTATCTTCTAGCTAAAATGTGCTACATATCTTAATATCTTCTTAAAGGGATAGTTCCCCCAAAAATGTGTAAAATATGTGAAAGTCCCTTCCCAGTAGGTGGCGATATGCACACAGATTAAAAAAATAAAGGAAGAAGAATGTGAAAGTGAAAGTGGAGATTGATAGTATAAAAAAAGGACTTAAATTTTGAGCTGAGTTGTAACAGCCACCAGGGGGCCCCCTGTCCAGTCTTTACGTTGAGCTGCTATTGAAACTTCATTGCGATGTATGGCACTAGTATAACCATATACACATACTAATACATGTATATTCTAAATTATTCATAACCACGCAAGACTTTCACAATGTGTCCTTCACATTAGATCACAGTCATTACTTCTCAATATCTGTATATCTCTTTCTCTTTTTAAAGCAGGCAGTCATTCATTAGGTGATAATCCCCATTCATTAAATCTCATGTGTTCTGGACACTGAGATTTACAGATTTACTCATGTTCAATGACTGTCTGGGCTGAATTTGATAGCATCTGAATCTATTGTGATTTATCAAAGCATTTATAGTATTTACCATTACTTATGTTTGTATCAATTACTTGCTTGTAATATCAACATTTGCCAAAGTCAGTGTAATCTACATGCTTAATATGCTCCTTTCCATCAATATCATGGCTTAAGTGCCTAAATGTTTCAAGAATACCTCACACACAGTATACAGAGAAAAACTGAACTCAGTGGTTGAAAACATCACACGTGATTTTTTGCAAAGCAGCTACTTTCACATTAACAAAAACGTTCACAAAACAAGAAACATGATGTCACCCTCATGTCATTCTAAACCTGTATGATTTAGCACAAATATCTTATAATGCTGTTACGTAATGTACAATCCAAGTGAGTGTGTGTTGTGACCACAGCCGTCAAGTTTTAAAAAACTAACCATAAAGGTTTAAGTTTGTAAAGAGAAGTGCATTTCTTGAAAACGGTATGACATGAAGAATATGAAACATGTTCATAGGTTTTATGCATTAACTGAGCAAATAATGTATTCCCACAAAATGTAAAGTATTTGGATCAAACATTTTATGAAAGGATACAGGATGTTGGAATGTATGCACTTTTTGTGAACTGTGTATAATAACAAATGATTTAATTTCAGTTGGAACATTTAAAAAGAAGTGCTGAAATTTAAGCGAATGACTCACGACTTTAAAAACATAAATACTATTTCTTGTCCTCTATCAGATGCTTTTCATGTCACACTGAAAGCATCTTTCAGACAGACATTAAATTACAGATAAGCTAAATAAACTTTATTACAGAATGTTTACATATGATCAACTTTATCACAAACAGTGAAATCATATATTTTCTCTGTGTGCAATATTCAAAATGTTTTACCTTTATCAGTTTAACATCAGTGTTTGTTTATAAAGCCTACATGACAGGGGTCTACAATATTTCCTTGTCAAGGGTTCACCAGAAGAGGGCAATATCAACCAAAAACTACATGAACAATGATTTTGTGGTAAGGTAAATATAGCATAAAAAATTAAGTACTTTCTAAATGAAAAAGATTGTGTGAACTTGAAAATATTGAGTAAAATCTACATGTGTATTCAATTCAAGCATGTAAAAATTTATGCTTTAGCTTAAAAGTAAATATTAGCTATTTATGATAGTTTATCTTAACAGTGTGTCATGTATCAATCCTAAAGTAAAAAACCTTATCATATTTAGTTGCAAATTTGAGTAAATTTCAGTGGTAAATAAAATAAATAAATTTTACTTAACTTTTCGAACCTGGTGTTCCCAGCATGCAACGTGAATTATTAATTAATGAGCTTGCGTGGTTTCACTGTTTTCAAGTTTATTTACACCATTTTTATTGTTGATTTGGTTGTGTTTGGTAACTTCTTGTTTTGTAAATTCTGAAATTAATTTTATACTCAAAAAATATTATCTGTTGATTGTTACTATTGTGTTTTGTGGACAAAGTGTTGAGGTCTGCATGCACTGCATCTTATTTCTATTGCCAGTAATGCAAAATGATGTTGTCTAATAGTCATGTCATGTGATACATGATTAAACATACACTCACTGAGCACTTTATCTGAGATCACATTTTTCCCCATTCTGATGGTTGATGTGAACATTAACTGAAGCTCCTGACCTGTATCAATGCATCACACAGCTGCCACATGATTGGCTGATTAGATTATCACATGGATCAGTAGGTGTACAGACGTTCCTAATAAAGTGATCAGTGAGTGTAATAAGCAAACTTCTAAATGTTCATATAAAATGTTAATTTAAGTTTAAGTAGCATGTACATCAGATTTATAAGTAAAGTATAAATTTAGCTCACTGACTTTAATAAATTTTATGTCATAAAATTAAGTAGACTTTAGTTAATGTTAAACTTTACAAAAAACTTTACCTCGAAAAACTTTGTGAATCTAGTAGTTATTACTACATTTTATTTTTGTCTAGAGATTGTCTTTCATTTCTTTAAGGTGTGATTATTATATCCACTTTAAAGGAATGTTCTGGAGTCAATGACGTTTATGCTCAATCGAACGAAAAAAAGGCATACATTGCGGTAGTAATACACTTACATAATTGAATGCTGCCCGTTGATAAACATTACTATACACAATGTTTCAAAAGTATAACCAGGAGTATAATTAGCTGTGTAAATATTTTCCAATATTCCTTCTTTGTCATGACAACGTAATGCTGGTAAACCTTGAAATCTGTTAAACAGTGTAATGCTGCAAAATCCCTAATTTTATCCCTCTAAAATCACATATTACATATATACTGTACTGTACTTTTTAAACAGTGTATTTTAATGTTTAATGACTATCCACAATTACTTTAAGTGCCTTACTGTAACTTGCGGTAATCAACATTATGCCACAAATGTTGTTGATTGAGCTTAACTTGTACATAACCCAAAATATTCCTTTAAAGTGGTGCTTAAATTCATTGTACTTTTGAATTTACTTTTGTGTCATAATTGTATATAAAACAATTAACAAATAAGTTGTCATCATTGGCCTACTTCCTCTTAATGTGTTAAAAAATGCAAAGCACAGATGTGTAGACAACTACTACCAATTGGAAAGCATGGTTGTATTCACAATATAATAATGGGAATTTCTGCATTTCTGTCTCTCTCACCTAAGAAGGCTCCTTTAAAGTCTGTTCAGTTTATTTGTCACACAATACGGTTATAAATTACACCTGTAAGTATTTGGGAACTAAGTTAAGATCCTTACTCAACATGCAGAAGGTTGTAAATCACTCACAGATTTAGACACAAGGATAATGTTAGTGGTCAGGTCAGCTGTGTTAATTGTTTAGTCATTGTTAAACCATTTCATGACAGCAGACAAAATAAGGAACAGATATGCCATAACTGCACAACATTTGTGGTCCAATTTGTGGATGTCACAAGTTCAAACCTGCAGCATCTGATCCTATCCTTGAGTTGTGCCTGATTATTACAGATTTCTCATGTGATTAAGCCAGAGGAATTTTTACATTGACTTATATTCATTTAGCATTTTTTTCTCTTCTTCTGATATTCTCTTTGCATTCTAATGTATTCTACTTTGTTATATAAACAAATATATAGGATATATATGTTCACATATAATGGGGAAAATGAGGCTAGTTGTCAAAGGGCTATTTCTCACTGACTACAAGGTTTTGAGTCAGCAGTTCAAATATACACATGCTTGTTTTCTTTAGCAAAGGTTTTGTACACACTGGTACATTTTGTGACAACATGCCCCCATAAGGTCAACGTGTGTTCAATAAACTGAAACAGAATATTTTTTACGTAATGAAAGTGGAAACATTCAATAGATTTTTTTGTAGCCAAGTTTAATGCAATCTTATTAGTGGTTTCCACTGAGAATACATGCAAACAAAAAAAATTCTGTTTCTAACATGTAGCATTTGCTTTTTCTCTTTTTCTCAGTATAAACAGGATGTTTATGCCAGCGCGAAGGCCGCAGACAAGCCCAGCACTGATGGTCAGATAGCACTCAGTGAGTTCCCAGAGTAAACGTCATCCTTCAATCTAGATTAACTGGGATTTAAACCTCTATTCTGTCCAAGTTTAGACTGCCGAAAGGCTCAGCTGGGCTCAAGCTCTTCCTGTAGCGGTAGACGTGTTTCAGAATCAGATACCAGATTCCTGTGCTAATATTTCACTGAGCATGGGTTTCTTTTCAGGACAACAACCATAACAAAAACTTACAAAAACAGGATTATCAGCGACAGCATGTGTGAAGTTATGTTTAGAAATCTAGCACTAAAATTAGATCAGGCAATGGCTGTTACAATCAACAAAGTTCACATGTATTGTAAATGGGTACTAGGAAAGAGGTTTTCAGAGAATGTGCATAACATTAGACACAATTCTTTATTTACCAACACCTTGGTGGGTGTGACCCGATGCTCCACCTACTCTGAAAAAAAACATATTTTTCTGGTTTCATGATCTTACATGGATTCCTTTCCGTGCATCTTATCACGTGGAGGCTTCTCCGTAGCATCCATGCACAACTCACCACGCACCCCACTGAGACCGAGAACCACATTATAGCGACCACGAGGAGGTTACCCCATGTGACTCTACCCTCCCAAGCAACCGGGCCAATTTGTTTGCTTAGGAGACCTGGCTGGAGTAACTCAGCATGCTCTGGATTTGAACTCGCGACTCCAGTTGTGGTAGTCAGCGTCTTTACTTGCTGAGCTACCCAGGCCCTCCGCACATGTATTTCTTTAAATCGTCATTAAATGATTAAAACAGCTTCTTTTACTGATCTCTTCTTTATTCTAAACATAGAACGAGGCATGTAGTCACTGATAACACATTTTAATGTCACATTAGTTAATGTTTACATGTAGTATGTCGGACAATGTAAGTCTATTTAAATGCTATTCGAAACATCGGTCTCAGCAGTAAGGGCGGTGTCTGAATGTTTGCAAACAGTATACCATTTCTCAGCTGTTATTTCCTTCTATCTAGTTCTGAGCAATGAACAAAGAAGGACTTTGCTGTTAGTGTATTGGAGTTTTTAAGGCACGTTAGCATATAACACATCCCACGTACACCTTGTACTATAGACATGTATGATATCTCAAATTGTGCAGCTTGTTGAGGAGAGGTGTGCTTTTACTTTTACATTTATGCATTTGGCAGACACTTTTATCCAAAGCGACTTACAGTTCCCTTATTGCAACCTGGAGTTAAGTGCCTTGCTCAAGGACACAATTGTGGTGGCCATGGGGATCGAAACAATGACCTTCTGATAAATAGTTATGTGCTTTTATAAGTGATCGGGCTTCAGATTTTTTAAGATTGAAAGTGTGACCCAAGCCATAATATCCTAAAAGCTCAGGGGTGGACTTTTGACTTTGGTCAGTATGCCAACATGGTCTCATTGGAAAATATTGCTTCTGAAATTTCTTGTACCCTAAAATCAACCCTATACAGCCGAATTACAGAAACGTCATCCCCTATCAGACATTTTTACATAAATGTCAAGCATTAACAGATTTCCCTCTAATATTAATGATAGTGTATAGTGCAAGCACCTTAGAGCACCTTAGAGACATGGGTTCTTGTGCCATAGGAACAGGAAGTAATCACGTTCATATAAACAACGGTGAGAATGATTCAAAGGTTGCATGTTCGCTCAAACATTACATTAATAGTCCACTGATGGGTAGGTTTTGGTCAGACGTTAGATTAATAAAAATATGCATTTCTGCTTTTGGCGCCACTCTGTGAAATCTGGAGCTCACACGAACATATGGGTTCAACAACACTTACAGTTTCAGCCAATGGGGGCAGTGATTCGAATTTTGGTAGGCACAGACTGAATTCAGCTGAGAAAATTTTGACCTACTATCATCAAACCAAAATCTCTAAAATGTACAACACAATGCTTTATCTCCTCTTATGCCATTTCAATCCTAAATATGACAGTAATAATAATAATAATAATAATAAAAAGCCTCCTAAGTTGTAAATCAGCATGGCATCAGCATTTTTGCAGTTTTTGAATAGCCTTTTTTTTTGTACCTTGTACATAGACTAGTTGAGACTGGAGGCAGTTTTAGTAAAGCCAGAGGTGGTAATATGGAGGAGTGTTTCCTCTAAGCGGCAATTAAACTTGACAACTTTACCAACTGCAGTCTCTGTTTACCAGCCCCTCTCTTTTTGCAAATAACCTTCTCTCTCCTCAATTTCTGGTCTTTTTCACTCTTATTTTCTATCATCATGCATTTAACCTTCAAGTTCTGATGAGATTTTAAGTTCCTCTGACCAAATCAAAACCCAGTATTCAAATATTATTCAAGCTTTTCAGCTTATAAAACTGTTCATTCTGAAAGTGAGAATGTAGGAGCTAAAGAGGGTCAACATAACCACAAATGTAGATAGGATTAGCAATATGCAGTGCAGACCTCGTGAGGCAACACAAGAGAAGCAGTGTTGCAGGAATTTAAGTGTTATTTTTCCAAACGTACACAGCACGTTGAGAGTAATTTGGGCAGTGAGTAATGTCATTAAATCGTCCAGACACACAGGGCATTCACACTCTCCTGCAGGACTTCTGTGCACACAAGTGCCATAGATGTCCAGCACAATTCCTCTCTTGTGTACCATCTAAGTTCAATTGGTTAGAGCTTGCTCACTATTCAACATTGTTGATTTATTTGAAGTGTTGTGGAATCATTCCATGTCATTTTCAAAGTTGAAAAGGTCTTATATGGAGGTCTGAGCAAAAAGCAACATCTTAAAAAGCAATTGTTGAAAGACATTGAGTGTCAAGCACTCTTTTATTTTGTGCCTAAATAGTGTTTTACAGTGTAAACCTGCATTTGAAGGTTTTTTCCATGCCCAATACCAGTCAAAACTTTAGACACTCTTGACTCTTATGTGTCTCATGATCTTAAAAACCTTTTGATTTGTTAAAATGTTTAGGCACTACCAACATAAGTATCATTACAACTTTAATAATTAAAAAAGGTGAATACATAAGATATCAAAATCCTTGGCTTGTACGAAAAATGTGCATTGAAAGTCAACCTAGGACAACATGTCACACTTTCAAATGAAGAAAGAAAGACATCGCCTTCCAAGTCAGCCTCCTTTGAGGGTTCTGTTCTTAATCTTTTGGTTCCAGTCCATAAAAAACAATTCTTCTGAGCTGATGTGAACTGGATGCCGTGAGAATCAACAACCCTTTGTGAGGCCATGATTTGATATGAGGCACTTTAATATTGATCAAACTCATTCCCAGGAGGCATCTCAACCATGAACCATTTATGGGTGTGCTGACCCACAGCTAAAAATATTTAGGCAATACGATGTTGAACACCACAGACCCTTCCTAGAATTTAACAGAGACTGAAGTGGATTTACATAAAATGAACGAAAAGTCAAACGTTAAATCATGAAAATGTTGTAGTTTGGTTTTATAGCAAAACTACCAACCTAAGTTATGTAAACATTTCAACATAGTTTAATCAATCACATCATTTTACACATATTTCTGATGTATAATATTATAGGATTAGTTCACCTAAAAATGAAAAATCAGTCATTGGTTACCCACCCGTGTTGTTATAACCCTATATATCTTACTTTCTTTTTCTTAACACAAAGGGAGTAATTGTGACAACTTTGTGCTCAGTGATGTCATACAATGGCAGTTTATGGTGACCACCTCTTCAAGCTTTGAAAGAAAACAAAAGCATAATTCAGATGTCTAATAAAGTATTTCAAGAGTCTCATGATTGTTATGGAAGCATATGATAAGGTTTGGTGAGAAACAAACCAATATTAAATGTATTATTTAGTGAAAATGTTTACTGACCGTTGATCTCCTGTGCGCATTCATGATAGGGCAGGAGAGCAACAGTTCGCGTAGCCCCTTTGCATCATTCGGATATTTAAGCGAAAACTTGTTTTATCTAAAAAAAATGGTCCGCCACAGCGATAGCTACAACAGAACACAACACAGCTGCACACAAAATGTATTAAACATGTCTGAAGAGTTTGTAATCGAACAATTGACGCAAACTGAAACACAGAGGAGGATACAGGTAGCCACAGTCACATCGTGCCCTAACCTGATGGCAAACAACATGAGATAAAAGGTATATTTTCTATGTTAATCTCAATCAGCAGTGACGAGCGACAGCACATTCTATCAATTGCTTGTTTCCTATTTTCAGCATCGTGCAGGTAACTGGCACCAGTCCAAAAAAAAAAAAAAAAAGACTGGGCATAGAAATGTATAAATTCTTCGGCTACAAACTCTTCAGACATGTTTAGTAATTTCTGTTCTCTGTTTTGTGTGTAGCTGTGTTGTATTCTTTTGTCACTATCACTGTGGCAGACCTGTTTTTAGAATGCCCCAATGTTGAGGGGGGGCTGCATGAACTGTTGCTCTCATGCCCTATCATGAATGCGCACAGGAGATCAACGGTCATTTTTACAAATAATACATTTGATATTGGTTTCTTACCTTAATTGGTTTTCAAACCTTACCTTATGTTTTCAGAACAATCATGAGTCTCATGGAAAATTTACTTTTTGAGTTCTTTTGAAGTTTGAAGAGGTAGTCACCATAAATTGCCATTGTATGACATCACTGAGCACAAAATGTTTTCACAATTTCTCCCTTTGTGTTAAGAAAAAGAGAAAGTGGGGGGCCTGGGTAGCTCAGCAAGTAAAGACGCTAACTACCACCCCTGGAGTTGTGAGTTTGAATCCAGGGTGTGCTGAGTGAATCCAGCCAGGTCTCCTAAGCAACCAAATTGTCCCGGTTGCTAGGGAGGGTAGTGTCACAAGGTGTAACCTCCTCGTGGTTGCTATAATGTGGTTCTCGCGCTCGGTAGGGCACCTGGTGAGTTGTGTGTGGATGCCGCAGAGAATAGCGTGAAGCCTCCACATGCGCCATGTCTCTGCGGTAGCATGCTCAACAAGCATATGATAAGATGCGTGGATTGATGGTTTCATACGCGGAGGCAACTGAGATTTGTCCTCTGCCACCCGTATTGAGGCGGGTCACTACGCCACCACGAGGACTTCGAGCGCATTGGGAATTCCAAATTGGGGAGAAAAAAGATTTTAAAAAAGTCATATAGGTTTATAACAACACAGGCGTGAGTAAACAATGATTTAATTTTCATTTTTGGGAGAGCTAACCTTTTAAGTGTTCCATAACTTAGAAATGTTTTAATGTTATTGCATTAGATAAACTATCAAACCAAGTGGTATTTAAGTGCCCTTTTCAAGCAAACATGTCATAAAACAAAGTTTGTTAGGTTTTAAATTACAAACAATGGATGTACTGTTCAAAATTAAGACAAAAGGGAACCATAGTCCCTTTCAAAGAAAGTCAGTGCACTCGGTGGCCATCTTTGGAATGCTCCTGGGCAGCTATTTTCCAAGGATACAAGTGGCGTAAAACTATAGCTCCAGTCTACTTGAATGCGGAAAGTCCAAAATCTCCAAAACGGTTGGTAAAAATTACAATCAAAGAACATATTTCAACTAAGCATTTAAATCTGACGATATTCTAAAAATGTGTGCTTCTCTAGCTCAGATCATGCTAAAAATTTATTGCAAAATTAATTGCAAAAATGGCTCAGAAAAGATAGTAATTTCTGAAAAAGGATTAGCATAATTTGATATAAGATAATATTATATAATGCAAAATTCATACAAGTGTCCAAATGGGGCTAAAGTTCAAATTGTGAAAACGTTAAATTAAATTATGATACTAATCAGATAACAAAAAGACATTTAATGAGTGCCAAACTTCAAAAACAGCTTCACTTTAATATATAAGTACCCCAAATCTGATATTTAGCAGACTTATCCAAACTCTTTCCTCACTTAAAATATACTTTTTCTTTTCTTCCAGTCATTCATTTGGGAGGAAAGGATGAATTCATTAGAGAGATAATTCCACATAAGTTGGAATTCCACATTTCTTTCTCTGTTTCTGTCCTCCTCACGCCCAGCTACAGGCCAAGTTTATTTTAACACTACATTCTCGTAAAGAACCCTCCCAACACCACATGATGTTCCAGTATCTTCACCAACAAACCTACACACCTTTTCCACACCTCAGGACATTCAAATTAGGGACAGGTCATCATGGCAAACTAGTCTTCCGGCTATTTGACTGGTAAGTTTGGCTAGTTTATCTAGATTGTTTAATAAATTTTTTTGCAGTGGTATTTTGATTTAATGTGAGCACAGTATGCTGTGCTTTAGTTGTTAGACATTTTGCATGATAAAACCCTCTTGGTAAAATTACATTTTTACATTAATTCCCTTTAGAATGGGTAGGCTTTTGACGCGTGACTTCTATAGAGGTGATGTGAGGCACCGTGAGCACCAAAAGTTGTGAAGTGAGTTGTTTTTAGTTGTAAATGATGTAATATACTGTACATCAAGCTCTCGTGATTGTTTATGTATTTTCTTTTTTACATTTCGTACCAGACTGTTATTTCCTTTTAAAGCCGCTCGTAAATGGCAAAGTTTAAGTTGTTTTACCGCTGTGGTTGATTGACCGGTGAGGGGTGGTGCTTCACTGCTGCCGATATGTATACAGGACGGATCAGCGTTTACACCACAAAAGCGATCTGGTCTTATATGTCTTTGACCACATTCATATGTGGTTTTTGTGATCAAAATGGCTTAGACCCTGTTTAGGCCTGTAATTAAGTCTGACAACATGTGATCGGATCACCCGAAATGCATCTTAATACCAGGTGGAAATGCAACTTCCAAATTGCACTCATCATTAGTTAGGTGAAATCGATTACTTCCTGGTTCCCATGGGACCAGAACCCATATCTCTAAAGCTGCTAGTGAAACGACATATGCCCACCTATCTTTCTAAGGATTTTGTGTATGCTCACCTAAAATGAGTAATGGTACTAATGGCTGCCAAATCAACTAGTAGGCTTTTAACCAGTAACTTTTCAATCTATTTAGGTGATGCCACAGCACCATGAAGTAAATTGTGATTTTGTTTTTTATTTAAAAAGTGTACAGAGATTTTCTCTAAAAGAAAATATTTTTTTTAAAAAGGAGCAGCGGGAGTGCTAAACTGAAGGCACAGACAAAATAGACAGTCCGACACAGCTGAGCAAATAATCAGACATTAGTTTCAGACACGACTGGATATAACACTTGGACAGACAGATGAATACTGTAGCTCGACTGTGCAAAAACCTGCTGTAGCTCAATTTTAACTGCCCATGTAAAGGTACTCAGTTACACTGCAGTGTGGGGTTGATTTCTGGGTACTGGAACATTCAGTCACAACATGTCTAAATTCATATGATCATGTTGTATGTAAATGGCCCATAAAAAACATAAAACATTTGTTATGAGTAAACCAGGATAATTATACAGGGATTCCTTAAAACTGACTAGTCGACTAGTTCTGGTAATCAGTTTTGAAAATATGTACATCCCTAGTTTTACTCACCAATTAAATCATGTTGTACCATTAGATATGTTCTTTGTCCATCTCTTGCTCACTCACATAAGACAAAAGGTGGTCCTGTCTGTCCCCACATGTTTTATACAACGTACCCTGTCTCAATGTGTTTGACACAGAAGTGTTTAAACATAGGCAGTGAAGGTGCTGACACAGGAGTTGTCGGGTGAAAATGTGCCAGACAGATGCCCTTTAGAGGGTTAAGAGCTCATCCAAGGTAAGTTTTTCTAAATCTGTTGTGGTTAAGGGACGTGTAGGCTGATTTTAGACCAGTGGGGAAAGGCACCATGACAGATGCTCAATGCAGCTTGAAATGTTACAGTTGAGCACAGAATGAATGCAGGATGAAGGGATGTTATAATGAAGATTTAACATGTTACAGATCACAAGCTGGGAGGAATTTAGTGCTTAGTAAAATGGAATTGTTTATATTGGGGATGAAAGACATCCTCCTCTGGAATTATGAAGAGGAATAAGTTGACCACACACAAATGGAGATGGGACTGTGCACATTTTAAGACTAATTATTACTGTCTAAGTTAAAGGTGCAATTCATTGGAGTAATTTTACATTTATGTTTCAATTGCCTAAACAACATTGGTGTTGGATTTTATACTGACACCTATTGGCTTGGATGCAACATCACACAAAGCAAAAGTTTTCAGTTACTGGTGCCATGGTGGGATGCTATGTGGTTGCTAGGTGGTTTCCTAGTTGAACGAGCGAGGCGCCATTCATGTCCGCAGCACGACAAATTGCAGGACAGGTTACGTGGTGAAGTATAAACCTCAGGGTTAAGGGGTTTATTCAAATCCCTAACCCAAAGACTGAGACACATTGATGCTTGACATATTATGCAAAGACTAATTCTGCAAGTATACATTTTTTGACATATCTATTTGATGAATAAAGAGACACTAATTTGCGAGAAAAATAAAAACAGAAACTGTATTGTATTAGTACTTCAGAAAGCTCATTGTCCTATTTCCTTTCTATTTAGGAAGCTAAAGAGCACTGAACTGCAGTAACAAAAGGTGAAAAAGAGCCCTTATTTGGGTAGAAGGATTTACTTTTTGGCCATCCTCTCTAATGCTTTTAGAGTAATTGAGGGTAATACAGCGTGAAATGTTGTTTTTAGCACTTTAGTTGGTGAGGCACAGTCATGTAGCCATTGAGCTATGGGAAGTTTGGTTCAGTAGCGGTGAGAAGGTCAACAGGGCACGTGCTACCTCTGCAGATCTTTATCTCTTCTCTTTATGTGGGTCCTGACTGGTAGAAGACCATCAGCAAACATTCACTCGCTCTCTTTTGTGGGTTTGCAACACAGTAACTTACTCTGAATATATCTGGTGGAGAGATAGATAATTAGAAGACAATTAGGACCTCCAATGATTGGCTACTTGAGTGAGTGAATTACACAATGACTTTAGGATGGATCAACCTTTATAAAGACATTTTTGGGGCTCAATTTATTAAGGTTTGTCTTAGGAAACCCAAGTTGTCTTTTAGGGCTCCTAGCACCTTAAGTTAAAAATATATATATTTTTTTTTGCACAACCCCAATTCCAAAAAAGTAACAGTATGAAAAATGCTAATAAAACAAAGAAAGAACTGATTTGTAAATTATATTCACCCTTTGCTAAATTGAAAACGCTACAACTACACATTATATGTTTTTTGTGAATTGCTTTGTTTTTTTTTTAATATACAGTAATTTAAAATCAGATAATTGCAACACGTTTGAAAACAGTTGAGACAGGGGCAATTTAAGACTAATAACAATTTAAAGAGTTGAAATCACAAGGCGATGTGAAGAGGCAATTGTGTCATAGTATATAAAGAGCCACCAAAAACAGCCAAGACTTTCAAGAGCAAGGATCATTCGAGACTTGTCAATTTGCCAACAGTTGCTTTAGCAAATAATCCAGCACTCTGAGAACAATGTTCCCCAAAGACAAATTTGAAGGATTTGGGACATTTCAACCTCTACAGTGCACAATATAGTTAAAAGATTCAAGGAATCTGGTCAAATCTCGGTGCGTATAAGGCAAGATGAAAACCACTTCTGAATGCACGTGATCTCTGATCCCTCAGACATCACTGTCTTAAAAAATGTCATTCATCTGTAATGGATATCATGAACATGGGCTTGGGATTACTTTAGTAAACCTTTATTAGTCAACACCACTCGCTGCTGCATCCACAGATGCAAGTTAAGACTTTACTATGCAAAGTAGAACATCAACACTGTGAAGAGGTGCTGCCGACTTCTCTGGGCTCGGTCTCATCTTAGATGGAAAGTAGAACAGTGGAACTGTGTTTTTTTGTCCGAAGAGTCCACATTACAAAATGTTTTTGAAAAACACAGCCATTGTGTTTTCCGGGCCAAAGAGGAAAGCCAGAAAGCTAGGTGTCTGTATGGGCCAGTCAGGGGTGGACTGGCCATCGGGAGAACCGGGACATTTCCCACAATAAGCTGCAATGGGCTGCCAAGTTATGCAGAATGGGCAACAAAATGGCGCTGCAATATGCCGAAGGGGGCAGGGATATGCAGAAAAGGAATGCGACTCCCCCCCCCAGTTTCTATGTATCTCAGTTAATCCCAGGCCGATTTCTCGTCCCAGTCTGCCTCTGGGGCCAGGGGTGTGTCAGCATACTGCCATCCAGCACCATCTTTTCCAGGGACATCCCAGAATTCCACAACTTCCAACTCCAGTAGAGAATGTGTGATGCATTATGAAGTGAACAATATGGCAACGAAGACCCTGTACAATTTTACAGCTGCAGACCTGCATAATAGATGAAAAAAATTCCACTTTTTAAACTTAAACTTGTGCCATCAGAGCCTAAATGCTTAATAAGTGTTATTAGAAGAAATAGTAATGTTTCACAGAGATGAACACTCGACTGTACCAACTTATTTAGGGTGTGTTGCAATCATCTGATTTAAAATTACTGTACATTTAAAAACAAAAAACAAAACAAAAAACAATGTAATTCACAAGGTGAAACATCATTTAATGTTTATATGTAATGCTTTCAATATAGAAAAGGGTGAATATAATTTAAAAATCATTCCAATTAGTTTTTATTAGCATTTTTCATACTGTCCATTATTAGCATTTTTCATACTTTCATAACTTTTTGGTACCAAAAAAGGTTGGGGTTGTAATATATTTTTGCACCCTGACTTCTTTCAGATTTCCTTTGCATTTAAATGTTAGCAAGGTACAATTCAAGCAACAAACTGTAGCTCTCTGATTTCCAGCCTACGCACCTCAGCAAATGAAAGAGGGAGTGGAATAAAAACTTCTTTCAGAATGTCCCCTTGACTCAAAACAGTGTTAGAAGAGGATATGGGGATGTGTTAAGAAAAGTGAGGATTAGACGATGGCCAGTCCTGCTTCACAAATATGTTCACAGGCCCTGCCTGAGGTTTCATTGGGAGGTCAGCCTGAAGACAAACTGGAAGTATTTGAAGACATAATGGTCCAGATATTTGAAAAAGAATTGCAAAGGGTCAGACTAGAAAAACAAAATGAGCTGGGTAGACATGTAAGATAAGACACACAGAATCATTCCTGCCTTCTCTGACACTCTTGAATGTTTCTCATTTTTGACCTTGTCTCACACTGTTGCTATTTGTAGGTTAACTTTTGTTTGGACATACAGAATGCAGCCAAAATGTATCTTTCCAGAATGCCAGTAATGACAAATGTTTCTGTCTAATTATTGGAGACTGATGTGATATAGGACATCTACATAGTGAATAAACGATGTCTCATATAAAAGGACACATATAGGCCATAAACTTCATAAACTTCGTTTTTGGTCCTTTGGTTTCTTAGAACCAACTCTACTTAATCAGATTATTCAGATCATATGCATGCAATGTGGAACTACTCTATGTTCCTCTAACCAAATAGTTATAATGATTTTTAAAATGCAGAATGATAAACAGTTTAGATGGCTAAAATAGATTCGGTTGGCTAGATGACTGGAGTGTTTGCTGCGATTCTTTGAAAGTAGGTTGTAAATGCCCCAAACTCCAATGAATAACAGACAATCGGAAACGCCAAGATAAGATATCATACACAACAGACATGCAAATTACCATCACAAAACCTGGTAACAGAAGACATCCATCTGAGAAGAATCTGATTGGCACACATACACTAGCTTTGGAGATGTTGTTCTGCTAGTGATCTTTTGCTTGGATCCTTAAATGTTCTGATGTGGTGTAGATCTGCCACTGATGGAAAAGGAAGCTGTTATTGATGGGAACTACTAAAATGTGGCAAGTTACTGTATAAACAAATGCCAGATGTTTGGTGTCTGAGCAAGAAGGGTGGGAGGCGGGTATGGGCTTCGGGCAGTTAGGATGGAGGCATGGGCCAGGGCAAAAAGGTGAAGGCTCAGGAGACTTTCCTTTTTCCGAAACTCATAAAAACAAACCCCTTCAGTTCCCACTAAACTTCACATTCCAAACCATCCAACTCACCACTAACTCCATGTCAGGAAGCTTTGACTCACTGCAGTGCCCATAAGCATACCAAATACCAGCACAATAAATCTAGCACATGTTGCTATTAAAACATACCTTTAAAATCACTGGTTGATTACATGGAAGAGAAATTGCATGACCCATTCGGATCTGCGTCTACACCATCTCCTTTACAAGCTCCAAGTTAAACAAAATGTAGAAGATATAAGCACAATTACCATAACAACGTCTTCTGGGTGTTTTTGCTGTTATTAATAACCTCAGCCAATAACAGCATGTCATAGCTGAGTGGATTCATTAATCAGAATCTTTGCCCAGTGTACAAGGGAACTTGGTGCCACGGTATTTCCCATTCAAAACTACTTCAACCAACAGGCACTTTCCGTGAATGGGGTACACTTGCACAAATTCCATATTTTTTTGTTGCGAGATAAGATGTAATGTAAATTAACCTAGCATAAAAATATCTGAATGTATGTAAGTACTGTATGCTTATAAATACAGCAGAATTTCATCTCTTGTGGTGTTTGAGCCTTAATGATGCATTACAGTGAACTCAATATAGGTATTGCAATGAAGGACCACATATGTTGTTTATTCCTAATAATAGTACATTTTGGACTATTTCGAAAATGTAGATTTTGACATAATTGTTTTATGTTAATAAATAAAGGTAAATTTCTAGTTTGAACAGAATTAGTACTTCAGACCTTTTTAGGCAAGAAAAACTGGCTTTTTACCATGACTTACATTTGGTTTTCAATCATTGAAACTGTTTAAAATGTGACAATTATGCATGGAGCCAAACTGAGAGCCCCATATCCATGGGATTTTACCATGTAGGGCCTTAAATATGAAGATACCAAAACCAGTTTGTTCAAAACCACAATCTAAAAGGATATTATGATATATTTAATGCTAAATTTATATAGCCACGACAACTTTGGAAAGAAAATTCACACTTTTTTTTTTTTTTACATTTATTTTTGGACTACCCAACACTAAATAATTGGCATTTAATGCAACAAGGGGTGCTAAAGTAACTGATTTTATATACCTACCTTTTGCTGTGTAAAAATAAAATAACACTGCCACCTTTCTAAGAAACTTTTTTTAACAAGTATATTTTTGCTCCAAATCAAAAGGTGAAATACATTTTTACACATACATGGTCATTTTGATCTGTTCTACAAAATAATGGATTACTCCATAAATATTGATCCATTGCTTTTTTCATTATAATTTATGTTTCTGTCTTCAGAAAAAGTAAAAAACATTTCAGCCAGGTAGTTTCTGAAATGCATTTAAAAAAAATTTTTTTTTACATTAAATAAACCACATATACTACAAAATCAAATCAATAACTACAAACCAATATTTGGTAACAAACATTTGGCTTGTAGCTACAGGCCTAATTTCAGCTTAATTTCGGTTGAATTTGCAACCATGTTACCCATTCTGGTGCAGTTCATTGCTAGAAAATTACATCACACAATTCAGGGGCCCAAAATGTCCTACATTCTGGTAACAGGGTTACAAAAAGTGCAAACCTTACATCCTCATATAAAAACAATAGTAACAAAACAGCTCATATGATTGACTATAGGTTGATGATATTCTGAAGGTTAAGCACTTCTTGTCATTGACAATTTGTTACAAAAAATTTGTAGAAAAAAAATCAAGTTTAGTTTTTTCAGGGCCTATATTGTACCCTATTCCTGGAAAGTACCTACATCTTCATGTTGCCATTGTATTCCCTTCACCCCGTTCGAGATCGTCCATTTGATTAGAACCAAGAGAACTTGGTCATAATGGAGTGTGATATGGTCCATACAACCTCCCCCCCAAACATTCCATTGCCAATGCACCATCCCCAGGCTTGAGTGCTAGATCGGACACTGTCCTATGGGAATACTTTGAGAATTTCAAGTCTGGTTTGTGCACAGCATGGGAGAACAGCACTGGAAAGGGGGTGTATGAGAGAGAGGTTATGCAGAGGTTTCACAAGATGCTTTTGAAGTTTTATATTTATTAATCATCGTGTAGAGTGAATGGTTATTTTAGATCTGTGGACTAATTTTAGGCAACCAATGAAACCAGGCAGAACATTTTTGTTTTCATGTGTGTAAATCCATGTGTCTTGAATGGTCCGAGGCTCTGGGAGAGTGATGACCTGTTGCCCCAAAGGGAGGGAAAAAACATTTTATTTCCCATTTTACCATGAAAAACAATGTTTGATCAAAGAATGGATGTGAAATTCTGTAACTGGAAATGTTGTGGGCCTTGGCTTGATATCAGGGAAAATATCAAATGAGACAGGTCAGACCAGTGTGTAATCAAAAAATAAAGTCTGTCAAATAGTTTTAATTATTTTAGATGACCTGTTGAGAGTTTTGTTCACAGCCTTTACAAACATGTACGGTACCATGTTACATTGATGATATCAGATGGTAATACTGTGGTACTGAATGGTTACCATATTAGATGGTAATACCATGGTACTTTTTTGTACTGAAATATTACTATATTTATGGTGTTGAATGTTTCATATACGATGGTATTTACATTATACTCCAAGGTATAAAGAATACCATGATACATGTACAAATACATGGTATACCTTAATTGGCTTTTTTAAATTTTTTTCCCAAGTGTGAGAACTTATAGAACCTTATTCTTACTAAATTCGAGCAGATGTTTTTAAAACACAAGCAAAACACTATTCTATAATTAAAGGATACTAACAGATTTTGGGGTTTTTGTTTGTTAATTTAACATCCTCTCTCAATTGTGTTTCATTGGCTAAATCAATTAGATATGCATTCCCTGCATGTATGCAACCTTATCTCAATTCATGTCCAGATTTTATACCGTTTAACAGGTTAGATCATAACATTTGCACTCACATGCTTACATGTCATGTTAAATACCAAGTCAGATGCCAGAAGTCATCATTATCATCATGACTTATATGGGGTTATGTCATATTGCGTGACTTAGACTAACCCAGTAATTTCCCATAGTACGTGGGATGCCAGTGTAATCACACCCATCAAAACGCAAACATCAAAGGATGCCCTCGCACGTGTCCTTTTTCATCATCACTGTATGAAATATTAGTGCGCGCGCCCTCCCATCAAACTGAAATTCAGCTATTTAAATTCAAACTGTCCAGACGGTGGAACGTCGTTCGTTCCATCACAGACTTTCGTTTCGTGGAAAAAATAGAAGTGTTATCCAGTTTCCGCCCAGTAGTGTGATGTTGAGGCAAAGCTCTTTGAGAGTTTAGGATTCGAACTGGGACTCGCAGGTGAATTATTTTTCACTCATTAAAAAGTCTGAATAATATTGCGGTCTCAAAAAAAGAAGAAGAAAAAAAGAAGCTGGATGTAACGAGTTTCAAGGCGGGAAAGGTGGTGGAAAATAAATTCACACATTGAAAATCTACGCGTCACATATGCTGGAAGTTTTAGAAATTCAGCTCCTTTTTGTTGGCAAAATATTAGGCTAACCAATGAACCAAGATGTAGGTGCATCTCTCGGGAATAAATAACCGGTAAGTGAGTTTAATAATAATAATTTCCCAAAAAGATATAGCCAGGCAAAGAAGCAAAGTCTTTAGAGTGGCAATTCTATTTGATATACATGGCTTTAAATTTAATATATTTGTTAATTTAATGTGCTTTAACAAATGACCACACATAATGTTATACAAATATAGCATCATAGGTGTCATAATTATTGTTAACTCATTACATTTTACGATGTTATGTCGTTTCGGTGGTAAATTAACTTTTTATTGTGTCTGACTTGAGGTAAATGTCGTAGTGACAAGAGTATAAAAAGGGTTCACATTAAAGAATAATCTTTGGAAACACATTGTAAACATTGTAAAACGACAACTGATGATTTATATCGATTAGATAATTATTAATCGCTCATTTAAATAATTTTGTAGTGCTTCCACAATATAAAAACATTTCCTCGTGCACGCTTTAAAATTATGGCTTTGATATCGCTTTGATATTGTAGTAGGCTACACTATTAGCATACCTAGAGCGGTTTAAAACCACTTAATGTGTTTCACCGTCGCAACTTTCTACATGATAAACATACAATCCACCATACATTAAAACAATATGTCTGCTTAACGAATTTCTTACCATGGCGTCTGACATTTTCTTTCCTCTGCTTTTGTTTCTTTTTGTCTTTAGGTGGAAAGAAAACCATAATGCTTCAAGTGGCAGGATGTTCTTTTAACTTTTTCAATAGACGCGGCTCATAGACGCCACCTGCTGTTCAGAAGCGGTAGTGCGTGGAAAATGGATAGCTACTGGGAGCCGGGAATGAACGATATTATAGTAAGCCACTACAACCACTCCGGAAAGTGGGGGAGACCAAAAAGTGCTGGTACTTGCAAGACAGCCTTCCTGCTTTTTATCTGCATCCTTATAGTTTTGGAGAACGTAACTGTTTTACTTGCCCTATGGCGCAACAAGCGTTTCCACAGCCGCATGTATTTTCTCATTGGCAACCTGGCTCTATCAGACTTGCTAGCTGGAGTGGCGTACGTGGTAAACATTTTCACCTCTGGCAGAAATACTTATTTCCTCAGTCCTGGCCAATGGCTGTTGCGAGAAGGAAGCATGTTTGTAGCCTTAAGCGCCTCTACCTTCAGTTTGCTAGCCATTGGAATTGAGCGCCACATGACCATGGTTCGTTTACGTCCATGCGAGGTTGCGGGAAGGGGGAGGTTACTAGCCCTGCTTGGGGCCTGCTGGGCTGTTTCGGTACTGCTCAGCGCTTTGCCCAGCCTCGGCTGGAACTGTTTGGACCGAATGCACACTTGCTCCACTGTACTACCACTCTACGACAAAAGCTACATAGCCTTCTGCATCAGTGTCTTCACGGCCCTACTAGCGGCCATTGTGGTACTCTACGTGCGAATCTACAAGCTGGTAACATCCAGTGGCCGAAGAGTGAGTTCCAGACCATCGGAGCGCTCACTCGCACTCCTACGCACGGTAGTGATAGTGCTAGGGGTGTTTGTTGCCTGTTGGTCTCCTCTATTTCTACTACTACTCCTGGATGTGGGATGCAGTCCAGGGCAGTGCCCAGTGCTGTACCAGGTGGACTGGTTCATCGCCTTGGCGGTACTCAACTCCGCCCTCAACCCCCTCATCTACACGCTGTCTAGCCGTGAGATGCGAACCGCATTCTTCCGTGTACTGTGCTGCTGCTGCTGTAACACGCCACTAGACTCCATGCCCACAACAGCAGGAACAGCGCTCCCTGGAATGGTCATCGCCACTGCGGAGAACAGCAAGTCAAGTATGGCCGGGATAGCTTGTGTGGCAGGCAAGTCTAACCTGATGCTAAGTAAAGTGCCCACTCCAGCAAACTCACACCACCAGCACAGTGACACATTGCCACCTGCTGTGACACACCAATCAGGGCCAGGTGACCTGCTGTCTGCTGTGCTGGTTAAAGCAGCGGCTCTTCCATCATTGGGAAAGTTCTGAAACATTTTGGTAAAGATACTACAGAAGTGCACACTACAGTGCTGGATTTCATGTCAGGATTTCCTAAGATGTTTGGTGATGGATCCTGAACAATATGTTTGGCCATCACTCTACACTTCGATATCAAATGGACAACAGACCCAATCAAAGTGTGATTAAACAAATGCTGACCAAAGGATATAAAAACTGAATTTACTTCTACGTGTATTAATATTTATGAAACTGACCATGTGCTGTGAGCACATAAAATAGAGCCACTACAGAATATAATCACTCAAAATGCTAAGGCGTGCAATCTTTTATCTAAGTAATCATATTTGCAAAGCAGTATATTCGTTTTTATGAATGAAAATGCCTTAACAGTATTATATGCATTATGAAACTCTGTATGACTTACCTTTAACGTATTTCTTCACAGTTCATTACCCTAACGGACAAGAACATTTTGAATAGTTTGCTATTTTTGCTATTACACAAGTTAGCTTTATAAACAACAAATTGAATGTTTTAAAGAGTGACAAACTGATTAGAATGTGGATGTTTACGGTTAATATTCTGTGGATGGGTTTACATGGCAGATGTTAAAGGAATAGCTTACCCAATAATTACACTAACTGTATATTATTTACTCACCATCATGTTTTGAACTGACATCAATCACCATTCAGTTTAATTGTATAGAAAAGAGCAGCGTCAACATTACTCAATAATTCTGACAGGAAGTCATATGGGTTTGGAAATGTTTCATTTTTGAGTAAACTTTATTTTAGGGAGCTATCTGACAGAAACTATGTAAGATGAGATAGTTCCATTGTGAATGTGTTTGAACTTTTGATTGTTTTGAGATGACCAATAGTACTTATTGATAATTGAAATAAAATTGTCTGAATTTAAAGCACGTGATTATATGCTAGTTTGATTACAGTATGGTAAAGAAAAAAAGGAGCGTTTAAACAAAAGTTTGTTTTATGGTTGATCATGGTTCGTATTGCATTGAACTGCGCTGCTTTTTTTCATTTAACCACTAGAGGTCGCTGTATCGTCACATTGAAAGATACCAAAGCACAGCTCAAATCTTGCCCCAATTTTACACAATTGTGAGCACTATTTTTGACTGTCTCATGGAATATTTATCAAGGTAACACATAATGAATGGCTTTGCATGTGGAAAAATTATGATAAATGCCACAAGAGTAAACATTAACTACAGCTGTGCATAAACGTGTCAGTTTAGATGATTCTGAAAAACTCAATAGGAAATAGTTACCAGTTATTCTACTTGATGAAATTAGACAGAGGCAGGACTTGAGTAGTCCTATTGCATCTTGCTGTTTGGGGGGGGGAAAAAAAAGAGGTTTAACAAGTTTTATTACACGTCGAGATCATTGTGAGAACATGGTTTTTATGCCATTTGACAGGTGTGACATTTCAAGTATTCTCCATCCAAAACTGTGTCTCTCTCCCACAGCGATCTTTGCCGTCAAGTAGAGGGAAAAAAATAGAACATGACCATTAAATAAATCAAACTCTTTTACAAGGGACAAAGCTGTTTCCTAGGCAAAACCATAGACATTCATAACTAATTAATCTGTTTGTCAACGTGAATTAGAGATTTCACACCATATGATTCAAGTGCCATAAAGAATCAACATCAATACTCAAACCGATACAGAAATCTGATATTTGGCAATATACAAAACACATATACAGTGAGGAAAATAAGTATTTGAACACCCTGCTATTTTGCAAGTTCTCCCACTTAGAAATCATGGAGGGGTCTGAAACTGTCATCGTAGGTGCATGTCCACTGTGAGAGACATAATCTAAAAAAAAAAAATCCAGAAATCACAATGTATGATTTTTTAACTATTTATTTGTATGATACAGCTGCAAATAAGTATTTGAACGCCTGAGAAAATCAATGTTAATATTTGGTACAGTAGCCTTTGTTTGCAATTACAGAGTAGTTACAGACGTAGTCCTGTAGTTTTTCACCAGGTTTGCACACACTGCAGGAGGGATTTTGGCCCACTCCTCCACACAGATCTTCTATAGATCAGTCAGGTTTCTGGGCTGTCGCTGAGAAACACGGAGTTTGAGCTCCCTCCAAAGATTCTCTATTGGGTTTAGGTCTGGAGACTGGCTAGGCCACGCCAGAACCTTGATATGCTTCTTACAGAGCCACTCCTTGGTTATCCTGGCTGTGTGCTTCGGGTCATTGTCATGTTGGAAGACCCAGCCTCGACCCATCTTCAATGCTCTAACTGAGGGAAGGAGGTTGTTCCCCAAAATCTCGCAATACATGGCCCCAGTCATCCTCTCCTTAATACAATGCAGTCAGCCCTGTCCCATGTGCAGAAAAACACCCCCAAAGCATGATGCTACCACCCCCATGCTTCACAGTAGGGATGGTGTTCTTGGGATGGTACTCATCATTCTTCTTCCTCCAAACACGGTTAGTGGAATTATGACCAAAAAGTTCTATTTTGGTCTCATCTGACCACATGACTTTCTCCCATGACTCCTCTGGATCATCCAAATGGTCATTAGCAAACTTAAGACGGGCCTTGACATGTGCTGGTTTAAGCAGAGGAACCTTCCGTGCCATGCATGATTTCAAACCATGACGTCTTAGTGTATTACCAACAGTAACCTTGGAAACGGTGGTCCCAGTTCTTTTCAGGTCATTGACCAGCTCCTCCCGTGTAGTTCTGGGCTGATTTCTCACCTTTCTTAGGATCATTGAGACCCCACGAGGTGAGATCTTGCATGGAGCCCCAGTCCGAGGGAGATTGACAGTCATGTTTAGCTTCTTCCATTTTCTAATGATTACTCCAACAGTGGACCTTTTTTCACCAAGCTGCTTGGCAATTTCCCCATAGCACTTTCCAGCCTCGTGGAGGTGTACAATTTTGTCTCTAGTGTCTTTGGACAGCTCTTTGGTCTTGGCCATGTTAGTAGTTGGATTCTTACTGATTGTATGGGGTGGACAGGTGTCTTTATGCAGCTAACGACCTCAAACAGGTGCATCTAATTTAGGATAATAAATGGAGTGGAGGTGGACATTTTAAAGGCAGACTAACAGGTCTTTGAGGGTCAGAATTCTAGCTGATAGACAGGTGTTCAAATACTTATTTGCAGCTGTATCATACAAATAAATAGTTAAAAAATCATACATTGTGATTTCTGGATTTTTTTTTTTAGATTATGTCTCTCACAGTGGACATGCACCTACGATGGCAATTTCAGACCCCTCCATGATTTCCAAGTGGGAGAACTTGCAAAATAGCAGGGTGTTCAAATACTTATTTTCCTCACTGTATGAAATATATAGTCATGTATGGTTTTCAGTTAAAAAGGGGCACATTTATGTACATACAGTATATGCAACATATATTTTAAAATATATATTTTTTTCTTTTATGCAATATATATATATATATATATATATATATATATTCCCAAAAACTAGTGGAATGTGAATATGTACATAAACTATCATTTCATATACATGTTCATATATGGCCATATATCAGATTGGACGAGTGCATGTACATGCACAGCAATACTCAGATAAATGACTAAAGTTCACCCATGCAACTCTATGTGGCGCAAGCTGATAGGTTCTTTGACTTGTTATCTGTTAATCACTCACATGTGACATGTTAAGCTAATCAGCTAGCATGGTGTAAGCTGATTGGTCCTCTGACTTGTTATTGGGTAGCCAATCAACTTGCTCTTTGTCTAACATTTAGATGGCTCAGCTTTGCAGACAAGCTATTTTTTTCTCTAAAACCAACGTCCACCCCAGCTTCCACCTGTCTAGATCTGCTACATAGGGATTGTTTGTTATGTCTACTTGTGCAGCAGCATGTAATACATGCCAGTTGCAGCATGTCTTGTGTTTTGTCTAATTGCGCAGCAGCATGTCCACAAGTTAAATTATTATGTATGTTTATTATATAGCAGTAGCAAGTTTCTGTACTTGCTCTGCCGCAGCAGCGTTAGCAGACCAATATCCTATCAATTTGTCATACCCACATTCACATGCTAAATCTGTTGTCATCATGACTGAACTACCTAAATTGTAATCATTTAAAACATTTCAAAAATGGCACAATAAATTGCAAGCATTTACATGAATACTTGAAATCATCGGATCATTCTCTGCTTTAAACATCAAAATATAAACAGTCATGCACACAACACTTGCACATATTGGATAAGCCGGTAGTAATGATGGTAAAGGTGTTCAAAATCAATGCAAAATCTGGGTAATGGCCAAAAGTCTATGTGTGCCTATTGGTTTTTGCTTAAACCTTTTATGACCTTTACATTTACAACGGTTTACATGACCACACACGTTGTCGGCTTATCCACCATTTTCCTGAACACAGAAGTGTTCCACAATTCATAACGGAAGTCGCAATGACCCACTTCTGACACTGCCACACCAGTCAAAGTTTAAGGAGTGGGTAGATCACATGAAATGATGTCCGAAGGCTAGTTACGTTGGTATCAGTAACTATGAGTTTTTATGACAGCCAACAACTACAAACTGAAGTTCAAGCTGAACACATTTTTTACTCCAACTGACATTTTGATTGGTTGTTGTGGCTTGTTTTACATTGCTTGTTATGGAGACTGAAACCAGAAAATAGTCCAGGGGCTTTCAGAATCATCGTGGTGCCACCCAGTGTTTGGTCAGGAAAACTGGAATATGCATAATCTGTGAAAAATGTAAACATGATCAATGAGTGCGATGTGTAACCTTGAACGGTTACAAAAGGACACCACAATGAACTACTTGCAATAATGAACCTTATTCAAAGTCTTTGAAATCCATGGCGTAGGACATTAATCCTTTAAACTAAGGCATTACACACTTGCCACATACAATATTCCTCTGCGCCTCATGTAATGAATGGCCCTTTGCTACAATGGATCAAAGCACAGACCACTGAGCTATTGTGCCTGGCCACTATTGAGGATATTAATTTGTCTGTGAGCTTGTCAGAGCTGACGGGAGTCCCCATGGCTGAATACATCAGACTGGCACCTTGCTTGGCCTGGCACTCACTGTGAACAATGCCTCCATCTGGACAGGCAACTCAGGATGTGCCAATGCAAGAGCACTCAATTGATTTTCTTGCATTCTGTGACTAAGGGTCACATTTAACAAGCTTTCAGGGGTTGATTGAGGTATAAGATGTTGGTGTGTACACATGTTGCTTGGGGAATGTGTGGTGATTTAAGATCTAGAGACAAAAGAATCATATTCATGTATTCTGGTCAAGATTCTCTGGAAAGGCTAATTTTAATCACACAGTACAGCCCATTTAACAGACTGTACATCTATCCCTAACACCCTCATGTTCATTTACATTAAATTAAAGTTGGCATCTACTTGACCATGTCTTATCCAAGTAGAAGTTTCTATATCAATATTATTGTTGGTGCTGGAACACCATTCCTTTTAACAACACAGAATTTAGGGATAAGGTTAGACTTTTGACTGGGGTTATGAGTTTATCAATCACTTAACGGTTTAATGGTGTAGGTAAAGGATAGGTGTGGGTTTTGCCCTGTTATGTTTAGTTAAGGACATTGATCAAGAACCAGCAAAGGATGTTGAATCGAAGACATATTCTATTTGGCTAATTCACATTTTGTGGAGACCTAGATTACTAGCCTGAGACCTAGAATTCTGTAGATCAGTCTTCTGTTCTCATCCTCCTTGGCTCTAAACTAAAGCGGATGAAACATTGAGTCCTCCCCCAGATCCCGGTGTCTTTTCAGTCCATTACAATAGCCTTCAGCTGCAGCCATTGAGAACAGCATCTGACCAGGCTTTAGAGATAAGCTCATCTGGATGAGGTCTTTATCTGGGCCAGCTGCCCAAAAGGGAGGGAGGATGGTTCAAAGGTCAGATGTCAGTAAAGTAATATACGGTAAAAGTTGCCAGTCCTCTCCATGATGACGGCATATATGCACAGGAAACGGCATATATGCACAGGAAAGCGAGGGCACGCAAACACAGTGTTTTTTTTTTTCTCTCTCCCCTTTTCTCTCCAATTTGGAATGCCCAATTTCCAAGTCCCAAGTCCTATTGGTGGCATAGTGACTAGCCTCAATCCGGGTGGCAGAGGACAAATCTCGGTTGCCTCCGCGTGCGATGCTGAGACATCAATCCGCGCATCTTATCACTCTCCACGGCATCCACGTGCAACTCACCATACACCCCACGGAGAGCGAGAACCACACATTATAGAGACCACGTGGAGGTTACCCAGGCCCCCTCACACACAAAACACTCTTAATTTTTTGGGCCTCTTTTTACCACTCAGCTGTTGTCTGAGGCTGTGGCTGAGAAATGCCTCTCTTTGTAAGACCTAATTATTACATGACTAGTAAGAGCCTAATTACCAGAGAGTTAGTGCAATGTTCATTGTGAGCGGAAGACGTCATAGGGCTTCGAAGCTATTGACATGGTAGATGACTGATGTTGAATGAGCCCCCTCCCTCACTCACACCCTTCAGCTGTTTAAAGTTTGAGCGATCTCTGGTTACAGTCTAGTAGACACACCTGTCGAAATGGCTTTCGCTCCAACACTGAGTGTGTGCATGTCTGTGCCACGTCTGGGAGAGATTAATGCGTCTGTCTCGGACAATGTGATAAGAGTCACTTGTGGTGCACATGTGGACATGCCTGCGTGTGTATTTGTGTCAGAGCAACTCGGAACATTCAGTACATGTAGCCCACATAGAATCCACTGGCATTAAATATTAGATGATTATTTTTTCTTCTAGTCAGTGGCTCAAAATCACAAAATAAAATGCAATACCATATAAAATACCACATACATCACTGTTGCTTATTTACATCTATTGACAAACAGATGCTATTTTAATTCAAGTAATATTTAAACTTGAGACCTCACACAGGCAAGGCAAAACATCCCTAAAAATGTATAACATCTGAAATTGTAAAAATGTGATAGCTTTTATGTAGACTCAGAGTTTAGAAATGTTCATTACCCAAATGCTGTCAGTATTGGTTTCTATATAAGCTCCGGGTGAGTGCAAAAGCTTTGTTTGTTTTATTTTTTATAAATACATTATACATTGTTGTGACAAGGCGGAGGGTGGGGCTGGGTCGTGATTCTACACACCCGGTCCCTTATCAGGCTAATCAAGCCTCCCAGAGGGATAAAGGCGGACTGTGGACGGTGGTGTGACAGAGAGACAGCGTTTATGGGCAGCTGTCCGTCATATGTGTGTGTTTGTGTCTTTTGGTTCAGTTTTATATTAAAACAATTATTTATATCGTCAAGCCGGTTCTCGCCTCCTCCTTTCCATTAATCTCTTTACACTGGTGCCGAAACCTGGGAAGGAGGAGGGATAAGCCATAGTGAAGTTCTCGCTGCTCACCCCAACGGAGCAGCCGTGGCTGTCTGTTGGGGGACGGAGAAGCCAGGCCGCCTGGATGCGGAGGAATGGCCGCCGACCACGAGGGGAGAAGAGGCTCCTAGACGACCGCTTGGAGTGGTCAGAGCCGCTGCCAGTGGCAGGGGGAGACCCCTACCAGCCACTAAATGCGGCGGGGTCAAGAGAGGACCACCGACTGCAGGCAGGGAGTTGCTCCTGGCCGATCGCCTGGTGTGGGAGAACCGCTGCCAGGGGAGGGGGAGACCCGTTCTGTTCCCCGAGAACGCGGCAAGGCGTTCCGTCTGCCAGGGCCCGGAGGACTGCCTCTGATCTGCCCAGGGATGCACGTCTGTCATCCGTTAGACTGAGCGTATCGGAGAACCGGCAAGTTTTTTTTTTCCTCTCTCTCCCACTGCCGCATTAGCCTTTTACCTCTCTTTTAAATTTGACAGTGTTTCATTTTGTTGGGGGGTACTACACTGTTACAGGAAGTACCCCCTCTTTTAATCATTATTGTTTCCCTCCCCCGGTCCCCTTCCAGATTCAGGAATGCGGGAATGACCTGCTGGCAGACGGGGCACGCCATCCCCAGGGAAAGGTGGGGGTGTACTTCATGCTGGGTGCTCCCCGGCCTGAGAGAACAAGGGAGGAATGCGACAGAGAGAGTGCGTTTACGGGCAGCTGTCCGTCATATGTGGGTGTTTGTGCCTTTTGATTCAGTTTTATATTAAAACTATTATTGATATCGTCAAGCCGGTTCTCTCCTCCTTTCCATTAATCCCTTTACAATTGTTTCTAAAAATAATTTTGTATAAACAATGTTTATTTCAAAACCGTTCATACATGGCATTTTTTAACGTAATTTTTTTATTTATGAGTTTTTAGTGGGTTAGAGTACACGACTACAAAATTGATCGAAAATGCCCTTTCCACGAACCAATTCCTAATGTTCACAGAATGTTGCAGGGAGTTTTTTCTGACAACTCAATAAGAACCTATACAGAATTTTTCTAATGGTCATTTCCAGGGTTTATGTTTATAACCATAAACAAATCTACCCAGAATGTTGCATTGAGGCTCAGATAGGGGTATGCGCCCTCCCTTCAAAATCCAAGAAATCCGAAAATTGCCTCTGGTTTTAACATGGGTGTGTGTGCATGTACTGTACAATTTTGGGGGGGCTCAGTTGATGTTGGTGTAGTTTGAGTGTGAAATTATTCCTGGCTATACTGTGATCACAGGTGCCTTTTTCTGTGAGCGCTCTGATAGAATATCATCTGCTGCCAAACACACACACACACGAGCTGCAGTATCCCAAATTGTGACAGACATCTGAACTCACAGCGCAACGAAATGTTATTCCATAGAAAAACAACTTCTAAATCAAGTCCAATATCACGTCCTTGCAAACAACCCTCAATCTTACCCATTTTATCTCGCCAACTTCCTAACAGAAGTCAGAGGGATGAGGACTGATCTGTACCTTCTCCTCTTCCAGTCACACCAGTAATGATTCTCTGCCGTTTCATTTGGCAGTGTAATGAAAGCAATCCCAGAATGCTTCGCTTCGGCAGAATCAAGATAATGAGGTAGCACACACATGAACACAAACTCTGCTGAATAATTTAAGATAACAGTCTAACGTGGGCCTCAATGTGAAAAGCATGAGTGTTTACATGCATGTTCAACGTTCAATCTTTGTGAACTTCTCTTGCGTGGCATGTGCTCCTGGGGCGAACAGTGAATCGCAACCAATAACATGTCTTTCAATCTCTAACACATCTCCTCAGTCTCTTGATAATAGACATAGTGAAGCTTTAGAGTAATATGCATGTCAAGATAAAGCAATTAAAATAGATTAGTCGTGCTTGCTAAAGCAAGCATCACTATTGCTCCTACACAGGGTTAGGGATGTGAGCTAGGATATATTTTGTTTTTCCATATTTTCTGGCTCTGAAAAAGTATACTTTTTTGACTGCAAGCCCATACGGATGCATTTGATGCATGTAAACTACGACTGCTTTGTGATACTTTTTTAGCACAGTCAACAGCAGGCACATGCGCTGATGAAGACCAAAGGCGTGAACTGTGCGTCTATAAAAACTAGGCTGCACGTGGACAGACTGCGAGTACTTTGCTGATGACAAAATGAGATGTGAGACGTACTGGCATGCTGAAAACCAAAGTACACTTTGGCCTGAAGCACAATTCGCCCTACACCATGTGTTCTACGGATATAAACAGGGCTGGACTGGTACATTTACATTTATGCATTTGGCAGACGCTTTTATCCAAACCAACTTACAGAGCCCTTATTACAGGGACAATCCCCCCCAGAGCAACCTGGAGTTAAGTGCCTTACTCAAGGACACAATGGTGGTGGCTGTGGGGATCGAACCAGTGACCTTCTGATTACCATATTACCAGTTATGTGCTTTAGACCACTACACCACCACCACTAATAATCTGTCATACCAGGCATTTTCCTGGTGGGATGCACCATCGTTAGAACAGAGCGGGCCAGCCGAGAAACATGCTGAATGGTCCGCGATAAGCTAAAATGAGCCGCTGCATTATGCAGAATGGACCACAAAACGGCGCCACGATATGCAGAAAAGGACAGCGAACCCCCACCCCGCTCAAGAACTTTTGTGTCACCCAGCCGACAATCTGAAAGTTTACATTACCTTTGAATGGACCCACAAATTTTTCCAAGACAATTTAAAGATCTACAGTAGTTATAATGCTAACTGTCAGCAATTGACATCCAAGCTTTTGATATCCAGGGGGTTACCAATGAAAGCGTTGAAGGCAAAGTCTGATTCACTCCTTAGAAATTTTATTACATAACACATGTAAATCAGTTTAAAATACAGCAGCTAAAAAACACATTTTCGACATTTCGATGTGCTAAAATATCAATAACAGGAAAATTTCTAACATGGATCATGGTTGGTATCCATTACTGTTAAAGACTCTGCAGGCTAACATTACCAACATGCACCGATCGAAGACCAACCACATTGACGAAGTTGAAATCTAAAAATGACACAAACAAAATGGATTCCTATTGACTATCTTGAGTGGACCAGACAGCATTTGTCCCAAGGGTCTTATAAGAACCAAAAGGCTTCACAAAGTTTAAAGAGAGTTTGAAACGGATACTTACAGCAGCTTTAAAGAGCAGAGTCCTGTATGCTTGACCTAAGAGTCTGCTAATTGATCAATAAACATTCGTAGCGGCAAGTCCACAATCCCATCGGAGAATAACAAAGGCCGTGCAACAGGTCTAGTCACTGGCAGTCCTATATAGTTCTCCGAAGGGTCATTCAAGTGAGATTGTATAGTGTTATTAACAAGAATCTGAAGTGACATGTGAACAGATCTAGCTATAATTTAATCAGACATGTAAGAAGTTCAATTGTAGAGTTTGACGTCTTGAAACCACATGCTCTTTTTATCAGAGGACATGACCAACCAACAAGTGAGTAAATGTTTTGCCAAATTGGATGATTGTTCATCCAAGAAACTCTTTATGCCCAATGGAGTATCTTTTGTTCTATAAAGTGTAATGTTGGACCACTGAATGGATGAACATTTGTTCCTTAGATTGTTCATTCAAGAAACCCTACATCCCCAGTGACATATTCCATAATCAAAGTTGTTGAGACCTGCAGTGCTTCAACCAATCAGAGAGTCTGAACCAGAACAGGGAAGAGCAGGGACAAGTGTTCGGCTCCTTTGATTGGGAGTTTGTGTGTGGTGTAATAGTGGATCACTTCTGGGATGGTTTCGAACGGCGGGCTGTTCTGGCCGAGAATGTAGCGACCATCTTTGTACTGGCTGAACTTCATGTGCATGAAACCCTGGCAGCTTCTGAAAAAAAAAAAAGAAAGATGCAAAACAGGCATTAATATTCAGCCACACATAATATGCAAGCAGGAATTTATTACATTTCAAAAATTACAAATTTCCCCAGAAGTGCAATTTTGATCCACGTGGGATGGAAACGCTGCTTTATTTGCAAATTTTGATTTTCCCTATACAATTTAATTTGTAACTTGGATGGAAACATATCTAACGACACCAAACGTCCAAATGCCATTAGTTCTCTGGTGTCTTTTAACCAATTGCAACATGCCAACTTTGAATATGTGGAGGTGTGAATGGGATTAGTCTGGTACTTAGTTTTTGTATAAATACAGAAGACTTGGAATATAGTGCATCTGTTGAATACATATCATGGATTACTTTTACAATACTTTGGTGCCACTTTTTTGGAGCTTGACCACCCCTGGTCACAATGTATTTTCTTTGTATGGAAAATCTGCAGAGTGAAATAAATAAATAAAAATAAACTCCATTTAGCAGTTAAGAACAACATGAGTCAGTAAATTATGACTGTATTTTCGTTTTTGGGTGAACTATTCCTTTAATATAACACGATCCCGAGGTGGGGTTGTCAATTTCGTATCTGGGTCACTGTTGAACAAAAGATGATTCACAATAAATAGGGCAATCCAAGTAATGTGTAAAAGAATATCATACAGTAGTTTCACCATGTTCTAGTGTGAACATTATCCCAGTCCTCCCCTTTAAGATAGCCCAGTCCTAACAGCTGGATTTCTAAGTATAGAAACAGGAAATAATGTGTTCTGTAATTGTCTAGTTTGAAGTTGTCACTACAGAGTAGTACAAAAATCAAAACGGTAAATGTGAATGAAAACAGGAGACTGACCATCATTCTTTCATGACAATGTCAATTTTCTAAATCAGGCACAATAGCGCTGCACATTTAAAGGGATCAATATCCTATTGTGTTCCACAGAATTAAGAAAGTTATACGGGTTTCAAACAATATGAGGGAGAGTAAATAATGACAGAACTTTGCACTATAAGCAGCACACTGAAATTCATGGCTTAACATGGATTAAAGAGTGAGTGTCCTCTCCAACAAGGTATTATATACCTGGTTTGTGACGAACAGTGTCACCATTAGAAATATCTTAGGGCTTGAAATAAAGCCAGTGAGTCTCCATGCCAGCTCATTCAAAGCTCTCAATATTAAGCCGCTGTCACTTTGATTTCGATCAGACTTCAAAGTCCATTATGACATCAGACAGCGCCGTTCAGTCATTCCCACACTTGTGAAGCTCTGTCATAGCATGTAATAAAATAGGATCTATCAGCATTTGTGTACTGTCGAATATGTGAAGGTGTACAACATATAATGTCAGCCTTATACATATGGCACACAAATCTGAATTGTTTTTCGTATATGATCTTTGGGATCTTTAGTATTTTAAACATACAAATGTGCTGCAAACTTTGGATTTTTACTGCCTGTTTGAAGAAAGCCTTAGGGTGTAGTTGAATGTCTTTTTTGCAGTGTATTTGTGTTCACAAAAAAAAAAAGTGTGCACTTGCAATACAAGGTTTGTGTGATTACGGAGTGTGTTCAGGTGTGTAAGTGCTCCCGTTTTTGTGAGCGAGTGTGTGTGTGGACTGCTGCAGGTCATTCATATTCATTAAGGAGGAGCTTTGTGAACTGAAGAGCCGTTCACCAGCCATATTACTGCTCAGGGAGAATAAAAGAGAAGGAGAAAGAGAGAGGAATTGAGTGAAGCAGGATGAGATCTGGATCAAGACTGTAATTAGTGAAGGGAGATTTGACCAGATAAGCACAATCGCTCTAGCTGATAGAATATTGAAAAGCACATCAGTGTGCAAATTAAGGGTGTGAGACATTGGGTAGGAAAAAAAAGACAAAAAGGAAAAAAAACCAGGTGGGAAGAACAAAAATAAAGACGGAGAGAACTAGACACAAATGAAGCAAAACATGAGGCAATTAGTTCAAATGGGGTAATGGGGATGAGATTCGCTCACATCATTTACTGGTAATGGAGGGAAAGGAAAATAAATAAGATGCTCTACCTCAGAGTAGGGACAGGTTAGGATGGTTGGCTAGACATCCAACAACAAAATGGTTGATTAGGGCTGGGTATAGATACGGATTGCCAGATTTGATTAGATTGAGGCAATTTGATTCTGATTCATTTCTGTATATTTTAGTTTTAATGTCCATTTTGTTTACATATAAATTAAATTGTCTCTCAGCTAATGCTGTAAATTATATAGGGAACCTTCTTGGTACATTACTAATATATTTAAGCTGAAGCATGCCATTTCTGTGACACTAGCGCCACTGAACAAAAGGGCAAAAATAATCGAATGTTCACAAAACAGCTTTCGAATACGCCCCTTGTCTGCAGTTTTTCCAAAGAGTCAGAAAGTCCCGCACCCAATTTATGCCATTGGTTGAGTAACGATGTGTGGCGGGTCACTCAAAACAAAAACAGGAATTTTTATAGCACCACAAATACAGTGTTTACAGTTTTCCTGAAAATTAACCTATGAATGGCTTACTTATAGTTGACACTGCATATTAAGATGCGAAAGAAGAAAGTATTTTAACACTAAAAAAAAAGTTACGTATTTCAGCATTAATTTGAAAAATTAACAGGGCCCAAAGAATGCAGGTCAATTGCTATTTAACAGATATTAAACTGAAGTAAACTTTAAAGTAAAAGATTGGTCTTGGGTTTCAAGAATCAATGGCAGGATCACGAATAATCACAAAATCAGTATATTTACCCAGTCCTATCGATTGTGAAGGTTGATTAGTGAATTTATCCTCAGTGCTTTCATGCAGCAGTGCTTTAAAGGGATGAATTTGGAGATGCAACTTCTTTTAAGCATTTAAAATCAATTATATTTGAAAATATGTAGTTTTGCACATCTGCACCTTAGAGAGAGAGAGTAGTCCGAGCGACTGGTCTCGCTGTTTCGCACCAGATAGCTACACTCCTTACACAGGGTCAGCAGTGTCTCAGCCTCCAAACGGGACAGAGTGCCGTGATACCACCTAAGAGAGAACATACCAAAACAAATACAATTTATTGAAACCAGTGTTGGGTGTAATCTGAATACAAAGAAACAAAAAAAATGTAATACATTTTTTAACATTTTAAACAAATATGCATGTCTTTTTGAGTTTCTGTGACAGTTGAAAGGTAAGCACCCCCTAATAATCACTGTAAGGGAGAAACAGGTGTATGACTTGCCTGCGACAATGAACGATTACAACATTTCTGCAAAAAGTATTTAAGAAAGTAATTTAGAATTAGTAACATGATTACTTTTTATGAAGCAATCAGTAATCTAATTACAGTTTGATAAGTAATTAGTAATTTGTAGTGGATTACTTTTCCTGAAAGTAAAGTAATTTACCGAACACTGATTGAAACTAAGCTACAAAAACAGGCTCATCAGAAATCCACATTGTTGCAATGTCAAAACCATGAGCACATTAACATATGACGACCCACTGTGTCATATAATCGCCTGTTCAATATTTATCAACTTGGTGGGGTGTTGTTAATCATTCTACATTTGAAGAGATTAGCCAAACATAACATTGATCATTTACAAACAGAAGTCTTAAATGTACAGTAGCAAAAACAGTTTAATTCTGGATAATGGTCTCAGAAAAATAACTTAAAAAAATACAAAAAATGTGTACAATATGGCACCACTAAACAACTACTCATAAAACTAAACTTTTTAGAGTGAGTGCGTGTACGTCACCATTTTTATCTGCTTTGTTGCACATCCCCTATGAGACCACAGCAGCTGTCTGACTGTGGGTTATGTATCCGGGGAATTATGGATCCTGAACAGCTGACTAATTTGCGGCAGTTTTTGGACACACTTCAGTGCTCTATCTAATGGCCTAACCACGCACACAGCCGCCCTTTATCAACTTCATAAACCATAGTAGGGCGAGTTTCAATGATATTCCAATATTATGAAAATATTATATTGGTATCTTGAAAAAATCTTAATTATTTAATTTTGAATATGGGTTGTTCTAAGAATGTTCTGGGTTCAGTATAAGTTAAGCTATAATTAAATCTTTTGTGGCATAGTGTTGATTACCACTGAAAATAATTTAGACTCGTTCCTCAGTTTGTAAAAACAAGCCTAAAATGTGTTTACAGTAATGCACTTACAGTACATTACAGAACATTCCTTTACACTTTGACTGATTTGAATAAATATCTTAATTTGTATGTGGTTGGAAAAATGTGGATCCTGGAATAGCATCTTTTCAAACGGAACATTTAGGCCGCATTTGAAAGGATGGATGATTTCTTTCAATCTCTAATGGTTTGTGGTGACGTGTTGGGCGTACACTTGTTTCTCCAGGGGCTGGGTAGGGTCCACTCTCTCCCCCATCATGGAATGAGGGTCGCTGGGCTTGCGGAGCTTCATGTTGCCTGTGGTTGGTGGAGGCCTGCATGATCTCAATAGCTCTTTGGGTGAAGAGGAACGGTCCCACTCAGCACCTTCAAACTGTACTGTATGGATGAGAGTGAGAGAGACTGTACGAGTGAGATAAAGACTCTGTGGCGTAACATTTGACTTCAAACAAAAGAGCACTTATTCCCATTTATATTTTCCATAGGGGGTTTCATAAAATCCTTCATAAAGCCGTGAACAAACTATCCAGCTCCAAGGTGAATCAAAACTCTGAAGCAAAAAAAGTATTTACAAATCAGACAAATACAAAGTTACAAGACTAAACGTCTTTCATGAGGGAATGAACTACAATTGCATGAAGCACTGGGAAAGACATAATTAAAGACAAAACTACTGATTTAAAATTATTGATACAGGAACTTGAAGTATAACATTTTTGGCAAAATATTTAGATATATACAAATGTAGGGAGACCAAATCAATTGCATTATTTACAGTGCGTTATGCGAGTGGGTGGCCACTGTAGAGCAGTGTTGGCACACTTTGTTCAACACAAATGCAGCTATTACACGTATTTGTTTTTTTACGTTGAAATAACGCAGACTGATGGCTTCAACAGGAGCATTTACCATTGATTAACATCCCCAGAGCTCACGGTAGGTCTGCCTTTAAAGGTTTTTGAGTTATTGTTTAAAATCAATTCCCCTATGGAAAAAATGTATGCGATTTTTACTTCCGGAAGCAGACTGTTTTGAAAATAGCGGTTTCAAAAAACCGACATTATAAAACTATGATAAATTTCATCTCTTCCATGTTCATAACATTTTAACCAATAAAATGTTGCCCATCACTTGTCATGTTCATGGCTGTCCTAATCAGCCACAAGAGTAACAAGATGGGAGACCAGAAATGTTATCAGTCGATTAGGGTAGCCATGGCAATCTCGGAATCTCGATGTTCTAAAATCCAACTCCACATAGTTGTTTATTAAACATCAATTAAGTTCTGATTGGCTGTTACGGTCAATTTTTGGTTACATTTTCACTTTCAGATATGCCCGGTTAAGACAAAAGCTGCCTCCAAATTTGCATAATGTCAAAGTATGTACTTGTGCTTCTCGGCTGTTAAAAAAGTATGTTCTTTACAGTAAGTATGCAGGTGTGTAGAATGAATACATTCCTGTACATACTTCAATTGTGAACAATAACTTTAAAGCAAAATATTTACTTTCTTGATATGTGTAGCATTTACAGTTGAAGAGAGCCATGAGGCTTATGGTTCTCTGCCATTTTTTTTTAAATTCAGAGTTTAAAATCTGATGTCTCCACTGCTCCCGTGGCATTATGATATAAGTGTTTTAGAGTACCGGTCCTGCTCGACCCGCTCCGAGCGGGATTCGAACCGGCACGGGAGGCAGGCGCACTAACAAGGAGTCTAAATGCAACAGCCTTTGGCATCAGTCGCTACTGTGCATCTTGAGGCCAGGGGAGTGAGGTTTACAAATACTGCACAGGTATTACATACCAGCTGGCTCCGGTTACATTCAACCCCCTAAACCTCACTCCCATCTGGTTCATGGCAACATTGTAACTGGTCCTGCTTGACCTGCTCCGGGCGGGATTCAAACTGGTATGGGAGACGGGCGCACTAACATGGAGTCTAAAGGCTACGGCATCTAGTGTCAGTCGCTAGTGCGCCTTTTGAGGCCAGGGTAGTGAGGTTTACACATACTGCACTGCTATTACATACCAGCTGGCTCCCATTACACTACCACAATATATAGTAGGGGGAAATGCATATTTGGACACAGGGTACTGCAACTGTCATTATGAAGTCATCACATGCCAGGACAGAGGGTAACAAAGGAGGAGGGTTCCTGGAAATGAAAGTTGATGATGTAAATGTACGCCAGTCTGGAGCCCCAAAAGGGGAGGAGTTTGGAACAAGAAGTCAAACCAAGAGTAGAAACATAATTTGAGGAAGTCTAATAGACATGCTACTGTGATCAGGAGTGATCTAAATCAGGGTACAAATGGGAAGCAAACAGGAGGATTCTAGGAAATGTGGAAGTGCTTCTAGGATACACTGACTCAGCAAGCTGTACAAGAGGATCGACTCAAGACACAGAAAGGGCAGCAGTGTGGACAAGAGGTTAAAGTTCACCTTGCTCGCAAAAGATGGGCTCCTCCTCCAGCTGTCCCACCGGAGGAGGCCACGGCAGCTCGGCCAGATCTTTCATATCTGTACACACAGGTGACAACACACAGAGAGCGAGGGGGTGGAAAAAAGGACGGACAGAAAGAGAGAATGGTGAGAACTAGGCAGGAAATGAGAAAAAGAAAGAGAGGTAACCAAGAAGGTCAGAAATAGATGGTGATGACAAGTGAGAGCTGTGCGTTCACTGCAGTTGTCAGTGGTGGGATTTGTTATAGAGTTGCAATGTTTTCTCTAGTAGAGCTTCCATCCGCAGTTCACTCTCAATTACAGTGATGTCACAAAATAAAATGGATACATATGCAACACCACTCTTGATTTACATCCACTGATATACAGCTGCAATTTTGTTTAAAAAAAATAAATAAAATAGAAACCCGGGACACCTCGCACTCAAAGCAAAAACCTTACCTCATTACAACCAAAACATTATTTTGTAATCAACTCCCAATCACTTTTTTGGTAACACTTTACAATAAGCTTATATTTGTAAACATCAGTTAATGCATTAGGTATCACAAACAGCATTTATTAATCTTGGTTCATGATAATATGCTAACCATTTAATGTAACAAATAACAAACATGCTTCCCGTATATCCCGGCCAAATTGTACTTTCATTTTTATTGTTAATCATATTGACAATAGTTTCCCATTCCAAAATACTGCTTACCCCAGGCATCCTAGTGACGCCACTGAATGAGAGAGAGAGGGGAAGTGGCCATCCCTGAAGACATTGCACAGGTGTCAGTAGCAATGCATTGCTTATCACGCAGGAAATACAACAAAGAGTGGCCAGAGACAATGCAATGCGAGAGCTGAATCAACATATAATTACCATCTCAATCCCATAATTATCATTACCAACACTCGCACACATACACAAGGACTTTTGTAAGGCAAACAAGCTAGGGATGGGCATGTTGTTTTCTGGAATGCAGATAAATCATCCAAGTTTCTGAGGACAGGGGGTTGGTTTTGTAACCAACAATTACAAAACATCTTCTTTGGCCATTATGTTGCATCAGCAAGATAAAAGTGGTAGTTTTTCCAGTCTTTAACTGTACAGGTTTGGTGAGCCTGTGCCCACTGCACCCGCAGCTTTCTGTTCGTGGCAGACAGAAGTGGAATCCGACATGCTTTTCTACTGTTGTAGCCCATTTGTCTCAAGGTTCGACATGTTGTGCATTCTGAGATGCTATTCTGATGCTTTTTTTCTAGTAAGACCTTTGATATTAGGGCAAAAATCCTAATATTTTCATGTAAAAATATCTAAAAATCCTTAAAACAAGATAATTTTGATTGATCTTGTTTTAGAAACAACACTATATAAGATATTTAGGTTTTTCAGAGAATGTATTTTTAACATGTTTCTTACTGTACTGACAGAGTTTTTATAGTCAAAACAAGTGAAAAAAAATCTACCAGTGCTGAACGAGTAATTCAAAGTATTTAGAATACATTACTGACCTCGAGTAATCTAACAGAATACGTTACAAATCACATTTATACAGCATGTATTCTGTAATCTGTAGTGGAATACATTTAAAAAATAACCCTCCCAACCCTGCTTGTACACAGCGGTTATCCGAGTTATAGACTTTGTCAGTTCGAACTCGTCTGGCTATTCTCCGTTGACCTCTCTCATCAACAAGGCATTTTTGTCTGCAGAACTGCAGCTCACTTGATGAGTTTTGTTTTTGGCACTATTCTGAGTAAACTCTAGAGAAAATATAAAAAGTTACTAGTTGGTCAGATTGCATATATGCATTTTAATGTTCAGATTTTAAGCTTTTTAAAATTACATCTATTTAGTAATTTTTTATTAAATAACTAATTAGCTAGTGGCTCCAGCTAAAAGGCTTAAATCGCAAAAAGTCAAACTAAAGGTTATCGTTAAAAGATTAAGTTAAAAATGAATCTAGAGACTCCAATGCTCTATTCCATTCAGAGGCACTCCTTCTCGCTGTTTTTGAATGCAACAATTCGACCGGTGCAAATGCCCCTTACATGTGCGTCTGAGGATTTCACATACATATACTCCAACTACATTTGTTTTGCTCTCAAACTATATGATGTCAGAAGTTTACATACACATAGCCAAATACATTTAAACTAAATTTTTCCACAATTCCTGACATTTAATCATAGAAAACATTCCCTGTCTTAGGTCAGTTAGGATCACTACTTTATTTTAAGAATGTGAAATGTCAGAATAATAGTAAGTAGATACAATGATTTATTTCAGCTTTTCTTTCTTTCATCACATTCCCAGTGGGTCAGAAGTTTACATACACTTTGTTAGTATTTGGCAGCATTGCCTTTAAATTGTTTAACTTGGGTCAAATGTTTTGGGTAGCCTTTCACAAGCTTCTCGGAATTTTGTCCCATTCCTCCAGAAAGAACTGGTGTAACTGAGTCAGGATTTGTAGGCCTCCTTGATTGCACACGCTAGATCTGCCCACAAATTTTGTATTGGATTGAGGTCAGGGCTTTGTGAAGGCAACTCCAATACCTTGACTTTGTTGTCCTTAAACCAATTTGCCACAACTTTGGAGGTATGCTTGGGATCATTGTCCATTTGGAAGACCCAATTGCAACCAAGCTTTAACTTCCGGCTGATGTCTTGAGATGTTGCTTCAATATATCCACATAATTTTCCTTCCTCATGATGCAATCTATTTTGTGAAGTGCACCAGTTCCTCTTGCAGCAAAGCACCCCCACAACATGATCCTGCCACCCCATGCTTCACGGTTGGGATGGTGTTCTTCGGCTCGCAAGCCTCACCCTTTTTCCTCAAAACTTAACAAATGTTTTGGATCATTGGTCATTATGGCCAATAGTTTTCGTTTCATTAGACCAGAGGACATTTCAAGATCTTTGTCCCCATGTGCACTTGCAAACTTGCAAAGTGGCTTCTTCCGTGCTGAGCAGCCTTTTAGGGTATGTCGATATAGGACTAGTTTTACTGAGGATATAGATACTTGTCTACCCGTTACCTCCAGCATCTTCACAAGGTCCTTTTTTGTTGTTCTGGTATTGATTTGCACTTTTCGCACCAAACTACGTTAATGTCTAGGAGACAGAATGCATCTCTTTCCTGAGTGGTATGATGACTGCGTGGTCCCATGGTGTTTATACTTGCTAACTAATGTTTGTACAGATGAACATGGCACCTTCAGGCATTTGGAAATTGCTCCCAAGGATAAACCAGATTTGAGGTGGTCCACAATTTGTCTCTGAGGTCTTGGCTGATTTCTTTTGATTTCCCCATGAAGTCAAGTAAGGCTTTGTGATGGACACTCCAATACCTTGACTATGTTGTCCTTAAGCATTTGTTTGAGAACTGAAAAAGCATGTGGGAACAAGGAGGCCTACAAACCTGACTCCGTTACACCAGTTCTGTCTGGAGGAATGGGACAAAATTCCAGCAACTTTTTGTCAGAAGCTTGTGGAAGGCTACCCAAAACGTTTGACCAAAGTTAAACAATTTAAAGGCAATTCTGCCAAATACTAACAAAGTGTATGTAAACTTCTGACCCACTGGGAATGTGATGAAAAAAATTCTCTCAACTATTATTCTGACATTTAACATTCTTTTTTTCTCCCGTTTTATCCCCAATTTGGTACGCACTGTTCCCAATGTGCTCTAGGTCCTCGTGGTGGCGTAGGACGAATCTCAGTTGCCTCCGTATCTGAGACAGTCAATCCGTGCATCTTATCGCGAACTGAACACTTAATTTGTCAGCGAATTATAAAGTAGTCATTAATAGTTGGTCAGATTGCATACTGTATATATTGCAATGTTCAGATTCTACGCTTTTAAAAAGTCATCTTTTGGCAATTATTAATTAGCTAGCTGCTCCATACTTTGAAAGCGTTAAAATGCTAAATTACTGGTCAAATAATATAGGGATTATTGCTATCGCCGGAAAATCCATACTAATTGATCCCTATCACAATCCCATAACTCTAATTTCCAACACAGATACACATTCACAGTTACGAGGGGCCCTTTTTAACGCATACAATCACTGTTGCACACTCAAACAGGATTACAAGGTGAAAAATAGGCCAAGGGGGAGCTGTGTGACATCTTTATCAACAGACCACCACCCGACACCTCCACCCCCTTCATCGCCCCCTCTCCAAAGGAACACCACAGGGTGATGTTTAGAAAAAGAAACAGGCGGGTCCATACGTCTCCCCACTGACTGGTGAATTATTGAAGACAGAATGTCGCAGACTCTTTCACCCCACTTCCTGTGCATTATTGATGCCTGGCACGGTACAATGGTCCTAACTGGAGAGCAAGAACGGCCTGGATCGGATCATAGCATGGCCCTGCTAATCCTCCTTCAAACCCGAATAACCCTGTAAATAATCCAGCTAATTCTCCCAATAATTTTTATGATTTCACAAATAATCCAGTGTAATTCTCAATAAACCAACTCAATTTAATAAGTGTTTTGCCAAAAAGAAAAGAAAAACTAATAATGCAATTAAATAACATTATTTCCTACACTAATAATAATATATGATATATAACATGCTGATTTCCTGGGATTTTCATGCACAACCATCTCTAGGAGTTTCCTTAGAATGGTCCCAAAAACAAACAAAACATCCAGTGAGCAGTATTCTGTGAACAAAAAAAAGCCTTGATGGAAAAATGTCAGCGGAGAATGGCCAGACTGGTTCAAACGGAGTCTGCGGTAACTCAGATAACCACTCTATACAATTGTAGTGAGCAGAATAGCATCTCAGAATCCACAACACGTCAAACCTTGAGGCGGATCATGGGCTACAACAGCAGAAACCAGACATTTCAAAATAAGAGTCCCTGTTGTATTTTGGTATTATTTTTGGTTATAAGTCCTATGTACCAAATCAGATTTTTTTCAGGTTATTAATGGGATTTGGGGTTGCACAATGCAGATCATCTGAGATTTCAATAAATTTGGAGTCTTGAAGCCTTACTGTGCCCATCACAGTAAGGAAAGACAAAAAAACAATTCTTAGGAAGAAAACATTAAAAACTATTGGCCGATTAATCTGTCATCAGCATATTCCACCACCTTCCAATATCGTCAACCTCTATTAATCAATCTGTAGACCCACAGGTGCACAACCATCTACTCTAGGCCACGACCTCCTCAGCCCATCACTGAATGACTCTAATACTATGCATTAACCATCCCATCATTCCTGTGGTCCCAGCATGCCTGTCAAAGCCCGTAGGGCTGACAAAGGGCAGCGCATCAGTGCCTGTTAGCCGCAGTCCTGCACAAAACCCACACTGAAGAGAGGGAGCTACTCAACACAAAGGTCATCGCTAGGCTACAATACATCACGCTGGGACAGATGGCCACACCATTCATATATCATTACCACAAAAGCACATAGATAAAGAGAAATGTGGCTCTTGCCAGAAATGTGCCGAGACGGCAGATTACTCTAAGTGCAAACACCCATCTGGAATAATCAAAGTCTCATTTGAGTATCTAATAAAAAGAGAAACCATATTACATCTCTGGAAGACTGTGATTAAGTCTCGATTTAAACGATAGATGTTATTATAGAGGGTGCGACCAAACTTTTAATGCTCTTAATTTATGTGCAGTGTAAAATCTCATCTAGAGTAAATTGCTCTTGGTATCAGGACTCAAATAACAAATTTTTTAGATTTAATTGCTAATCTTGAAGATTTGTGAAAATTACTGTATGGAGCCGTCTTGAGAGAGGCCACACAAAAGACCATTATTTTGGTCACAAATAGTGCTGGTTGATATATCAAATAATTTTTTATATTGCCAGCAAAACATCACAAATATATCAAAGAAATACAGTAAATATCGTAATGATTATAATGCATTGTATATATGGCCTTGTTTTAAAAAAAGAAAAAGAAAAAGTATCATTAAACTACAGTAGTTTCATGACCCTTCCTTGTAACGAAACTTGCAAGTATAAAAGTGTTAAGACAGATATATTAACTTCAGTACCAAAAACGGCCTTACGCTTTGACTCAATTCTGTGAAGCAGTTCAAATTTTCCATTTCAATAAACCAAAAACTCTGATTCAGTGATTCATTTGCTTCCAGCATTGGGGAGTAGTTTTAATGACTACCAAATGTAGTAAAACTACTAACTTAGTAGCTACATATTTAATTAGCATAACAGTAGTTCAGCTATTTTGACAATAGTGTATCTTTTCCAGTAACAAGCTATATTTTCCAATGAGTAGCCATAAAGCATCACAAACGCTCTCATTTAGCATTGGATAAACCGAATCATTTTAGTGAATCAGTTCTTTTGGACAGTTCACATAAATGAGCCAGATAAAATAAACTATTCCCTTAAATTTAGCTTTTAGCGAATCGGTTATTTCAGACACTCATGCAAACAAATTAGCTCACATAAATTATACAATGATTCACTTGAGCCCTGTGGAGCCTTAAATGGACTTGCCTTCAAATTTTTTTGTTTATTGCTGCTGTTTTTTCACTATATTTCGATTCAGTTAAATGAAAAATAAATTTTTGGCAGAAATCATGGCTTTGATTAAATTAACCATGGTTTAGTATCCTTATAGAACCATACAGAACTTCTGATTGCAGAATTAAATAATATCTTCCAAATGTTATATATCCCAAAATATTTTCATCTTTAAATAGCTACAATGTAGTTACCTACTTTATGTAAGAAGCCTGTAGTGTAGCTAACTACATTTTTATGATTTAGAAGAGTAACTTCAGTGTAGTTTAACTACTTTTAGTTAGCAGTAGCTTGTAGTTAGGAAAGCAACTGTTTCAAAGCAGCTTCCCCAACACTGTTTGAGTCATCACTTGAATTTTGATTTAAGACTCTGCGTGACATTTTTCATATGCTAAAATGTAAAAAGTATGCCAGTATAAATACTAGCTCTTTATAACTATGTATTGTTAAACTGGTCCAATAGATCATAATACTTAAATATTCTTCCTTGCGTTTATTTCGTGAAAAATATTTAGATTATTTTAAACTAGATTTTTACTGCATTTTACTTCTTGCTATAAACCTTTTGAATCTGACTGGCTACAATTACTGTTTGGTTGAAATGATGGTTCCTTCGATTTAAAAAAATACAATAACAAATAAATATTTGGGGTTCAATTCAAGTAAAGCTCAAATCAACCACATCTATGGAATAATGTTGATTACCACAAAGAATAATTTCAACTCTTCTAATCTGGCTAGTGAGGCACTTAAAATGAAAGTGAATGAGGCCAATCTATAAACGTTAAAATACACAATGTTTCAAAAGTAAAGCCACAAGACAAACAATGTCAACAATATTCATGATTTTAGTGTGATAAAATTGCTTGCTAACCTCGTCTGTGTAAAGTTATATCCAATTTTACAACTTTGTTGCCATGGCGTCTTAACGGTGACAAAAAACTAGTGGTGCGTCTCAATCAGCTCCCTAGTTCAATAGTTAGAGTACTGATAAGGGGGGTAAGCCATTTCTAGGGCTGCCTCAATTGCAAAATCGTTCCAGTACACTGAATGAACAATCACTCCCTAAACATTTGTTAGAAGACGAGCACAGGAGTAAAACTATTGAAGTCAAAGCCTTATTTTCTCTTTAAAAGGGATGTTGTTTGTAATGTATTTTATCCATAATGACCATGAAAAATACATTTTAGTTTTTAGATTTGATTGAGAAAAGTAAAAAAACACTGCTTTAATGTAATTTATCTTTAATAATAATACTTATACTTCATTTATACAGTGATGTTGTTGATTAATATCAGCTGTGCTTTAATGCGCAAGCTCGTTATCATGTCAAAGGTAATTGAGCCATAAGTGATCCAATGCTTAGTGGATGAACACCCTTGCTAGTGCCCGAATTAATGTTCACCATATACTGATTCACAACAAAGGGAGCTGATTGAGACACACCCTAAAAGTTTATCCGCCTAAAACAGTTATCTGCTGCAAAAATGGCGATTCAGACTTTTCAGCCCAAATTGTATATATATGCATTTTTTGTCATTAACAATTTGTATTGATTCCATACTAAAATGTAAACAAACAGCACAATAATACACTTATTATAAAATAATAATACACTCAATCAACTTTTATCAGTTATATGCTGTTGATTGAGCTTAACTTGTATTAAACCCTGACTATTCCTTTAAGTCATATCAGAATAATATATAGAATATGTAATATTCTCAAAAAGCTGAATAATACAGATATTTATTTGGCTGTATCTCCCAGCACTAGTCACAACAGCAAATTAAGCTAATGTGCCATTTTCCTTTCACATATTGCTCACATAAATTACTGAAAAACAATACCAAGCAAATACCATTTCTCTTCACTCATTGCATTCATCCTTTTCCGCTCCACTGTCTAAGCTTTTTATCTTCTGTAAACCACTTACCACCCTCTCTCGCTTTCATTTCTCCTCCTAAGTGAGATGATATTCCCACCACCACCCCCATCTCTTTCGCTCTCTTGTGCCTCAGTGTATTTGTGAGAGACAGAATTACTCAGGACATGTCTTTCATTACTGTCACAGAGAGAAAAAGAGGAAAATAAATTGATATAGGAGCCATTCTAGCTTCCCTTGGGCTTGCTTACAGTGACTTAACAGACCAGGACATGAGAAGTACACACACAAACACACACACAGACACACCATGTTCCCTTAGCAGGCCTTCTAGTCAGACCAAATTCTTCCCACAAGGGGGGAAAATTGACTCAACAGCACTTCAGTTTGGGCCAATGCCCTCCAAAATATGGGTCTTTAAAATTGACAAATTATAGACTTTTCATTAAAAAAAATTCCCATATGTTTACTTATAGTGATAGACCGATATATTGGCCAGTATTTGGCCATTATTGGCATTGGCCTATAACAATGTTAGTTTTTCCGAAAAAATTCAATTTTTTTCCCGAAAGTGTTAACTTTCCCTTGTGTCAGTTCCAAAATCTATCAATAGATGCATCAATAAATGGTCAACAAAACCTGTTTTCAAGGTTTGTTCTCTTCAAGTTTTTGCAAATTTGACTAAATATTGTATAAAATAAGTGTTTATTTCATTTTAGAAATTTTGTGTACATCTTATTTGGTGTTGTTAAGTTGTATTATGTATATCAGCATTTATATCAGCAATCGGCCAGCCTGCTCTCTAGATATCGGTATCGGCCATTGAAAAACCCATAATTGGTCGACCGCTACTTATAATGTTAGTCGAGGATTCCATAATATGCCATTTTAAAAAGTCAAACACTAACTTAACACATACAGAATAATCAAGCTCCTTAAAGGTGCAGTATGTAAGATTCAGACACCCTTGTTAATAATGACACCTGTGGCCGCATCGACCAAAACAATGACGTAACGTACAAAAGACTGAACGTGATTCACCAACATCATGCTGACAGATAAGGTGGCATAATTAAAATTACAGTTATGATTATTTTACTAGAAACTTTGAGACTGTATATTATATTTGACTCTCCAGTGGTGGAACAGGGCTGAAACAAAGTGTGGATATAGGTCTGACTATGCGAGACTGTAGTTTGAAGTAATCACTTTTCTTTGCATGATACATTGACTGCATTTATACGATAGCCTATGTCGGCGTTAGCTAAATTTGGTGGATGATGACAATAGCGGTTTATAAAATAGACTATACATTATAAATATTTTGACACAATTCAGTATTGATGTGATTCATTACAACTGTCATTTTGATATATTGTTTTATAATAATAAATGTATATATTTTCTGAATCAAAACCAAATGATGGTCCCTCCAGGAATCAAATGCCCTGCCGATGTTTACTCTAGTTTTCGCTCGACCACGATCACGTTCCCGCTTAGCCAGACTGGATTCAGTAGATCAATGTTTATTTTATTTTTTTTGGCTTACTCAGAGTTTGTGTAGGAGTCGGTGTTGTGTTGGGAGCCGGACATTTGCTGGATTGCATCTCTAAGCTAACATAACATAGTGTTGCAGTTTGTTGTCGCTGTTGAATAGTGGAAGCACTGAGGCAAGGCTCTCGGGAGCGTGCATAAACGTCACATCTTTTGGATTTTCCCAGCAAAAGCGACCCGCTCCCTTTGCATGAAAATCAGTCTACAAGCTTTAAAAGGCAACCTAGGACATCCGGGAAGGGCTCATTTTTTTTTTTTAAGTTGCAATACAAGCCATTCACACATTGGGAAATAAAAGGTGAATATTACATGAAAATTGTTACATATTGCAACTTTAATAGACAAAATGACAAATACCTACCCATATAAGTACAGCCACACCAGTACACATTTTCTACCGTTGTGACTCTTTGATCTACAGTCTGTGGCGTGCTGTTGAATGCATCTCTGTGGTTGATTAGCGTGGTAATGAGTGCAGAGGCGCTTGAGGGATGTGCCGTGCGGCCGTGTGGCTAAAGTGATTGCCATAATTGAGTAGATAGTGACAGCTTTGCAATGGCCTAATTAAGACTCGTGGACTTGGGAGATTTTACAGCTCCCATCACACACTTTTAACAACTGGACCGAGAATAGAAAACCGAGCTGAGATGCAAATAAAATGAAACCATCTGTTGTGAAGGCATGTCAACACAAGCAAAGGACTTCAGGACATTTTTTAAATGGCATTACACGGAGCGCTCACGGTAATAGACTTCTCCATTCACATGCAGCTTGTTTTACAAAGGGAGTCATTTTAAAGGGCCATATTTCACACTTTTGTAGCATTTTTCCCCTGAAGTCCACTTTTAAATGTTCTTCAAGGTTTCTTGCACCAAAAGCACCCTCCCACTCAGACCTGAAAAATAATCAGGTTCCTACTGTACCTTAAAGACTTATGTGAATGACCTCTGTTATGATTGGCTAACATGAGTGAAATAAGTCGCAACGCCTACGTTTTTGAATACAGAGAACTGGCAGTGACTGTGGTGGTGAACAGTATTTTCAATTTTTTTGGACAGACAAATTACTCGTTGTAATGTTGTCACTTCATGTTTAGATAGGACACAATCAGTAGGTTTAGACGCACTTTAAAAGTTAAAATTTAGTCATGTTATCACAATAATTTTTCAATATAATGTAAATGTGCTAGTCTAATGAAATCATACCAGTTTGATTTTTGCAAAGTCGGTTGTAATGTAAGCTGAAATATAATTCAAAAGTTTCAGTTCAAAAATCGATTTCAAATATTCTATTATGCATTCGGTATGTTTACATGCACTTTAAAAGTTTGAATTCAGTCAAACTATAACAATAACTCTTATATTTTTTAGACCAACAGAAATCATATCCGTCCAATTGTTTTGAAATTTTAAGTTAATAAATCGATTTCAAATGTTTGATTACGCATTCAATAACGTCCTTTCATTGAATATTTGATTACGCATTTGGTATGTTTACATGCACTTTAAAGTTTGATTTAAGTCAGACTAAAACAATAATTTTGATTTTTAAATTGTCATGTAAAGGTGTTAGTCCCACTGAAATCTTACCAGTCTGATTTTTACAAAGTCAGACAAACATACCTAGATGTACTCATAGCTCTGATTCATCCAGCATGTATACACATTAATCGGACAGCAATTGGACTTGCCGTTTTGTGTCTGCACTGAAAGACAGAGGTGATGCCTGACTTATAAAACGACACTTGCTCAGCTGATGTCCTTCCTTCAAATATTCGATTACACATTGTGTCATGTATACTCGGACAAGCAGATGAAATTTGTAGCTTGACTACACAAAAACTTGCTGTTGCTCAATTATAACTGCTAATGTAAATGTACTGATAGTTATTCTACAATGTTAGTTACGTCTACATAGTAAACTAAGCTATTATTTCAAAAGACCAATGACAATATCATCATTATGTCCTTAAAGGGATAGTTCACTCAAATGAAAATTTTCATCTACTCACCCTCATGTCATCTAAGATATATATGACTTCATTCTGCTGAACACAAAACACTAGTGTCAAACACTAGGAAGTGTAATCAAGCTTGAAATCATGATCGTGCCTAAAGACTGCAAAGGTAAGATGTACAGTGAAAAATAAATAATATTTTGGTATGTTCTGACCCAAAACCAACAGGATCGCTTCAGAAGACATTGATTAAGCCACTGGATTCTTTTGGATTACTTTTTGTTATGGTATGGACCTACAGAGCTACAAAAATCTTTGTTTGTGCTCTGCAGAAGAAAGAAATTCATATACATGGGATGGAATGAGGGTGAGTAAATGATGAGAGAATTTTCATTTTTGGGGGAACTATCCCTTTAAAAAACACTTAATAGGCCAAGGTATTTGAAACTGCCCAATAACAGCCCACAAATTTCCAAAATGTGGAATGAGTTATATACGTGCTAACGATGCTTTAATGTGTCCTTCGGTCTCTATCCCCTTAAGCCAAGTTGCCTCTTTCACTCTTTTTTGTCCTGAGTTTGGTAATCACCACTGCTGGAGGGGCAGAGGGGGAGACGAAGGTGAGGGATGGAGGTGTGGAAGAGGAGGGGGATGGCAGATCGAGATGCCCCTAAACCCCCACCATGGTTTATCAGCCTGAGTGTGTCAGCACTGCAGGAGGACAAACCTGTCAGAGCTAAAAGTGCGAGAGAGAGAGAGAGAGAGAGAGAGAGAGAGAGAGAGTGACAGAGAGAGGGAGCTAGAAGGAGAGCAAAGGTGTCAGCGTGTGACTGATTGCGGCCCTCCACTCGCAAGGCTAACCCCCCTTCTCACGATTCACAAGCACTGCACACAAATCTCTTCAGTCGCATGAGGGAAAAACACACACACACTCAATGCGTATACACCCACACACATCACAGTCTAGCTTGTTGGTGATTGGTCATTAACAAATTCCTCCAACAGTCATATCATTCAGGGGTATGACCAAATTACAGTAAAAGAGTTTTTTTTTTTTAAACATCCTGCCACAGAAGACAAAGGTATTTGAGTTTGAGACAGCATAATGGTGAGTAAATATTGAGAATTTTTGTGGGAACTATTTTAATGATGCAAGTTGCGATGTTGCTTGGCAACCATAAATGTCTTAAAGGGTTAGTTCACCCAAAAATGAAAATTATCCCATAATTTACTCACCCTCAAGCCATCCTAGGTGTATATTACTTTCTTCTTACAGCCAAACACAATCACAGTTATATAAAAAAATATCCTGGCTCTTCCAAGCTTTATAATGGGAGTATATGGTACCTTAGATTTTGAAGCCAAAAAAGCGCTTCCATCCATCAAAAAAGTAATCCATACGGCTCCAGGGGGTTAAAAAAGGCCTTCTGAAGTGAAGCGATGTGTTTTTGTATGAAAAATATCGATATTTATAACTTTATAATCTATAATCACTGGCTTCCGGTACGGCCGTCCGCACATTCACGAGAGAGTTGAGTTCCGTTGTATGACGTAGGCGTAACATAAGCTCTAGTGAGAAGTGACGAACTTCCAAAAATGCATCGCTTCACTTCAGAAGGCCTTTATTAATCCCCTGGAGCTGTATGGATCACTTTTTTGATGGATGGAAGCGCTTTTTTGGGTTTCAAAATCTAAGGTAGCATATACTCCCATTATAAAGCTTGGAAGAGCCAGGATATTTTTTTATATAACTCCGATTGTGTTTGGCTGAAAGAAGAAAGTCATATATACCTAGGATGGATGAGGGTAAATTATGGGGTGAACTAAACCTTTAACTCAGCTTCGTGTTTTCTTGTTTTGTTTGGGTCATGTCCTGCACTGGGTTTTTTTACATTACTTAATGTTTTTTCATTACACTCATGTGTAAATAATGTAAAGTGTGTTACAAATGGCACAGCTACATTTCTACCAGTTGACAATGGTACTGACACTTGCACCAATTTCTACCATCACACAATATAAACCAGGTGGAAACTAAAGACATCTGTAAACAGGATCCAAAATATTTTAAGATTTGTCCATTTCAATCACATTTGGAGGTGGTTTAATGTAGTTGAAAAATGCACATGACCACATTGGGCTCATAATGTAAATGCTAGAGGTTGCAGGACTACTGTCTTTTAATAGTCAACAAGTCGAGCCCATTAGTTGTTGTGACGTAATTACATAACACCCCCATGGGTGGGACAGAATTTCCACTCTCCTACCCATTGGATTTTACAGTATTCATTAGATAGATCTACATTCGATACAATGTAATGGGTTTCAGCTAGTTACAGTACATGTATATTTAAAAACAGCAACGTAGCTGCATGTCATCTGGCATTACGTAGCCAGCTAGGCTGTCCCTGGGGTCCTATAGGTTGCCATGGTAATGCACATAGTAGTTTGACACCTGAAGGGATAATTATGAGTGACGGTCTGAGTGTTGTTTTGTAAGTAAACCGATCGGATGGAATAATCATCAACTACTATGTTATCTCCTCGAGTCGTAAGCACATTTTTATTAGAAATGTACAATAACAGGAAGGCACAAGTCAAGCTGTAATGTAGCTAAAAGTTAACATAAGTTTCTGAACATATTTTAGCGTAGCCTGGACTATTTGTATCCGCAGGTGGCTCCCCGGCCTCCTGCAGCCGCTTGTTCAGATGATTACGGGCGGACAAGGGAAAATAACTGAGAATTCTGCTCTAAACGTCATGTTTGCGCTTAGATAAATTCAAGTATGACTTGGAGAAAGTGCGCCATGTGTCGCGCTTGCTTTTTGTTCTTTTACAAATGAAAACTTGTGCTTTACTATCATGCAGTAATACACTACCAAAGAGACTGATGTATGTCGTCATGAAATGTGAGAAAAAAATGGTCAAAATAGACGCATATTACGACCAGATAGAAATGGCAATGCTTTTCACTTGTCATCAAAAACACATCTTAATACCAGATGGGCATGTTTGTTGAGAGCCCTACAAAAGGTGGTGTCTGCTGCACTGACCCTGTTAACTTGCCTTCTCTCTCTCAGTTAAAAATGTGTATGGCTAAAACGAATGCAATTTCGATGGTGTTTAGTGCTGTGCATTGCATGGTACTGCAATGCTGCTGACTGTTAACTCTGCTGGAACAAAGATCAAACATGCTGAGAGAAGCCTTAATTAATGGAAAAGTGTGTGTATGTTTGTGTTGGAGGGAGTGTGTGCTGGTGGGCACGGGAGAGGGGTGATTAATTTCAGTGTCACCTTGACCCCTAACTCAGAGATACAGCTCAATTAAACAGGATTGGCCTTGTGGCAGTGCTCTCATCTACTGTCTGCAAGTTCACAAACACAAGCGCACAGCTTTAACAGATGCATTAAGATCAGTATGGAGTATTCCACCTCCATCCCCAAAAACCCAAGACGTTAATGACCTATACCAATGAAAAACAAACATCTCTAAAAGTAAAACAAAGATAAACCCAATACACATCACAATCTATAGTTAAAAGTCAATATAAAATGGCAGTAACAACCCAGTTTAATTCCATATTTTGACATTAGAAGTCAGAAGAGGTTAAAAAAATAAGAGTGCTCGGTGATGTCATCAGAAATGTTAAGCTGTTTCAGAGGCGGAGCAAGTTTTGGCTGGCAGACGATTCAATTTTTTTTCCAGAGGATCTGCTTACCTGCAAATGCCTTAGAGATATGTTCCTTCTTCCACTCCCAGGGCTGGTCGTATTCATCGGCTGGCCTCTCGTCATCTTGCGGCAGACTGCTCTCCCTACCCTCCTCCGGCAGATCTGGCTGCCCCGGGACCCGCTCCTCATATGGTGTGTCGTAGAGCTGCACCTCACCTCTGACCCAGACACCTCCACCAGCTCTTCTCTGTAGCTCTGCAGTGCCAAACAAACCAGTAACATTCACAAACAACCTTTATTAGCCACCCATTTCCAGATCAGAGACCAGTTCCTTTCCTTTTCCACTGACACGGTGTCCAACATTGTGATGTACATTATGCCAGGAATTCTTTTGATTGAACTTGACTATTAAACCCAGAACATTCCTTTAAGCACAAACTGTAGTTAATCGCTTAATATGTTGGTGATATGGCCTCTTCCTGTCCAAGTATACAGTTCTTGGCCAGAATAAGCTGCAAAGTGGGCAAGACTTTATGCCAACAGTCTGGCGAGACTACTCTCATAGTGGTTAGGTTTTGGAAAGCTGATCTGGACAACTTCTAGCTTTATTTCAGGCTGTGGCATGTGCTCATTAAAACAGTGCAAGACAGGCTGTGCTGTTAAATCAAGACGCAACATTAAATCGATATGTTCCTTGGTTTCCACAGCTGGGCTCCCTCGCCTGGACCACATTAATTATGAAAATGCCTGGCGACGAGTGGCGGGGTATGAATTTGAAGGAGAAACAAATTGCGTTTGCACAGCTTGGCGGAAGGCTTCATATGGGTGGGCTTAACAAAGAGATAGAGATGGATGAATAAAGGCGGAGATGAAAAGGGAGGTGTGTGTGTATATCTAGTCCAATCTCGAGGACTGGGGTCTCTTGTCTCTCCTGATGGTCCTTTTCATTTCCATTATCATCCCTCTCAAACGGCAAGCACCAAACAACAGGATGTTTGAATGACCTTCAAGTGCTTTTAAGCACAAATAACATTCTGTTAAAAGCCTACAATGAAATGACCTGCGACTACTAAAACATTATGCCAATATAGAACGCTTTTAATGGGATAGTTCACCCAAAAATAAAATTCTAACAACATAACTTACATTTTATTCTTAAATAATGTTTTTTTTTTTTTTTTACTGTTCCTTACATAAAACTATCACTTGGAATATGTGTTGTATGTACTACCTTTATAGTGTGTTTTTGGAGCTAGACATGGTCACAATGAACTCTCGTTGTATGGCAAGAGCTGTGTAACAATTATTTGAAAATTCCTACTTTCTTGTTTTACAGATTTTATTTTTGGATTAACTATTCTTTTAATGTTATTAGACCTCAAATGATATAATAATAGTGCTCCTATTTCAGATAAAGTTGATCTTTCTGTACCTAAATGCTAATTTACATAAACACAGTTGTTCCAGTTCCATCCAAAAACATTCACCGAATGGCTTGAACATCAGAATTGATGACAAGCATGAAGCCAAACAGACAGACGTGGGACGGATTGCCTGGAGAGCAAAATTTGAGTTTGGCGAGACCCAAAGACGGAAACCGCAGGGCATACAATAAAAGGAGAAAGATAACCTATTACGCATCTTGCTACTACTGGGTGCCTTAGCCATCTCCATAGCGACAGAAAGGTGTACCTGGGGACAGACCCTGAGGTGGAGAGAGAGCTATGGGAAAACATGTGTGTGTGTTGATGTTGATTGGTTTTGACATGCGAGAGCAGGGCTGCGAGATTCCGCTGTACCTGAGAACTGATGGAGAATGAGAGAAGATTAACCTGTAGAGATGGATTGAAAATCAAATGAGGCTGCCTTGAAGGCAAGGCAGATCTGAGGAGAAATTAAGGTGGATTCTGGGTGCATAAAATTAATAAACAGAATTAGAATCCCTTTTAAATATTAATGAAAAAACCTGGAAAAACCTAGTGAGCAACCTTGCTGTATACTGACAACATATGGGGCTTTTCCACTGCACGATACAACTGGATTCGACTCTGCTCGCTTTTTGGGGGTTTTCCACTGTGGATAGTACCTGGTACTTTTTTTAGTACCACCTCAGTCGAGGTTCCAAGTGAGCCGAGCATGTATTAACTAAATGTGATGTCAAAACCCTGCAGATCACCGACTGTCAGAGAGAATCGCCACTACTGGTGTCACTGGATTTGCGATACAGGACATTAACCCGCTATTTTTAAAGTTATGTACATCGATATCAGTATCATTTGTTTACATGACTTTCAAATTGTAAAAAGAAATGGCTGTGCACAAAACCAGGCCAAATGAGGTGCAGACGTTCCTCTCGATAGTGGCGAACGAAATAACGCGAAACGAAAAAGTCTTTCAGGAAGTGTCTCAGCTTTTGACCGCACACGGCTACCACCGGACCTACCAACAGTGTAGGGAAAAGTAAAAAAAAAAAAAAAAACGTAAAAAGTGACTACAGAACCATCAAGGACTGCAACAGCCGGAGTGGTTCAAACAGAAAAGTGGAAGTGGTTTGACCAAATGGATGCTATCTATGGCAATGGGAGGGAGAGTGCCCTGGACTCGGCCATGGCGTTAATGGAGTCTACGATGGAGGATTTACGTTTTGTTACGTTAACTCTATATTCTGCTTGAAAGCTTCACTTTATTTAGTTGACCAGCTACTGCTTGCTTCTAAAACCAGGCCAATTTAACCGTTACACTTGTGTAAAATCACCAGCAACAACTGCTTTATGCAGCACAATGAGCTAGTAGCTAACTGCTAGCGGTCGTGTTATTGTTTATGGTAAGTAATATTTGTGTCGCTTTAAGATAACGTCATGGCAGTAGAGGCGGCTCAACTATGACAATCAGCCTATAATCCCACCCACGTTGAGGCGGCACTAAACTGCAGAGAGAATGCAATCTCAGAAATGTAATGGGAGCAGAGTCAAGTCAAACTGTAACCTGCAGTGGAAAAGTGCCAATAGACAGCAACCTTCTAAGGTGCTGTTCAGACCGAACGTGTACTTGCGCCAAAAAATGCTAGATGCAGCGTAATGAATTGAGCAGAATGCAGGTTTCTCAAGACGTGTTTTTAAAAGTTGAAGTTCATTTTAACTTGAAAGCGGTTTTAAAAATGTACGCTCCTTTGCAATATGCTGGAGAAAAAAAATATTTTGTGCATGTTTACATAGAAAAACATTTCAAAACAGTGCATGCGTAAAAACACAAGGCAGCATCCTTACCTAAATGGAACCTAAAAAAAAAAAAAGGGTGATATTGATCAGTCCAAAATCTGTCGACAGCCTTGTCAATGAATAGTAAATGTACTGTAAGTTTTCCATTGAAGTGAATTCAGAGTAAATATTCGATGAAATAACCATCTCATTTGCTGTCATTCAATTATACTATATATACTTTATATCGGCATAATAAAATCCCATATCAGACGAGCAGTACTAATAAGTGACTTATTTGAAATGCTCTACATAGCTCACTAGCTTTTGGAACTTATATGTCCAAGAAAAAAAGACCAATCTAAATCACTGACCAAGGTCATTTTTTTTTTTATATATAGGTCTATATTATTGTATTTTTTGCAAATCAACAAGTGGGGAAAAATGGTCAACTTGGAAAGACTAAAAAAATTGAAAAGACAATTTCATAACAACAGCACTATAATCTGCAAGTCTCCAAGAGAGAATCGGCAGTGAGTCACACTCTGAAACCACGGAGTGTCTGACTTAAATGGCAAACCAGACTCCCCTGGGGCATGAGAATATGAACCAATAGAAATAAGCAGATCACTAAATGAGCCTAAAAGTGTCCATAGAGCAAATGTAGATCATACAAAATCCAAGTTGAACTTCAGGAGTGAACTAGAAAGGTTCAGGCAAAGCCTGATGATGAAGAAATCAAAAAATGCTCTATTTTCCAATGAATATGATTCTTGGACAAGCAGGATGACTTTATGCCACCTTTTACTGTAGAGACAAGAATAGAAGAGTAGAGAGATGGCTAGAACTGATGGGGAGAAAAAGGGGGAACAGGATCGGGACACAAATATATACGCTACAGAGTATATATATCTGTCAGAATTAATGCATGCGATTAATTTGAAAAGTTTAACACATAATTTTTTCTTTATTGCGATTAATGCATTTACCGTTGGGAAGGGTGCATCCTTTGTAATGTGTCCACCCAGACTCATTACACTGACGCAGAGACTGTTTTGCTCTCTCCTATGATAGATTAACGGAGGCTGTTATCTCAATAAATAGAAGAATCTCTGCACACACACACACACACTCAACGATGCTTCAGTGATAAATTTATGGAGGACCTCTTTATGCTATTTGATGTACAAAACAACCCCAGATGTGACTTGTGATAAAATTGTAACATAGTCAGTCTACTGGCAGATATATTTTGTGGAGGATGGGAGTTTAAGATACTTAATGCCTATTGCAATGAACATGCAACCTACTGTTGAAGTCAGAAGTTTACATACACCTTAGCCAAAAATATTTTAAAATAATTTTCACAATTCCTGATATTTAATTGTAGAAACAATTCCCTGTCTTAGGTCAGTTAGGGTCACTACTTTATTTTAAGAATGTGAAATGTCAGAATAATAGTAGAGAATGATTTATTTCAGCTTTTATATCTTTCATCACATTCACAGTGGGTCAGAAATTGACATACACTTTGTTAATATTTGGCAGCATTGCCTTTAAATAGTTTAACTTGGTTCTTACGTTTTGGGTAGCCTTCCACGAGCTGATCACATTTAGTTGCTGGAATTTTGGCCCATTCCTCCAAACAGAACTGATGTAACGGAGTTAGGTTTTTAGGCCTCCTTGCTCGCACACGCTTATTCAGTTCTGCCCACAAAATTGGACTGAGGTCAGGGCTTTGTGATGGCCACCTTGACTTTGTTGTCCTTAACCCTCTGTGGTCTGAGGGTATTTTGGGCCCTGGAAAAGTTGACATGCCTTGACATTTGTGCTTTTTTCCATTGCTTAAAAACATATTAATGGCTGAAGTCTGATTACACTGTAAACAGCACAAACTGGGCTACAATAATATGTGAGCAACATGTATGTACAGGTTTGTATTTTTTAGAAAATAACGTTTATGCATGTTTTTGAAAAAACTAAAATTTTAAGTCACTGAAATAAGGTCATATAATAGATACTAAACATTTGTCCTCAAGACTTTTGAGAACTGGATCTTGTAGCCTAGAATTTTTGCTACAAAATGATGTGAAAACCATCCTGATCACTCAATCATTCAAAACAATATAGTAATTTAACATTTGTAAGACAATTTTAGTGTTGAAAGGTAATATGCGAGGAGGCATGAATGATCATGAATATGTATTGTAATTCACACATGAGAGACAAAGACCCTCCCCTGGGCCTATCAATGAGGGATAGAGAATCAATGTGAGGTGACTTGATGATCCAAATTAAGTTTTAAGTTAAAAGAAGTAATCTGACTATATATTTTCTTTACATAGAGACTTTATTTAATTTTAGACCTACACTACCGTTAAAAGAAGTCTCTTCTGCTCACCAAGACTGGATTTATTTGATCCAAAACACAGAAACGAATCGGTTACCTAACGTAACCTCAGTTCTCTCTAGATGAGGGAACGAGTATTGCGTAAGCTAGCTTATGCTACGGAAAGATTCATCTTTTCTGAGATATTGAAGCCAAAAAATTATCCTTAATTTTGTATCATTTGTCAACGCAGTGCAGCAACTGCAGACCTTGAGCGGGCTAGCTAGCGAGCTCATTGGTTGCTCTGCGGCAACTGCTGCAGCCTATAGACGAACTTGGACGAACTCGCGTCCAATGAGAGGCGTCCGCGCGCTTACTGCATCAAAGCCCGCCAAAATGGGCGTGGCTAGAGTGCATATAAGCTTAGTTCGTGAGGCTGGAACCCTGGTTTTCATTGAATGAAGCGAAAGTCGCCGTGGCGCGAAGCACGGCCGGCTACGCAATACTCGTTCCATCATCTAGAGAGAACCAAGGTTACGTTAGGTAACCGATTCGTTCTCTTACGAGAGGTTCTCTCGTATTGCGTAAGCTAGCTTACGCTACGGGAATCCATTGTCAACGCCGTGCGCGCCAAGCATCCACTGCATGAGCCCCGGGGGTAGGGGGACCCGGGGGAGCCCTTGTGAGTGGGGAAATAATATTTGGCCGGCAAGAGTGCGGGCCAGTGTGTGTGTAATACATAAGCACATAGTGGGAAGGGAACGACAGAGCGGCGGTGCCGGTCTGTGTGGAATGAGTCCCATCAGTGCAGCTCACCAGGGGAGCTGTAGCGTATTAAACCGCTAGTAGTTTTGCCTGCAGGGCGGGCACTTCCAGATTGTAAAATCTCACAAAGGTGGGGGGGGAAGCCCAGCCCGCTGCCACACATATGTCGTGAATGGAAATCCCGCTGGACCATGCCCACGATGAGGCCATGCCTCTAGTGGAGTGAGCCCTAATGCCCAATGGGCATGGCAGCCCTAATGCCCAACGGGCAGCTGCTCAGAGCATCTGAAAGAGGCGGAGCGTGCAGTATACAATCTCAGTGCTCTGACTGGGCAAAGGAGATTGGCGTCGCGTTCGCTATCGGATGCTGGCAGCGCCGATAGGGAAATGAACTGTGCTCTGAAAGGAGTACCGATCACCTTGGGAACATAGCCGTGTCTAGGCTTTAAAATGAACTTGGAATCACTTGGTCCAAACTCAAGACACGCAGCGCTGACAGACAGCGCGTGAAGGTCTCCCACACGTTTGACTGATGACAGGGCAGTCAGAAAAACGGTTTTGAGTGAAAGGTATTTCAAATCCACGGATTGAAGCGGTTCGAATGGAAGGGCTTTCATAGTTTTGAGAACTATAGAAAGATCCCAGATAGGAACCGATGGGGGACGCGGGGGGTTCATCCTTCTAGCTCCCTTGAGGAAGCGGATGACCAGCTCGTTTTTTCCCAGTGACTGGCCGTGCAGGGGTTCGGCGAACGCCGCGATGGCCGCCACATACACTTTGAGCGTGGATGGGGATCTGCCCTTATCCAGCAGCTTTTGTAAAAACACAAGCAGCGACTACACCCCATATGTCCGTGGGTCCAGGTCTCTGTCGGTGCACTATTTTGAAAACACAGACCATTTTGACGCATAGAGTCTTCTCGTGGAAGGGGCTCTAGCGTGTATGATGGTGTTTATTACCCCTTCTGGCAGAGCGACGGGTAGTCGTTGATCACCCACGCGTGCAGCGCCCAGCGCTCTGGGTGGGGATGCCAGATCGTGCCGCGAGCTTGAGAGAGGAGATCTGCTCTCACTGGGATGGGCCACGGCGCTGTCAGTGACAGCTGCGTAAGCTCCGGGAACCATGTCTGATTCTCCCAACGCGGGCTATGAGGAGCACCGAGTGACGCTGCTTCCTGATCCTCTGCATTACCTGTGGCAATAGCGAGACGGGAGGGAAGGCGTAAAGCGGGCGGTTGGGCCAGTCCTGGGCCAGCGCGTCCTCGCTTTTTGAGAAAAATATTGGGCAGTGAGAGTTCTCTTCTGACGCAAGAGGTCTATCTCTGCTCTGCCGAATATGTGCCATAACTTCTGGACTGTTTGAGCGTGCAGGGACCATTCCCCTGGAGGAATATTGTCTCTGGACAGTCTGTCTGGGCCGTCGTTCAGGTGGCCTGGCACGTGCGTCGCCCTCAGCGAGCGCAGGTGGCACTGGGACCAACTCAGTATGCGTTTCGTCAGATGGAAGAGGTTCCTGGATCTGACACCGCCCTGACGGTTTAGGTAGGATACCACAGATCTGTTGTCCGAACGGACCAGGACGTGGTGACCCTGAATGACCGTGAGAAAGCGCACAAGCGCGTACTCGACCGCTATCATTTCCAGACAATTTATGTGAAAGAAGCTTTTCCTGAATTTACCATAGGCCAAAAACCGGAGAGCCCTCGCAGACCGCGCCCCAACCCGTGTTGGACGCGTCTGTCGAGATGACTTTTCGGCGAGATACAGCTCCCATCGTCACTCCCCGCTGATACCATTCGGCCACTGTCCAGGGCTGCAGAGCTGAAATACAGGTCTGAGTCACCTTGATCGGCTGGCGGCCTGTGGCCCAAGCCCGGCGAGACGCGCAGGTGTTTAGCCAATGCTGAAGCGGGCGCAGTAAACCCAGCTGAAGTACTGCTGTGGCTGAGGCCATGTAACCTAGCACTCTCTGAAATTTCTTCAGAGGCGTGAGGCTGTTCATCTGAAAGCACGCGGCTAGTCGCTGAACACCGCGCGCGCGCTGTGTAGATAAGCGAGCCGTCATTGCCATGGAGTCTAGTTCTATTCCAAGGAAGGAAATTGCCTGACTGGGCTGTAGTGAGCTCTTGGTCCAATTGACTGCAAGACCCAAACTGTTCAGATGGCTGAGGAGAACTGTTCTGTGAGACAGAAGCTCCGTATGTGACTGTGCCATAATCAGCCAGTCGTCCAAATAGTTCAGAATTCGCAAGCCCTGACTCTGCAGGGGTGCGAGCGCCGCATCCATGCACTTCATGAAAGTACGGGTGCTAAAGACAGGCCGAACGGAAGGACGGTGTATTGATAAACCTGGCCGTCGAGGCGAATCTCAAGAATGGCCTGTGACGGGGATTTATCTGAATCTGAAAGTAGGCATCTTTCAGATCGAGAGAGATAAACCAGTCCCCCTGGCGCGTATGCGCGAGGAGTTTCCTGATTGTAAGCATTTTGAACGGTCTTTTTGCAAGCACCTTGTTCAAACCCCTGAGATCTAATATTGGTCTGAGGCCGCCGTCTTTCTTGGGAACAAGAAAATAATGGCTGTAAAACCCCGACTCGCTCAGCGAAGGCGGCACTTTCTCTATGGCCCTTTTGCACAGAAGGTTTGTGTAACACTTCCCAAGGAAGGAGGACAGGAAACAGGTCTTCACCACAAGGTAAGGTTTTAATTCCCTTTTTGTTCCGTACAATCTTATTTTACAAACACAATACAACACAATGCCAAACACTGGGTTCGCATGTCATCTCTCTCCTCTGGGGCCCTCTCGCTGCCTTTTTATGCCGCTCTCCTCGTACTCACTGAAATTAGAGACAGGTGTTTAGACATAATTTAGCTCAGGTGTAAGCGCCCTTACCGCTTTTCTCTCCCGGACGGGCGCTTGACCACGCCCCCGCTGCCACATACCCCCACCGCCCGACTCAGGCCGGGGCGTCATCCGGCCTGCCTACCACCCCCCCCCCCCATTTCTGGAGAGGAAGTCGGCGACAGCCATCTGCACCCCCGGTCTGTGGACCACCTTGAATTTAAAGGGCTGGAGAGCTAGATACCAACGGGTGATCCGGGCGTTAGTATCCTTCATGCGATGGAGCCACTGCAGTGGGGCGTGATCCGAACAGAGGGTGAAGGCCCGCCCCAGCAGGTAGTAACGGAGGGTGAGGACCGCCCACTTGATGGCCAAACACTCCTTCTCCATGGTGCTGTACTTAGTCTCCCTTAAGGAGAGCTTACGGCTAATGTACAGCACCGGGCGCTCCTCTCCCTCCACCACCTGCGAGAGTACGGCCCCCAGCCCTCTGTCTGAAGCGTCCGTCTGTAATAAAAGGGGAGAGAGAAGTCAGGCGCATGAGGAAGCGGCCCCCCACAAAGTGCGGCTTTAACCTGCATAAACACCTGTTGGCACTGCTCCGACCACTGGACCGGATCTGGAGCCCCCTTTTTTAGTGAGGTCAGTCAGCGGGCTGGTGACGTCCGAATAATTAGGCACAAACCTTCTATAATAGCCAGCCAGCCCCAGAAACTGCCTCACCCCCTTTTTGGTCTTAGGTCTAGGGCAAGTCGCAATCGCTGCGGTCTTATCAATTTGGGGGCGCACCTGGCCATGACCCAAGTGGAACCCCAGATACCGTACCTCCACACGCCAATCAGCGACTTCTTAGGGTTTGCCGTGAGCCCGCCCGCCGCAGCGATCTCAGGACGGCCCTCAGATGTTGCATGTGCCGCTGCCAATCATTGCTATAAATGATAATATCATCTAAATAGGCAGCGGCGTACGCGGTGTGCGGTCTGAGGATCCGATCCAGGAGTCGCTGAAACGTGGCTGGTGCCCCAAACAAACCGAAAGGAAGCGTCACAAATTGGTGTAACCCAAACGGCGTAGTGAAGGCTGTTTTCTCACGGGACATTGGTGTCAAGGGGATCTGCCAATAACCCTTTGTTAAATCCAAGGTCGAATAAAATCGAGCAGTACCTAACCGATCGAGCAGTTCATCAACACGGGGCATTGGGTATGCGTCAAATTTAGACACCGCGTTGACTTTCCTGTAATCCACACAGAATCGAACAGACCCATCACTCTTGGGAACAAGAACAACCGGGCTGGACCAATCACTGTGGGATTCCTCTATTACGCCCATATCGAGCATCGCATCTAATTCTTCCCGTACTATTTTCTTTTTATGTTCGGGTAAGCGATAGGGGCGGCAACGCACCACAGCGCCCGGCTCGGTCTCGATGTGGTGCTGTATGATGTTTGTACGGCCCGGTAGAGGGGAAAACACATCCGCAAATTCCTTTTGTAATTCAGAAACCTCTGTGAGTTGCCGCGGTGAGAGTTGGTCTCCACAAGTAACCGGAGTGTTAAGATTGTAGTTTTTGTTTACCTCCGGCCCGAGCTCCGCTCTCTCCGGAACTACAGTGGCCAACGTCACAGAGGCTGCCTCCTCCCTCCATAATTTCAGGAGGTTGAGGTGATAAATTTGATGTCGCCCCTCTATCGGTACGCTTAACTTCATAATCGAGATCCCCAACTTCGTCGTGTGACCTCAAAGGGTCCTTGCCACTTGGCGAGTAATTTAGAGCTCGATGTTGGGAGTAATACGAGTACCTTATCTCCCGGTGCAAATTCCCGTAGCCGAGCACCCCTGTCATACAGCCGGCGTTGGCGTTCTTGAGCTTGGAGCAAATTCTCCTGTGTTAATCGCCCCAGTGTGTGGAGTTTTGCTCTAAGATCGAGAACGAACTGAATTTCATTTTTACTATTAGAAGGTCCCTCCTCCAACGCTTCGCGGATGACGTCAAGGACCCCGCGGGGGCGTCGCCCGTACAGCAGCTCTTCCGGGGCATGAAGCTAGGAACGTCCGATCGCCCCTTCGCGTTCGCTCAACGGCTCCGAGACGCCTGTCGGAGGTGGCTGCTCGCGGGGGACCGCGACGTCGAGGGAGTAATCGACCAGGTGGTACTGGAACAGTTCATTCAACGGCTGCCTCGGAAGACGGCGGGGTGGGTCCAGTGCCATCGCCCGGCGTCGCTGGAGGAAGCTGTTCGGTTGGCGGAGGACCACTTGGCGGCGATCCCGAGGGCGGACGAGCCCTCTTCTTCGTCTCTCTCTCTCTCCCCTTCCCTTGTATCTGCCCAGGCCCTCGCCCCCTCCCCTGTGTTTTTTCCTTCTGTTCTCTCCCCAGGGCCCGTTACTGCCCCGCGCAGGCGTGGAGGGTTCCAGAGACCTGCTCCCCGGCCGTGGGAGAATGCGCCCTCCCATTCCCCGTCTTTCAGCCGCTCTCCTCCTCAGGTGGGGGCGCCCGCCAGCACAAGTGCGGCCGCAACGCCTGGGCCGGCCTGTTGGAGGTGCGGAGACCCGGGCCACTTCCGGGATCAGTGTCCGCTGATGGAGGTGGGGACGGTGGTGCGGGTCTCGAGAGATGCGAAGAGCTTCGCTGAAGAGATGAAAATCAGGGTTCCAGCCTACGAACTACGCTTATATGCACTCTAGCCACGCCCATTTTGGCAGGCTTTGATGCAGTAAGCGCGCGGACGTCTCTCATTGGACGCGAGTTCGCCCAAGTTTGTCTATAGGCTGCAGCAGTTGCCGCAGAGCAACCAATGAGCTCGCTAGCTAGCCCGCTCAAGGTCTGCAGTTGCTGCACTGCGTTGACAATGATACAAAATTAAGGATAATTTTTTTGGCTTCAATATCGCAGAAGATGAATCTTTCCGTAGCGTAAGCTAGCTTATGCAATACCAGAGAACCTCTCGTAAGAGAACAACATTGATATTCTGAACTCCTTTTACAATTTAAGAGAACAGTTTTCTATTTAAATATATTGTAAAAAGCAATTTGTGATCAAAGCTGATTTTTCAGCATCATTACTGCAGTCTTCAGTGTCACATGATCCTTCAGAAATCATTATAATATGCTGATTTTCTAATATGGGCATATTTAAAGTACATTTTACTAATTTAGCCTGAACACATATTTGCATGCACAAGCTTTGTTGATGATAATGAGGCAGCATAAATGCAATTTAAAATATAATCTAAACATTCATATAATTTAATATCATATTACATATCATATTTATATCATACAGTATACAATTTAAATACAATTTAGCAGAAACAGCATTTAAATGTAACTAAACTTGCTTAGGAGTCATATTTCAAATGTCAATACTCTGAATCCTGGCTGGCAATTCTGGAAACAGTCCCACTAGTAAAATATGTACATGTTTATATAAAATAGCATGTCAACTAATGAAAACTCAATGACTTACTCGTCTGAAATTGTATCCTCGGCTGGACCAAGTCTCTCTTCAAAATACAAATGTTCATCGGAGTCCCGCTCTTCTTCTGAGGAAAATGTTATCTCTTCCTTACTATACGTTTCATGTTTGTGTGATAAGTATTTGCGGAGTTTCAGTTCATTTTTGTGACATGTTTCTGAAATATGCTCGTGAGACTGCTGAAACCTCACCCTTTTTATTTTCTTTATTTTACAAAAGCACAAGATTTTGTCGTTATTGTGAATGTACAAAGTACAAAGTACACTTTTAAAATAAAAGTAGACCCTTTAAAGTCTCTAATGATGTCTTACACTTATCTGTATACCCAAAAATGATGGAGTATTTTAAGTTGTTTCTGCTGTAATGACGAAAATATCCAGCAGGATGCGCCGGCGCGTCCGTCGACCCCAGAGGGTTAAGCCATTTGGCCACAACTTTGGAGGTATGTTTGGGGTCATTGTCCATTTGGAAGACCAATTTGCGACCAAGCTTTAACTTCCCGGCTGATTTCTTGAGATGTTGCTTCAATATATCCACATAAGTTAAATTTTTGTTTCATCAGACCAGAGGACATTCTTCCAAAAAGTAAGATCTCTGTCCCCATGTGCACTTGCAAACTGTAGTCTGGCTTTTTATGGTGGTTTTACAGCATTGGCTTCTTCCTTGCTGAACAGCCTGTCAGGTTATGTTGATAAAGGACTCGTTTTACTGTGGATATAGATACTTTACCTTTTTCCTACATCTTCACAAGGTCCTTTGCTGTTATTCTGGGATTGACTTGCAGTTTTCACACCAAACTACATTCATCTCGAAGACACAGAAAGGATCTCCTTCCTTAGCGGTATGATGGCTGTGTGGTCCCATGTTGTTTATACTTGCGTACTATTGTTTGTACAGATGAACGTGGTACCTTCAGGCATTTGATAATTGCTCCTAAGGATGAAACAGACTTGTGGAGGTCCACAGTTTTTTTTCTGAGGTCTTGGCTGATTATTTTTGATTTTCCCATGATGTCAAGTAAAGAGGCATTGAGTTTGAAGGTAGGCCTTAAAATACATCCACAAGTACACCTCCAATTCAGTACACATACTATCAGAAGCGAATTGCCTAAAGGCTTGACATCGTTTTCTGGAATTTTCCAAGCTGCTTAAGGGCACAGTTAACTTAGTGTATGTAAACTTCTGACCCACTGGAATTGTGTTATAGTCAATTAAATGTTAAACAATTGGTCTGTAAACAATTGTTTGCTAATATTAAATCTGTGGAGTGGTTACATTTGTTTTAATTACTTCAACCTAAGTGTATGTCAATTTCAGACTTAATTTTTTTACATTTCAGCACTTTCAAAATCTGCGATCATATGCAATTAACAAAAAATAATTATGCGATTAATATCTATAAAAGAAAATGTCATTGACTGACATCACTAATATATATACACATACACAGAAACACATATAAAGTGAGGGAAAAAAGTATTCAATCCTCTGCTGATATTGTACGTTTGCCCACTGTCAAACAAATGATCAGTATATCATTTTAATGGTAGGTTCATTTGAACAGTGAGAGACAGAATAACAACAAAAAAAAATCCAGAAAAACATGTCAAAAATTTTATAAATTGAATTTCATTTTAATGAGGGAAATAAGTATTTGACCCCTCTGCAAAACATGACTTAGTACTTGGTGGCAAAATCCTTGTTGGCAAATCACAGAGGTCAGATGTTTCTTGTAGTTGGCCACTAGGTTTGTACACATCTCAGGAGGGATTTTGTCCCACACCTCTTTGCAGATCTTCTCCAAGTCATTAAGGTTTCGAGGCTGACGTTTGGCAACTCGAACCTTCAGCTCCCTCCACATATTTTCTATGGGATTAAGGTCTGGAGACTGGCTAGGCCACTCCAGGACCTTAATGTGCTTCTTCTTGAGCCACTCCTTTGTTGCCTTGGCCATGTGTTTTGGGTCAGTGTCATGCTGGAATACACATCCACGACCCACTTTCAATGCCCTGGCTGAGGGAAGAAGTTTCTCACCCAAGATATGACGGTACAAGGCCCTGTTCATCGTCCCTTTGATGCGGTGAAGTTGTCCTGTCCCCTGACGGTGGGGATGGTGTTCTTGGGGTCATAGGCAGCATTCCTCCTCTTCCAAACACGGCGAGTTGAGTTGATGCCAGAGAGCTCAATTTTGGTCTAATCTGACCACAACACTTTCACCCAGTTCTCTGAATCATTCAGATGTTCATTGGCAAACTTCAGACGGGCCTGGACATGTGCTTTCTTGAGCAGGGAGACTTTGCAGGCGCTGCAGGATTTCAGTCCTTCACGGCATAGTTTGTTACCAATTGTTTGCTTGGTGACTATGGTCCCAGCTGCCTTGAGATCATTGACAAGATCCTCCCATGTAGTTCTGAGCTGATTCCTCACCGTTCTCATGAACATTGCAACTCCATGTGGTGAGATCTTGCATGGAGCATGGACTGAGGGAGATTGACAGTTCTTTTGTGTTTCTTCCATTTGCGAATAATCGCACCAACTGTTGTCACCTTCTCACCAAGCTGCTTGGTGATGGTCTTGTAGCCCATTCCAGCCTTGTGTAGATCTACAATCTTGTCCCTGACATCCTTGGACAGCTCTTTGGTCTTGGCCATGGTGGAGAGTTTGGAATCTGATTGATTGATTGCTTCTGTGAACAGGTGTCTGTTATACAGGTAACAAACTGAGATTAGAAGCACTCCCTTTAAGAGTGTGCTCCTAATCTCAGCTCGTTACCTGTATAAAAGACACCTGGGAGCCAGAAATCTCTGATTGACAGGGGGTCGAATACATATTTCCCTCATTAAAATGCAATTCAATTTATAACATGTGTTTTTCTGGATTTTTTTGTTGTTATTCTGTCTCTCACTGTTCAAATAAACAAAATCAGCAGGGGATCAAATACTTTTTTCCCCTCACTAATTAATATATATATATATAAGAAAGAAAGAAAGAAAGAAAGAAAGAGAGAGAGAGAGAGAGAGAGAGAGAGAGAGAGAGAATATTCAACTGACCTGTGATCACTTTTTGGGCCTCATAGGGCTCCATGTATCCATTGTACTCAGGAGTAATCGCCCCCTGGACAGTTTCAGAACGAGCATCAAAGGGGTCAGAGTAGTCTGCATCGCCCATGACAGGAGCTGAGGGGATCACCTGAAACCAACAGCAAAGTCATGTGACACTGCTCCTCATCCAGGAGAAGAAATAAAAAAATAATTCAATTGGAGATTATCTCAGTTTGCTGAAGGATCAGATTTATGAAGGGAAATAATTACATCTTCTGTCACACGATTGCCATTTTAAAGGGATCACGTTATTTCTTGTTGTGATAGTGAAGGTTTCTTGCACAGAAATAGATGGATTTGTTTTTCATGTCCATTTTGTAGCCTAAAGAGTTTCCTAACCAATGTCTTCCATGTTAATCTAAAATATTTTTAGACGTGTAAATTACACGTCATGATTGGCTGACCCAACACAAAAACCTGCGCCGTTTCGCACCACAACCTGCGCCGTTTACGCCTTGTTTCACGTGACAACTTGGGCGGTTTCACGCCAGAACAGGGTCCAAAATTAACCTTTTAGCCCACCAGACAAGGTAGATGAAACAATTACTATCCATTCAGATTTCTTGCCAGACAAATGTATTTTATTCTTTTTTTTTTTTATTGCATTTCACAAGTGGATTTTACAGGTATGAGGGACAAATACACAATACTGTAAGAATGTTTCAAATGAAACTTATTTTTTAAAGAACTGTATTGTTTTATTATTTATGAAATACTTAATTGCCAGATAGTCCATATTGAATTATTTTTCAGATTATTTCCTTATTACAAAAAAACTACATTTGTATTTTAAAATACATGTTGTTGAACAATCAGTTAGTAACTCAGGGTTTATTTGGAGTGAGTTAATTCAGTCAGCTCCAACTGATTCTTTGATATGGAGTCATTCATTTAGGAACTGGACAACACTGGTAGTGCTGTAGTTGTCAATTCACTAAAAAGAATTGGCTCAAAAGAATACTTTCTTTGGGAATCGTGTGTTATGTCTTGCACTGTATATTCGAACGAACCAGCTCAAAAAGAGTCATTTGGTTGGAAATCGGTCTACTCTTCTTGTCTCACACTGAAGGGTTGCTGCGGCGCTTAATGAAAGTACAAGAGACAAGTATTTTATTCCTGTTTTCTCTCTGTATCACCGGAAAAAAAAAAATTCCAAATGTCATGAAAATCATTTGGTTCCTGAATTATAATACAGTCATTACCAGAGGATATGTATGTGTGGTGGTGGGTTATTTTATTTGATTTTTTTTTCCCCTTTTTCACCCAATTTGGAATGCCCAATTCCAAATGCACTTTTTACGTCCTCATGGTCGCATAGTGACTCGCCTCAATCCGGGTGGTGGAAGATAAATACCAGCTGCCTCTGCGTCTTAGACCATCTTATCACGTGACTTGTGGAGTGCATTGCCACAGAGACATAGCGCGTGTGGAGGCTTCACGCCATCCACCATGGCATCCACATTCAACTTACCACGTACCCCACTGACAACGAACCACATAATAGTGACCACGAGGTGGTTACCCAATGTGACTCTACCCTCCCTCGCAACCGGGCCAATTTGGTTACTTAGGAGACCTGGCTTGCTGAGTGACTCTAGCCAGGTCTCCTAAGCAACCAAATTGGCCCGGTTGCTAGGGTGGGTAGTCACATTGGTGTAACCTCTTTGTGGTCGCTATAATGTGGTTCGCTCTCAGTGGGGCATGTGGCGAGTTGTGCGTGGATGCGTGAAGCCTCCACATACGCTATGTCTCCGTGGTAATGCACTCAACAAGCCATGTGATAATACTGTATTTTCAAAAGAGCAAGAAAAAGTCCCATTTAAGAGCATCACCTCAAACATAACATCCTTTAAAAATGGGTACATTCAGCAACTACGCCATACAGCATGAGACAGGCATAAAAAAAGCCTGTCTTCTACTGTGAAGCAGGAGGCGGCTGTAGGGAGGTGTTGATGAGTATGTTAGGTGGTGCGTTTGTCTCTCAATCCAGGCACAGGAGGAACCCCACAGTCAAATGGCACAACTACAAAGGCAGCCATATGGTTTCTCAAATAAGGGCTTTAGCCAAAGGCTCTGGACAGCAACCTTCATCCAGCTCTCCATAAAAACACAAAGGGCTCATCAACAAAGATGAGAGTTTCGGGCCAGTTGATGGAACCGTTACCTGCTCTATTGGAAAAAAGTTGTCTCACTACATCTACATTCGTAGATCATTTAGATATGTTTTAATGCCTGGAAAACATAAACATTTTGCTTTTAAATCTGCTGATGTAAATTTGTAACAAAGGTAAACTTATCTAGCTGGCTAACATAAATTCTGAGAATGACTTGTAATAGTGTAACACTTGGAAGTGTCAAATAAATGGAATCAAACAAAGCAATGTTTTGCGCAGTATGTCATTGATTTCCAACAAAAGTGTAAATGAATAATAGATTTCATGGTGTTGCATTATAGTTATAAGATGATAGTCTAATGAGCATAAATATTAATTGAACACATATATTGAGTAAAAATAATTTTTGCAGTTCTTTTTGCAAATAAAAACCTAACAAATTAAGTCATTAAGTTATTGTTTGTCAAGAAAAACATATTAATATTTCTGATGAATTTTAAATATGTTACTAAACATAAAATAAATATTTGTTTGTGGCGAGGCCAGTAGAGTACACCATGCAATAATCTCCCAATTTCCTACAAGACACTGTGCAAATCGGCCATTGTCTGGATGATCTTTAACAGGAATAGGATGACAGTACATTTTAAATGTTCATTAGGAACACAATAAAAACTTAATTAGGATTACAGTGGAAATTAATGAAGGTTAACAGGGAATGATGCGTACCAGTGCTCACAAGCTGCATTTAAGACAAAGCACTTAGAGTCTTGCACTTAAATTGTGATTTAAATACATGGCACTGCATAGGGCGACAGCAGTGGCTCTTCCTGCAAGCCAAACCAATCAGCACACCCATCACTGGCACTGATTACAAGCAGTAAGTCTCCACTGAAGCATCCACAGGCTGTTGTCTGTCTGTGCCCATGTGTGTGTTTGGATACCTCCACTGGCTGCCAGTATAGGGTCTGTACTTGGTGTCTGATCACAGGAAAGAACCTTTCAGGCTCTTGTGAGTATTCTCCATGGGGCCACCCCCTTCCCACAAGCCTAACTAAATGCTATGTATTATTCAGGAGCTTTATTTGTGCTGGATCAAGGGGGTTTGACACCTTTGGAGCTCTGGGAGTCGAAATATAACGCTGGGTTAATGTCACTTTTTGACAGTTAGTTTAATATATTGCATGACTTGATGGTTTGGGGTATTACCGTTTTTTTACTACCAAACACTTTTAAACGCAGTAAATGGTGTATATTTGGCATATATTTGAGGTTGACCAATGGGGTTTTCAATAGCTGATGCAGAAATCTAGCCAATGCAGATATCTCGTAGTATATCTAGAGCTGCGTGGGCTATAGTCGATATAATGTCAATATTTAGCCATTTATTATACAATGGTTAGTTCTGGTCCTTGAATCTGATTGGACAAGTGGTGTTCCAACAGCACTATGACTTCTCCATGCTCGTGACTTTCCAAATAGTGGTCGTTTAATTCATTGTTTATCATTCAGTGACCATTTCTGGCATTGCATATTTACTCCAATAGGTGGAGACAAATTAACATTTAAGTTCTGAGTAAATTATTCAATCATTGACTCCACTGGTGATTACCACCAAAGCAATGGAAGCGAACAAGAAAGATTCGTTCAGCAGTGCAGGAACAGATTTAAAAACAAATGGAATTATTTTTGCTGGGTGGAGAAGAAATTTGCAAACTAACTAGCCAATTTTTTCTGAAACACAAGTTATTTAATACTATTTACAATTTTTGCACCAATAGCATCACCAAACAGAATTGCAAAAATAACTATTGTTTTTAAACTGTTTTCACGAACACTACTATTGGTTGGGGGGGGGGAACCTGATAGCACCACTGTTTACACTTATCAGGGAAATCAACCTAAAACAGCTTACTTATAGTTATCAATGAAAGTATTTTAACACTGAAAAAATTACAAACTTTATCTTCTATAATAGTCTATCTCTATAACTGCAGTTCTATAACACTCTTAAGGTCTTAGATTTACAAACTCACCGGATCCGTTGGTTCCTCTAACGACACAGAGCTCAAGAGAATCTTACTCCGTCCCAGGTCTTGCGAGTCCACCTTAATGAGGCGATGCTTTGGTGAAACCACCTTGATATCCAGACTGGAGGATTTCAAAGGAGAGCCAAAGCCCATATGATGTGCTTCAGTCAAGCCAATGTCATTTTTAATCCTGTTGCCAAAATCTTCATAAGGATCTTCAAAATCCAGATTTTTCTGTGCTCGATATGCCTTTAGTATCTCACTCTCAGTGTAATCTGGTTTCGGCGGTTGTGGGGGCACCCGTTTGCTCCCGAAACTTAAATAGTCTTTTAACCACTTTGCCATTTTAATCTGTTCGTGAATGTCCACCAGTTCTTGTATCAAGGACAAGTACTCGGCCCTCCTTATGTCCAATATCAACCTACAGTCAAGAAACTAGATTACGGATGAGACCAGATAATGAATATATTAATTTAAAATGAACAGACGAGCCTTTTGCCAGTCTGAGGATTTGTTGAATTCATGTCTCAATTGCTCACCCAAGGTCGATCCCTGGGAATAGTGACCTGGAATTACAGGTGGTTCATGGCTGTAACTGACCAGGAGACTTTTTTCATTTCCAACACCCTCTCCAACAGTTGGCAATCTGAAATAAAATTTTTGTACTTAAGTAAGGATTTGGGTGATAGACAAATTAGGTTTTCTGAGGTGAGACAAACGAGAAATCTTTTAAAAATTTAGTTTAAAACATATGTTGTGTGTGTGTGTGTGTATATATATATATATATATATATATATATAGTAAAATAGTAAATAAATTATTTACCAATATTTATTTGTGTCCATATTAGTTTCATACATTTTTATAGCATTTTCTACAACAACAAAAAATAATACAAATGGATTTAATGACTTAAAAATGGTCAAATGGTCTAAACATCAAGTAAATGGTATTAAAATACTTTCCTTGCACATTGAGTACAGGACCACATTCATATACATTCAAACAGATCAATGTGTACATCCTTTTTTACTATAAATTCTCCCTGCGCTGTTTGTGGCTATATGCATGAAGAATGCAAATTGCCAAAAACAAGTCTAATGTATTAATTTTAAGCTGCCTTTATATGCTTTTTTTTTAACCTTCAAAGTTCTGCCCACCATTCACTTGAATTGTATGGACCTAAAGAGCTGAAATATTCTTCTAAAAATCTTCATTGGTGTTCAGCAGAAGAAAGAAAGTCATACACATCTGGGATGGCCTGAAGGGGAGTACATGATGAAAGAATTTAAATTTTTGGATGAACTATCCTTTAATGTAAAAACAGGGAAGAAAAAGTGTTTTACATAAAAAAAAAAATCCAAAATGTTTGATACTTTTAAAACTATATAGGCAGTCATGAGAGTCTAAAGGGGTCCTCTTTATATATATCATATAAGAGGGCCACTTGAGTCTTTTTTTTTTTTTACTTTAAATTGCATTTCAAATACATCCAGACAAAAAGGTGAGCATAACGTCACTGATCCACATGCAAATAGAAAAAGAAAACAAATGCAACTGCTTACATCCACATTCTTAAGTCTAAAAAGTACTGGTTTTTCAATGTACATATTTAGTCCTATGATCAGTATGAGGTGTTTTAAAGATTAACCACATACCGTATGAGGTTAATTGGCTTTCTACTCTTGCAGATGGAAAATAAAGCTGCTGAACTGATGCCTGCAACAAGCTGCTTAAGAACAAAAGCAAACAAACTAGTGGTTCACACGTGCTTCAGATGCGCAGCTGCACCAGCGGGACACATTATTATTAGACCGTTTCAGTTCTACCATCAGATGAAATTATTTCACATAAACTCCTTCAAATCAACATTGCCAGTAAAATTCGAATAATTACATTTTTAATTAAACGACTCTGTGAGATCCCAGTCGAGAACTTCTAAACGAGAATAGACGTGCTTCTTCTATAAACATCTGACACTTTCGTTTCAGGTCATAATGAGTTGCTATCTGAAAATGAAATAGCTTTGAGAAGATCAAGTTGATGTTACTCACATTTGTGATTTCAGATGAAATTCTAATGGAACTCCAGTCGCGTGTCCCGCGGTGCGAATGTTACAATGTGTCAAGAAAATAAAAAGACGCGCCAAATAAACTGACAAAGAATGTCCGATATCCTGGAGAATATATGACAATATGAGAAGAACAGTAAAGATCGTCTGAACGCATCCGATTGTAAGTGAGAGTGTCGACAGGCAAAAGAGAGCTGGAGCGTTTAAAGGGGAGGTCCTCACAGAGGTGTTGTATTTTCCTTTTAGCCGACGGTTATTAGTTCGAAGCTATGGCATAAAACTACGAAAATCTTCATAGCGCATAGGTGTCTTGTAGATTAATCGTTTTGCTGGTGTATTTTAAGATTGACCAGCATATATAAAATAATTAAATACATATTAGCATCAACTATGTATAGCAGGCTAGTGCTTCAACAAACAAATATTTTGATAAGAAGTCAATTTAGCAACAATCACAGGACCACAAGCAAGCTCGTATATTAGCCTGTGAACATTAGCGTGATTACCAGTGTGGTATTACTTTTGTACAACAGTTTAACAAACAAGTAAACAATATAAAATAACCTAAGTTCAGACAAAAACAAAAAAATTGTCCAGTTAGTTCGTGCATTTATTCTCCTCCAGCGAAAAAAAGTCTCAAAAGAAGCACACGTCGCTCTCTGCACTACTCTCTGTTTTTGAACTTTTGCCATTTCGTTTGGTGTTTTTTAGCAATCATTCTCATTCACTTCCGTTGTTTCAGTGCTAAACTACTGTTTTTAACTAATCAGTTGTCAATAATCGAATGACTTGTCCACACTAATTCGTTTTCGTTTGAAAATGCATATTTTTCTCCCAGTTTTGGCCTCCACACTGAGATCGATTTTTTGAACGTGAAAACTGACCTTTTCGAAAACAATCTCTCAAGTGAATACATTTGAAAATGTCTTCCTCGTGTTGTAGTGTGGACAGTGGAGGCAGCGATATCTGAAAACGATTAGTATTTTTTGTCATTTGACGCAGTCATGTGATCCATTCAACCCAAAACAATTAAGATGGCGGACCATGTGAGTCGCAAGTTCAAATCCAGAGCATGCTGAGTGACTCCAGTCAGGCTTCCTAAGCAACCAATAGGCCGGTTGCTAGGGTGGGTTTAGTCACATTGGGGTAACCTCCTCATGGACTCTATAATGTGGTTCTCGCTCTTGGTGGGGTGCTTGGTGAGTTGTGCATGGATGCCTCGGAGAATAGCTTGAAGCCTTCACATGCGATACGTCTCTGCGGTAACGCGCTCAACAAGCGCTGTGATAAGATGCATGGATTGATGATCTCCAACAGGGAGGCAACTGAGATTCATCCTACACCACCCAGATTGAGGTGAATCACTACACCACCAAGAGGACTTAGAGTGCATTGGGAATTGGGCATTCCAAATTGGGGAGAAAAAAAGATGGCAGCCCATGAGTAGTTGCATTGTTGTGCCTGCTATTCACTCTGATAGTGTTATTAAAGATAAATGTTAATTTGTAAAGCCTTCACATTGCATTTCTTCAAAGGCGACAGGATGTTTAAGGGAAGAATTGCTGTCCAGCTATGGAACACGAGGACAATTGCATTTCAGACCGTACTTGGAACGGATTTTTCACTTGTGCATTAAGGGGATTTAAGAGTTTTTATACGTTTCAGTGTGGGACAGGAACTTTTGAAAAATGCTTGAAAATGGCAGTGTTGATGGAAAGCTTTTTTAAATGAAAACTCCATTTTCAAATGCATCCGCATTAATGTGGATGTAGCCTCAGTCAGAACATAAAAGATTCTAATTTGTCGCCACCTACTGGAGGAAAAATGCAATCTCCACAAATTAATCAAAATTAATAAATGAAATTAAAATATACAATGAATCAAAATCCCCTGCACTGTTTGGAAAGCAATGAACATGGAGAGGCGGAGTTATACAAATAGTGTAGCTCGTCCAATCAGATTTAAGGATCGGAGCAAACTGGTCAATCATTTGTTTGCATTAATGGAATAATCACATAAAGAAGTCATATTTCCATATTTCCATATTATCTTACAACAATGTGTAAATTGAAGGATAATGGATGGATGGATGGATGGATGGATGGATGGATGGATGGATGGATGGATAGATAGATAGATAGATAGATAGATAGATAGATAGATAGATAGATAGATAGATAGATAGATAGATAGATAGATAGATAGATAGATAGATAGAGAGATAAACAGACAGACACTGTTTTTACGCCATGGTCTAACACTTTTCTCTCCACGGGGATGGAGGGATGAGGTCATAGCAGCCATTCACCACCCCTAGTCAGCCAGCCAGCTTCAACACACATTTCCCCTCACTTTTCTAAATTGCCCCTATCAAACAGGGACATGTTAGAGAGAGGAAGGGCCTCCTGGGACAAAGAAAAGACCAGGAGAAGCAAGAACAGTGATGGAAATTGGTCTTTGCTAAAAGGTGAAAGAAGGAAAATGGTTAATTTGTGGTTTAAATATCATATGTGCTTTGTTGAAATTGTGTTAGATGTGAAAAAATGTTGTCCTCAGGTATGCCAGTTCATGCTCCCAAACTGTATTGATATGTTTGCATATACTTGTACAGGAATACTTGAAATCAGAAAATGCTTTTAAAATGTTTAGAAATGCTTTTACAATGTAAACACTTTACTGACATGCTAATGAAGCTTCTTTTTTTCTTTTTGTTTGTGCTTCTGATGAAGCCTAGTCACATTTGTATGATTCTGTGAGAGGTTGCTCATGACTGTAAATCACAGGAACTTAAAATAATGTCTTATAGTTCTTAAGAAATGTAAGCATGATACTGGTCTAACGATTGCTCGTAAATATTCAATATGTGCTTAGTACTGACATTGTTTTCGAGCTGTAAAACCAGATATGAAGTCACTTTGAACATGTGCTCGGTGTCTGTCGCCACCATGCGGTGAGCCAGATGTATTACCACAAAACGCACAATCAAATATGCGTAATTAAAAAAACTAAAATGTTAGAATCGACAATGTAAGAGTAAACTGTGAAATAAAACATACAAAACGGTCAGTTAAACCATTCAAAACTATCTCATATGTCAGAATGTCCAGTGGATGTAACGCAATGCAGGGAAAGGAAAATGATATCCCGCCTTCCAACATTGGTCAGTGGGTTTTTAAAACTTATGACTTGTGTCAAAATGTGTGCTTTAATAATAATATATTTTAAAATATAATACATAGAAATAAGAGCGTCTCAGTGAAGTGTGGGAAACATACGGTCGGTGCTCGGACCTGCCAATCAAACACACTGTTGCCCGCTCCTCGCATCTGATTGGTCAGATTTTGTTCCTAGTCAGCCAAATCCAGTGGAAGGCCAACTGGCATGTGTATTCCGCAAATTACGTCATTTTCGGACAGGCCAGGGCTGGACTGGCAATCTGGCATACCGGGCATTTTCCCGGTGGGCCGACTCACTTTGAGGCCGATCGGGGGCGGACTTGCCAGCGGCATAACCGGTGGGTCGGACGCGAAACGTGCCGAATGGGCCGAGATAAGCAAAAATAATCCGCCGCGTTATGCAGAATGGACCGCAAAACGGCGAGCAAAGAAAATGGTCATTGATTAAATGTCATCAGTTTCAATTTTAAAATGGGATTTCTCTTACAGGCACATTGGCATATTTTTGTTTTCATTAATTTCAGTTAATGCACATGCTTTAGGAGAAGATGAAAGCATTAAAGGCAAAGTTTAAGAAGACAGGTAAAAAATAAATCACTCACTGAGTGTTAAATGTCTTCTAACTTCAGTATGTTTGATGAATCAGAACCATTATGTTCTCTCAGTGTTTTTCACAGTGTAATTATGTCTTGTATATAGACTTGTTTATGTAAAAAAAATTACTAGTAAGATTTACTTAATTTGTAAAAAAAATTTGCACACAGTTTTCTAATTTAATCTTAATAAAACTAAGTAAAATCTACGTAACTTTATGACATTAATTAAAGTGGGTAGGTAAATTTAATTGAAACCTTTTAGTAAATTTAATAACTTTTAATTAGAAATATGATATACATGGTGCTTGAACAAATGTAGTTAAATTTAAATATACATCTTATTGTCACATTCTGACTTTTCCTTTAGTGTAACATTATGCACAAACTCTTTTTCCGGTTATTTTTTAGATTTTGTTTGCACGGTAAACTGCTTTTGGGACTTTACTCATTTTGGACTCTTGTAGCCTCAATGTCTGTGCCCTTCATAATAAGGAAATACTAAGACATTTTTTCTTCATTCTGTAAATACATTTAAAAAAACTATCAGCCAATTAATCGGATATCTGTCTTTTCCACCACCTAAAGGTGCGTACACACTGCCAGCGACATCGCGCGCGACAGCGACTCAATACCATTCATTTTCAATGCGAGCACAGCGACTTCCGGCTACACGAGCTGTCGCGACCGTTGGCGCTAGATGTGGGCGTGTCCAGCGACGCGACAAAGTTGAGAAAAGTTCAACTTTGGAGCGACTAACGGAAGCGACAGCCAATAGGAGAGACGACGCTAGAGCTCACGTGATCCTTCTCTCTCTCTCAGCTCCTGCAGTAACGGAAAGATGGATGAAAGGCTAATTCTTGCTGTTAGCAATTTTCCAGTGCTCTATGATATGTCTCTTCCCACGTACAAGGACATTTTTAAGAAAAATTCTGCATGGAAAGGTGTATCTGAGATCGCTGGGATTTTATGGACCCAGACAGACCGGCATTTGCATTTTCGCCGCAGATAAACAGCCGCTATGGCAAACAGCACGCCTTGTTTCTCATTCATCTTTGATATAAAGCATTTTATGCACTGATTCCATTTATATTTAGTCTTTTCCCTCCAAAATGTTTGTTTTAAGTGGCAAGAAAAGAGATTCGCTGTCAACAGCAATGGAATGGCATCCGTGAATGTCATTTATAAACGTTACTAGGCAACCAGTAGTGGGAACACCCACTAGCGACTTCACCGCCAGCCACTGGCGACCTGCAGCGATAAAGTCGCTGGCAGTGTGTACGCACCTTAAGTTATTGGCAGTTTGAGTAAGTTACTTAAAATAGCAATCCACTACAAATGACTAATTATTTATCTAAAATTTTTATCAAATTACTTCCCTAATTGCTTAATTGAAAAAGTAATCACATTACTAATTACTTTACTTTTAAGTTACTTTCTTAAACACTTTTCCGTGCAACAAATTCAAAATAATGTCTATATTTCTTAGTCTTTCATTGTTACACACAAGTTATACACTCAGTACCTCCAATTTCTCCTTCAGAATGATTTGTTACGGGGCCATAATGAATGTATTCTACATAAATAACATATTATAAATAAGCATAATGGTGTAATGTACTTAAGAGTAATTGAATTAATTGAAAGTCAGTAACTGTAATCTGATGACTAATTTAAATGAAATTGAAATTGAGATTACAGTAACTAATTACTTTGTAATTGGATTACACCCAACACTGGTTATCAGCATAATCCTCTATTGTTCGACCTCTAGTTGTGTATCAGATTTAAGGTTATGTTGGGAGGATGAGATAAATGACCCACTGTAGGGGAGAGAATGTTAGCTGATTTTTTCTCTGTTTTCATACCATCTTTCATTCAAGCCTTATGTCTGGGTCAAATGTCCACAATGATACTGTGTCTGTTACTGGTGGGGGTCATACAATCAATAATGGATCTATGAGATTATGTTAGATCAATCTTTAGCTGCATTAATGTGCAAAAGTCTAGATGTTTCACAAAAACATTTGTCTTACGATGGTTATTTTACATCTTCTGCTTTAGTGTGTTTATTGGAAACATCAATTCTAGATTTCCAAATATTCCTTTTGCAAATACAAAATAACAGAAGTAGAAAAAGTAGTCTTGTAACATATGGTATGGCCCCAACACATCCCGAATCTCAACACCATTGAGTCAGTCTGGGATTACACAAAGAGTCCAAAGCCTGAATACATAGAAATGTGGCAAGTTTTCCAAGATTATTAAAGTCTTTCAAATATATTGAGTTAGCATGAAAGTGATACACTAGTGTGTATTAGACAACTAGATTGCAAGCTGTGTTATTGTGATACTTCCATTTAGTCTGAATGATGACTGTGCATTCACCCCCTTTGATGCTAATTCAGTAGCTTTGGGTCCAGAGACTGACTTGCCGAGTCATGATACAGGAAACAGAGAGAACAGTAAAATAAATTGAATTAAATCTGGGATAAGTAAGACATAACTGGAATGGAGTGTAAAAAAGCAGGACGCCGGTATAGGGAGGATTGTGTGTGTGTGTGTGTGTGTGTGTGTGCTAGGCAGTGACTGCAGTGTTGTATATCTCTGCAGACAGCAAAGCAGGACCGAATAGCAAGAGTTGCAAGAAAAAGCTGCTTTTACAGGATTTCGGCATTCGGATTTATAATCACAGTGATGTACATATGTCTTATCTGAATTTATTGCCATTTTGGCTTTCAGAAAATGAACAGTGTCCAGTCTTAATGTTACAGGCAGAGTGTTAAGTCATAACCTTGATTTACGATAGCTCTTGTGTGATACTGTAGCTTTGGTAGAGGAGTAGAACTTCTGTGTAAAAATATTTAGTGGAAGTACAGTATATTATTTGTTTGTCTATTTTGACAGTTTAATGTCATTTTTGACTTGGTTATGTGGATGGGTGGCGGAAGGTAGCAGAGGTTTAGTATTTATCTGATCTCTATGGATCCTTATGCAATTTTGAGTCCAATGAAACACTTCTGCATTTGTTACGGCACTATTACGGTACGTACAGCCCCACCTTAGGTGGGATACAAACAGCAAAAAAATCATTATTTAATCAGTATTTTGTATTGTATTCCAGTATATGTTGCCTTGATCCCGCCAGAGGATAAAAATAAAAAAGGTAATTCTGACTTCATATCTCAAAATTGTGTCTTTATTTCTTGTAATTGCAAGTTTATATCTCAAGAGAAATAGTCACAGTTATCAAATATAAAACTCCCAATTCCGAGATATATAGTGCAAAATTGCAAGAAATAAAGTTGCAAATGCAATATATAAAGTTGCAATTGTGAGAAAGAAATTCTGAGATATACAGTCAGAATTGTGAAATGTAAGGTTGCAATTGTAAGATTTAATTCCGCAATTCCTAGATAAAAGATGCAATTGCAAAAATGAAGATGCAATCGAGAGATATAAAGTTTTAAAGCAAGTTATAAAGTTGTAAATGTGTGAAATAAAGTTGCAATTGGGAGATATAAATTTGCAGTTCTAAGATATAAAGTCGCAATTGTGAGAAATAAAGTTGCAACTGTAACAATTAAATGTGCAATTCTGAGGTATAAAGTTGCAATTGCAAGTTTTGAAGTCATCATTTTGAAAAATAATATTTGCAATTGTGAGTTATAAAGTTGCAATTGTGAGAAACAAAGTTGCAACATTTAAATGTGCAATTACGAGGTATAAAGACGTAATTTTGAGAAATAAAGTTGTAATTACGTGAAATAAAGTTGCAATCGAGAGACATAATGTTGTAATTCCGAGCAATAAAGTTGCAAATTGCAAGATATAAAGTTGCAATTGTGAGCTATAAATTTGCAGTTCTGAGATATAGCTGCAACTGCAAAAATTAAAGTCGCAACTACGAGAAATAAAGTTGTAATTGCGAGAAATAAAGTTGCAATTGCGAGTGATGAAGTTGTAATTGCGAGTGATAAAGTTGTAATTACATTTACATTTATGCATTTGGCAGACGCTTTTATACAAAGCGACTCACAGTGCACTTATTACAGGGACAATCCCCCCAGAGCAACCTGGTGTTAAGTGACTTGCTCAAGGACACAATGGTGGTGGCCGTGGGGATCGAACCAGCGACCTTCTGATTAATTGTTATGCGCTTAAGCCCACTACGCCACCGCCACCACTTTATTACGAGTGATAAAGTTGTAATTGCGAGTGATTAAGTTGTAATTATGACAAAGTAAAATTTGTAATTCCGAGCAATAAATTAAAAATTGCCGGTGATAAAGTTGTAATTGCCGGTGATAAAGTTGTAATTGCGAGTGATAAAGTTGTAATTGCGAGTGATAAAGTTGTAATTGCGAGTGATAAAGTTGTAATTGTGAGTGATAAAGTTGCAATTGCGAGTGATTAAGTTGTAATTGCGAGTGATAAAGTTGTAATTGCAAGAGATAAAGTCGGAATTGCGTGTGATAAAGTTGCAATTGCGAGTGATAAAGTTGTAATTGCGAGTGATAAAGTTGTAATTGCCGGTGATAAAGTTGTAATTGCGAGTGATAAAGTTGTAATTGTGAGTGATAAAGTTGCAATTGCGAGTGATTAAGTTGTAATTGCGAGTGATAAAGTTGTAATTGCAAGAGATAAAGTCGGAATTGCGTGTGATAAAGTTGCAATTGCGAGTGATAAAGTTGTAATTGCGAGTGATAAAGCTGTAATTGCGAGTGATAAAGTTGTAATTGCGAGAGATAAAGTTGTAATTGCGAGTGATAAAGTTGTAATTGCATGTGATAAAGTTGTAATTGCGAGAGATAAATTTGTAATTGCGAGAGAAAAAGTCGGAATTGCATGTGATAAAGTTGTAATTGCGAGTGATAAAGTTGTAATTGCGAGTGATAAATTTGTAATTGCGAGTGATAAAGTTGCAATTGCATGTGATAAAGTTGCAATTGCGAGTGATAAAGTTGCAATTGCGAGTGATAAAGTTGTAATTGCATGTGATAAAGTTGCAATTGCATGTGATAAAGTTGCAATTGCGAGAGATAACGTTGTAATTGCGAGACATAAATTTGTAATTGCGAGTGATAAAGTTGTAATTGCGAGAGATAAAGTTGCAATTGCATGTGATAAAGTTGCAATTGCGAGTGATAAAGTTGTAATTGTGAGAGATAAAGTCGGAATTGCGTGTGATAAAGTTGCAATTGCGAGTGATAAAGTTGTAATTGCGAGAGATAAAGTTGCAATTGCGAGTGATAAAGTTGTAATTGCGAGAGATAAAGTCGGAATTGCGAGTGATAAAGTTGCAATTGCGAGTGATAAAGCTGTAATTGCGAGAGATAAAGTCGGAATTGCGAGTGATAAAGTTGCAATTGCGAGTGATAAAGTTGTAATTGAGAGTGATAAAGTTGTAATTGCGAGTGATAAAGTTGCAATTGTGAGTGATAAAGTTGTAATTGTGAGAGATAAGGTTGTAATTGTGAGTGATAAAGTTGTAATTGCGAGAGATAAAGTTGTAATTGTGAGTAATAAAGTTGTAATTGCGAGAGATAAAGTTGCAATTGTGAGTAATAAAGTTGTAATTGCGAGAGATAAAGTTGCAATTGTGAGTAATAAAGTTGTAATTGCGAGAGATAAAGTTGCAATTGTGAGTAATAAAGTTGTAATTGCGAGAGATAAAGTTGCAATTGTGAGTAATAAAGTTGTAATTGCGAGAGATAAAGTTGCAATTGTGACTAATAAAGTTGTAATTGCGAGAGATAAAGTTGCAATTGTGAGTAATAAAGTTGTAATTGCGAGAGATAAAGTTGTAATTGTGAGAGATGAAGTTGCAATTGCATGTGATAAAGTTGCAATTGTGAGTGATAAAGCTGTAATTGCGAGAGATAAAGTCGGAATTGCGAGTGATAAAGTTGCAATTGCGAGTGATAAAGTTGTAATTGTGAGTGATATAGTTGTAATTGCGAGTGATAAAGTTGCAATTGTGAGTAATAAAGTTGTAATTGCGAGAGATAAAGTTGTAATTGTGAGTGATAAAGTTGCAATTGCGAGTGATAAAGTTGTAATTGCATGTGATAAAGTTGCAATTGCATGTGATAAAGTTGCAATTGCGAGAGATAAAGTTGCAATTGCGAGACATAAATTTGTAATTGCGAGAGATAAAGTCGGAATTGCGTGTGATAAAGTTGCAATTGCGAGTGATAAAGTTGTAATTGCGAGAGATAAAGTTGCAATTGCATGTGATAAAGTTGCAATTGCGAGTGATAAAGCTGTAATTGCGAGAGATAAAGTCAGAATTGCGAGTGATAAAGTTGTAATTGTGAGTGATAAAGTTGTAATTTCGAGTGATAAAGTTGCAATTGTGAGTAATAAAGTTGTAATTGCGAGAGATAAAGTTGTAATTGTGAGTAATAAAGTTGTAATTGCGAGAGATAAAGTTGCAATTGTGAGTAATAAAGTTGTAATTGCGAGAGATAAAGTTGCAATTGTGAGTAATAAAGTTGTAATTGCGAGAGATAAAGTTGCAATTGTGAGTAATAAAGTTGTAATTGCGAGAGATAAAGTTGCAATTGTGAGTAATAAAGTTGTAATTGCGATAGATAAAGTTGCAATTGAGACTAATAAAGTTGTAATTGCGAGAGATAAAGTTGCAATTGTGAGTAATAAAGTTGTAATTGCGAGAGATAAAGTTGTAATTGTGAGAGATAAAGTTGCAATTGCATGTGATAAAGTTGCAATTGCGAGTGATAAAGCTGTAATTGCGAGAGATAAAGTCGGAATTGCGAGTGATAAAGTTGCAATTGCGAGTGATAAAGTCGTAATTGTGAGTGATACAGTTGTAATTGCGAGTGATAAAGTTGCAGTTGTGAGTAATAAAGTTGTAATTGCGAGAGATAAAGTTGTAATTGTGAGTGATAAAGTTGCAATTGCGAGTGATAAAGTTGTAATTGCATGTGATAAAGTTGCAATTGCATGTGATAAAGTTGCAATTGCGAGAGATAAAGTTGCAATTGCGAGACATAAATTTGTAATTGCGAGAGATAAAGTCGGAATTGCGTGTGATAAAGTTGCAATTGCGAGTGATAAAGTTGTAATTGCGAGAGATAAAGTTGCAATTGCATGTGATAAAGTTGCAATTGCGAGTGATAAAGCTGTAATTGCGAGAGATAAAGTCGGAATTGCGAGTGATAAAGTTGTAATTGTGAGTGATAAAGTTGTAATTGCGAGTGATAAAGTTGCAATTGTGAGTAATAAAGTTGTAATTGTGAGAGATAAAGTTGTAATTGTGAGTAATAAAGTTGTAATTGCGAGAGATAAAGTTGCAATTGTGAGTAATAAAGTTGTAATTGCGAGAGATAAAGTTGCAATTGTGAGTAATAAAGTTGTAATTGCGAGAGATAAAGTTGCAATTGTGAGTAATAAAGTTGTAATTGCGAGAGATAAAGTTGCAATTGTGACTAATAAAGTTGTAATTGCGAGAGATAAAGTTGCAATTGTGAGTAATAAAGTTGTAATTGCGAGAGATAAAGTTGTAATTGTGAGAGATAAAGTTGCAATTAATATAGTTGCAATTGCGAGTGATAAAGTTGTAATTGCAAGAAATAAAGTTGCAATTGCGAGTGATAAAGTTGAATTTGCAAGAAATAAAGTTGCAATTGCGAGTGGTAAAGTTGCAATTGCAAGAAATATAGTTGCAATTGCGAGAAATATAGTTGCAATTGCGAGTGATAAAGTTGCAATTGTGAGTGATAAAGTTGCAATTGCGAGTGATAAAGTTGCAATTGCGAGTGATAAAGTTGCAATTGTGAGTGATAAAGTTGCAATTGTGAGAAATATAGTTGCAATTATTAGTGATAAAGTTGTAATTGCGAGTGATAAAGTTGTAATTGCAAGAAATAAAGTTGCATTTGCGAGTGATAAAGTTGCAATTGCGAGAAATATAGTTGCAATTGCGAGTGATAAAGTTGTAATTGCGAGTGATAAAGTTGCAATTGCGAGAAATATAGTTGCAATTGCAAGTGATAAAGTTGCAATTGCGAGAAATATAGTTGCAATTGCGAGTGATAAAGTTGTAATTGCAAGACATAAAGTTGCAATTGCGAGTGATAAAGTTGCAATTGCGAGAAATATAGTTGCAATTGCGAGTGATAAAGTTGCAATTGCGAGTGATAAAGTTGCAATTGCGAGAAATATAGTTGCAATTGCGAGTGATAAAGTTGTAATTGCGAGTGATAAAGTTGTAATTGCAAGAAATAAAGTTGCAATTGCGAGTGATAAAGTTGCAATTGCGAGAAATATAGTTGCAATTGCGAGTGATAAAGTTGCAATTGCGAGTGATAAAGTTGTAATTGCAAGAAATAAAGTTGCAATTGCGAGTGATAAAGTTGCAATTGCGAGTGATAAAGTTATAATTGCAAGAAATAAAGTTGCAGTTGCGAGTGATAAAGTTGCAATTGCGAGTGATAAAGTTGCAATTGCGAGAGATAAAGTTGTAATTGCAAGAAATAAAGTTGCAATTGTGAGTGATAAATTTGTAATTTTAAGTAATAAATTGGTGTGGCAGCGGGGGCGTGGTCAAGCACCCGTCCGGGAGAGAAAAGCGGTAAGGGCGCTTACACCTGAGCTAAATTATGTCTAACACCTGTGTCTAATTGCAGTAGCATGAGGAGAGCGGCATAAATAGCATCCCCTCGAGAGAGAGAACCTGACAATTGGTAATTGTGAAAAATAAAGTTGTAGTTGCGAGAAATAAAGTTGTAATTTTAAGTAATAAATTGGTAATTAGGAGAAACCAAGTTGTAAATGCGAGTGATAAAGTCGTAAATGCGAGAATTAAAGTTGTAATTGCGCGAATTAAAGTTGCTGTTACGACAAATAAAGTCACAATTGTGAAATAAAAAGTCTGAATTACCTTTTTATTTCGGAAGGCGGAATCTGGCTTCCATGCTTTTTTAGATGTTTAGATATTTTTATCGTAAAACCAGATTTTGTATTTATTTTTATTTTTTGCAGTTTTAACCAAAAAAATTTGGTTTGAATTTCATTGTTCATCGTGTAGTTCTCTTGACCTGATTTCTTAAGCAAATTGTGGATAGAATCAACTTTTATAATGTGGGGAGACGCTATAAGCTGATTTGTGTGTTTCTGTGTATTTTCAGAGTCATGACTGGAGTAAGACAGATGACAGACTGCTGCAGGCGGTGGAACAGAATGATCTGGAAAAAGTATCAACACTGCTGCTGAAGAAAGGTCTTTGTCCATCCAAACTGGATGCAGAGGGAAAATCAGCGTGAGTTACTGTACATTTTGTTAAAGGGAAAGTTCACCCCCAAAAAATGACAATTCTGTCATAATTTATTCACCCTCTTGTTGTTCCAAACAACTTTTTTCTTATCAAAACATTTTCCGTAAAGTAAAATATTTATCATGTACCATTACATGTACAGGTTTCATCTTTGTGCATCTCGAGGTCGGTTGGACTGTCTCGAGGTCATTCTCTCCCATGGGGTGGACATCAATGTAACAGATGGCACAGGTAAATGTCAATCAATAGTTTACTTACTGCAGTTTCTAAACTACACAGAAATCCTATAAACCTATGCCGAAGGTTATAATCTACAATTTTTCTCACATGCGAAATGATTGATGGCCCATTCATAACTCTCTTTAGGGTTTAATGCTCTCCATCTGGCTGCCAAGAATGGACACTCAGAATGCCTAAAGAGACTTCTTCAGGTAACATTCATTTATCTCAATCATAAAGTCTCCAAGTACTTCCAAGTGTTTAGGACATATTTAAAGGCATAAAGTTAGTGGTTTATAACAGAAGACTATTTAAGAGTGTTTAATACAGTATGTGTGCCATGTTTACAGTATATATGCAGTCATTCTCTATATACCTCTATATTCCTCCTTTAATATTTGCAGTTATTCTGCAAATTTTATCGTTACTCTTATTTTTTTTTTATTTTATTTTTTTTATAAATTAAATTGACTAATTATTTGAAGTACATTTTTACTCTTCACTCTTTAGGAGAGGATGCCCATCGATTCCACAGACAGCTTAGGAAGGACTTCTCTGCACCATGCTGGTAACATGTACCACAAGCCATTAGCAACAGATTCTAACTAATGAATATTATATGGAACTGTATATGTGTATATATACAGTAAAAGGAGACTCTTTTTTTATAGACTATTAATTTGTATTTCTCTTTGTCTTTGAGCAGCTGTAAGTGGCTGCTTGTCTTGCACTGAAACTCTGTTGGACTTTCAGGCCAACCGTGATGCTCAAGATGGAGTAAGTGCATGTTATCGTGGTAAAAATATATTTTTGTTAATAATGTTAATTAATGATTTAGCATTTGAAAATTATATATCTGCTTTACATTGCAGTATTAAGAAGCTTTTGTCAGATATTGAGTAGACAATGTTGCAAGTTTAGTACTAAAGGTTCTAACTTCCTGCTTTCTCTTAGGATGGATCAACTCCATTGATCTTGGGAGCCCAGATGAGCAGAGTAGAGTTTTGCGCTTTCCTTTTAGAACGAGGGGCAAATCCTAATATACAGGACAACCAGGGCAGGTTAGATATGCTCTTAAAGGGATAGTTCACACAAAAACAAAACTTTTGTATTTATTTATTCACCCTCATTTAGTTACAAAACTGTTTGACAAACAGTTTTGGTGGGGTTGGGAACAGAGAGCCGCTTCCATGTTTTAAAAAAATACTGGAACTAATCGATGTTCATGACTGTTGTTTCAGTTAACGGTTCTTAAACATAAAATACTCTGATAGTGTTTCCTGTGATATGATTTAACAGCACTGCAAAACTGCAACTAAATCAGCAGTGCAATACATATAGCGCAACCAGTGTAGTCCGATTCCGGAACGAATTACTCTTATGAGGCGGTTCTTTTGAATCTAGGGCATGAAACATACAGCATGACTAGTGTAGTCCAATTTCAGAATGAATTACTCTTTTGAGTTGGTCCTTTTAAATCTACATCGTGAAACATACAGTGTAGTCTGATTCCCGAATTAATCCCGAATGGATATTGGCGAATGAGATTTGAGGGAATAATGACACAGGTCATATGCACAATCGTTTTATAATACTTTTATGGGGGATTTTTTTATTTTTGGAGCTTAACAGTTTCCATCCACATTCATGTAACCCGCACAAGAAGAGACAGTCACAATGTCGAATACAAACAGCTTTATTAATTACAAAGCGTGCAACAGTACAAAAAGGGCCAATCCAGTGAAGAGTTGTCGAGGGAAGCGTAGGGTCAAAAGCCGGGGAATCAAAGTATAAACAAGGGGCAAATCCAAAGAGAGAGGTCGAGGAAAACAGTTAACAATTAGGGCGAAGAACTAGACGGGACTAGCGGGATCAAAGACAGGGGAACAAGGGGAGCTGGCAAGCTAAGGGGTAAACAAGAGGAGGTCAGAACTAGACGAGAATAGCGGGGGGCAAAGATACGGGAAACTAAACACAATAACCAACACCCCTGCAGCGAAAGGGTGGTGATATATATAGGGGCGAGTGCAGGTGTAAACCATGACAGGTGATGAGACGAGTGCAGGTGAAACTAATGTGCAGGAGTGCAGATGACGCGAGTGCAGGTGGTCATAATGTTCTGGGGATTGGAAGCGCGTGAGAAACTCGAGGAAGGGAGATTGCCTACGAGCATGTGAGCGAGTAGGAGCAAAGTGGGCGTGAGGGCTCGAGCGAGCAAAAAGCGTGAAAAGCTCGAGGGGGCGGAGTGAGGGAGTGTGCGTGTGTGTGCTAGACGATGCGGGGAGAAGCAGAGGAGCGGGGTTCGTGACAGTTCACTTTCATTGCATGGAAAAGACCAGTAAATTATGACAGAATTGTCATTTTTGAGAGGACTATCCCTTTAATTGATGGGGTTCTAAATGTTTGTATATGTATCAGTGCATTTTTAAGATGCCTTTTTCCTATATTTGTCCTTTCTGGTACTTTTATGTGTTGTGAGGTAGATCAGCTCTGATGCTGGCCTGTGAAAGTGACAGCATGGAGACTGTAGAAGTGTTACTGAAGGGCGGAGCCAACCCACATCTAACCGACGCCCTGGGACACAACTCCACCCACTACAGCATTGCTGCCGGCAACCACAATATAACCCAGCTTCTGCAAAACGGGGCCACAGGTAACCATACAAACACACCCTCATCCAGCCCTTACCTTTAATTTCATTGAGAGAGAGACCATCTGGTGTCTTCTGAGGTTTGGCCCCCACATCCATTCGGGTTCACTCGTAATCTTAGAAGTGGGACTAAAAAGATGTTACTTTGGGTTGACAGATGAAAACAAAGAAAAGTTTGCCAACTCGAGTTACAAAGCTGCTTCAGACTGATTGGAAACATATGTTGAACTGTGCTAGAAACTGGTCCCAGTGTTAATAAAGGACCCCTGTGGTCGGGCCCACAACAGAGTGATAAATCTGTTGGCTGTCCGCTTTCATGTTGCCTTATTTACTGCAATAGTGTTCATGTGTCAGAATGGGAAGTTTATATATAGTAATGTATTTCAACTTGGCTTGTGGAGTGCTTTCGAACTGTAGTGTGTTCATTTGTGTGTGTTGAGTCACTGTATTACTGTCTGTTTCTTGTTTCTGTCCCGTGGATTCCCAGCTGCTGAGGGTTCGATTGAAGAGGTAATTGTTAGTAATGGCATTAAAAAAAACACAAAAAAAACAACCTCTATCAACACTTTATCATATACAGTAGATACAAGTAACCAAACCCCAGAAAATCCTTAAAGAGATAGTTGAAAAAAATGAAAATTCTGTCATAATTTACTCGTTCCAAACCATGTGACTTTCTTTCTAATGCGGAACACATTTAATTAAATTTCTATCCTGATCTGTCTATTCAACCCAATGGCAGTTGATAATGACTCACTTCGAATCGTAAAAAAGTAGCACAAATGTAGTCCATGCGGCTCACACCTCATATTCCAAGTCTTGCATAGGTATACGTAATGTTTTGGTGAGAAACAACTCAAAATGTATGCAATTTTCCGTGAAGATCTTGACATCCACTCATGTGTCACTCAGTACGTTTAAATGCACTTTAAAAGTTTGATTTCAGCCAGATTAAAACAATAATTTGTCTTTTTAAAATGTCATAAACGCTTTAGTCCGACTGAAATTCTACCAGTCCAATTTTTGGGAAGTTGGATTTACAGATCTGGATAATGCGATTGTAGCTCAGCTTCGTCCAGCATGTATATGTGAATCAGACCACAGCTGGCCTCGGCGTTACATGCATGCTCTGAAAGACACAGGTGACACGCGTAGTGTATTTGACACTTTCTAAGCTAAGGTCCTTCCTTCAAATATTCAGTTACACATTGTATTATGTATATGTGGACAAAGAGATGAAGACTATAGCTTGACCTTGCAAAAAAGCGCTGGAGCTCGATTATAACTGCGTAAATGTACTGTGAATGAAACCATTGGTTGAGTGAATGAAACCTTGTGGTGGCACAGTTACTCACCTCAATTCAGGTGGCGGAGGACAGGTGCCTAAGCTTCTGAGACAGTCAATCCGCAAATCTTATCACATGGCTCGTTGTGCATGACATCGCAGAGACTTACAGCATGTGGAGGCTCATGCTACTCTCAACGATCCACGCACAACTTACCACACACCCCATTGATAGCGAGAACCACTTAATCTTGACCACGAGGAGGTTACCCCATGCGACTCTACCCTCCCTAGCAACCATGCCAATTTGGTTGTTTAGGAGACCTGGCTGGAGTCACTCAGCTCATCCTGGATTCAAACTTGTTATTCCAGGGGTGGTAGTTGCTGAGCTGCCCAGGCCCCCATATCTGTAGTTTTAAAGACAGTAGCATCAAAGATATCCTGACTAAAAACTGCTGCTTGCTTATCTCTCTAACCACAACACTAACCTGCCGAAACTCCCTCAACAGCAGACTCCTCCCCTTGCCTCAGCTAGCGGAACCACACCCCGCAAGAGAAGAGCACCACCGCCTCCTAAATCTCCTGCTCAGGTACAACATGGGATTCATGGATCTCATGAAGCACTGCTAAAATGAAAGCTTTTGTAACAGGAATTGTCTGTTATACGGTAATTGCATATTGAATTGTCTGTGTTTAAGCATGGCTTTCAGAAGAGTAATTGCCTTATGCTTATGAATTCTGTAGGGAATGCCCGCTTCTGTAGACACATTAAGCACACCACCCCCTCCTACCCCTACCCAATTACCTGAGCCGCATAGCCCAGCCCCACCCTCTCCTGCCCCCAGGACCCAGATTGCCCCATCTGAGAACCATGTGAGTGACAGAACCTGAAAGGCCAATGGGAGTCTTTCATATTACAATATTTGGAGGGCCACTTAGTGATTTTACTAACTGCTTAACTTTTAAACTGAAAAAAATATGCTTAAAATTATATACACCCACATCATGTCAGTCTTAAAGAAAAAGCTGCTTAATTCTACATATGAGCACCACCATGTTGAGATCCCATGACCAGCTGAATATTACTTGCATTTATCTCGATAATACCTTGTAACAGGGTGCTTTACATTTGCAGAATAAATAAATCTTGGCTGACTGTGAAAAGTGCATTTTTACATTAACATCAGTAACTGAGAACTTGTTTGTTTTTTTGCGCAATGCTGCATCTACGCCGCTAGGTGCCAGTGCAACATAAATGCTAATTTTACCTTTTTAACATTCGTAACCTTTTTTCCCTGTAATTTTTTTTGTAGTAAGTTACATTGAGTATTATGAATGTGTGTTTGTTAGATAGAGGATGAGGAGGTGTTTGAAGAGGTACATAAGCTCAGGTTGGAGAGAGGTCACCTGGTGCAGAAAATCAAGATTCTGGAGCAGCAGCAAAACCGTGCCACCACTGCCCTGGAGGAGGTACTGCAGTCCTTTAAGTTAAATTGTAAATAATAAACTTAGCTAACTACAGTTTATTCTACTAGGATTATTTATTTTGTAGCATTCAGCCAAATGTGATTTTTAGTTTTGGCTTTTTGAACTCGTTTGCAAGCTGGACTCTCTGAGAGAGCGATTGAGTGAAGCCGAGGCAGAGCGTGACCGACTCCTGGCTAAGCTGGAGGATCTGAAAGCAGCACGGGTGAGCGGTGTGACCTGTGACTCGGACGACTTGGAGGACTCTGATGACACAATGGACTACCCAGGTGAGCTGAGCACACTTCCTGCCACAGTGAGATAAGTGAAAAACATGTGTTCAAAAAAGACTTTTAAAGGTGCACTAAGCAGTTTCAAAGTCTTTCTAGAAAGTCAGTCCACAAGGCGTCCTTCTTTGAAATGCTCTCAGGAAGGCTGGGCATCTATTTTTCTATGTACACAAGCAGCTACAAGAGCAGCTTCTGTCTACTTGAATGTGGAAAAACCAAAATCTCCAAAATGGTTGATCAAGATTCTGATCAAAGAACATATTTCAAATCAGCAGTCCCAGCTTGTATAGCTAATGCACATTTGTGTTATTGAGTTGACAGGTGACGTCTGTGCCTAAAATGTGATTGGTCTTTTACCTGTAAGGCAGGACTTCTTTTATACATCCGTTGACCATTGGGATTTCCAATTTCTACTATTAATTTGAATAGAAGTGGCCCATCTCTTCTAAATACTCTCTGGTAGTTTTGTTGTTCATGTTTTGCTAAAGGCATCAGGATTTTCCTTGTTAGCTTTAAAAATGTGCTCCTGCTGGTAGATGCTGTAACTACACCACTCTGTGAGTAAAAAACCAAGACATATCAAATGGCTCGTCCCCTTTTTATTTTAAATAGATAATAAGCTAATAGGTAACAGTAGTTACACAGCCATGAACTATGATTTGCTACTTGCTATAGACCTTATTTATGGTAGTGCCATCTTTGATTTTTAATGGGAATGGCAATGAGTCTGTGAGAGTTAGACATCATCTGTTCAATGGCACGCATGGTATAAAGCTGTAAAAAGCTCCTAGATCACATCTGATTTCCCACAACTCATGTTGTATGGAGTTTTTCGTCTACTGTAAGTTCTTGAAAATAAGTTTTTTCAGTGTTTTGTCTGCAGAACAATCCCAAAACACTTCAAACTTCAGTACAACCCATTGATGAGACTGTACATCTATCCCTCAAAGCCTCGTTGTCATTCCCCAAATCTAAGTTGCCGCTGCTGTGAATAAGGTCTATTCAGTTGCAGTTTGTATTAGGGGGAGGGACATTCTCATTTGAGAGTGCATTTGATTGGACAGAAATCTAAATTCTGTGTAGTGCAAGATGAGTCATCAGTATTTTTGGGATGTTTTGTTGGAAGCGAAAGACTGTACATTTTAAATGCGTACATATCTTCTGAAAGTTAATTTTGTTAATGTTTAGGAGTACTCTAGCATATAGTTGCCTTCAAAGCAAACTTACATTGACTAAAAGCCATAGAACTGTTATTTTGAGCTCATGGGGTCTTCAATGTAAATAAGGATGGATTTTTTTCTTGTATGCAAAATCAGGGGCAGAAAAGTTGCTGTCTAGGCAGTCACGAGGCCTGAACGTTGATTCGTCTGGTGACGGGGAAGGGGCGGTCTTTCAGGGTATTCCTGCCTCAGTGGAACAACTCTGCAGGAAAGTGGAGGAACTGACTGCACAGAATGCCGAGCTGGTTCTTAAAGTGCAGGTGTAGCCTCTTTACTTCAAACACACACATACATGGGCACACAGAAGAGCCACTTAATGAGGCACAGCTGCTTTAGGATTTTGAATGAGTGAAAACACTCACAGGTTGCTGGTTCAACCTGATATTCTTAAGTAAAAAATCATGCATATTCACTTTAAGCCAATACATTTTAGGTGTCATTAATACAACACACTATTTGTAACACTTTGAACGGTTGCATTTAGCTGTGATAACATACAATTCCTATTTATAAATGGAGATTTCATCTTCTAATGATACAGAGCCCTTATGTATGGTGCTAGAACACAGCTGAGATTATAATAACACTATTCAGATTGGTGTGATACTGTATCCTTGTAAAAATAGAATGGCATCTATGCTGAGCACTAAAATGGCAAAAGCATTCTCCTTAATGCAAATGCACTTACAGGCCAAATTTGCCACATATTAACTGCAAGTTTGTTGAACTGGGTCATATTTTGCTGAAGTCCACAGCTCAACAAACAGGTCAAAGAACTCTAGAGAGAATTGAGGACAATGACTGAGGTAACGAATGGTAATGCAGTGTTTTTTAAAAGAAGTAATACAGCAAATAGCTGACTTACTGTACTAATCTACAACAATTTACATTTAAAAATCCCCCTTGTATTTTGGTCTACAGTTGCTGGAGATGTTCGAGAAGGACGATACAGACATGCAGAGTTCGGGTCCAGAATTTGTACAAACAGCTCAATACGAGTCTTTGAGAAGAGAGTTAGAAGAACTGCAAGAGAAATACTCTAGATCGCATGCTGCTACTGAGGCCTCAATCACTGCAGAGTTTCATGGGTAATGTAGTTAAACTTTCCTTTTAAGAGTTCAGGCTAATACGTATATTGTCAAATGTTTTTCTTCTTTATATGATTCAGATTGTTGACATGTAAAAGCAATAAACTGCGTTCCTTTATTGGCGTAAAGGCCATAAATGGCTTATGAAAAACCTGGTTGACAGGGGTAGATTTTTGCCCATAATGCCAATTTCACGTGCCGTGTAAACACCTTACCAGGTGTTCTTACCGGCTCATCCAATGTGCACGAGTTGAGCACATGCCTATTCGTGGTTTGACGTCAAAAGTAGAGAATAACGCGATTGATTCAAATGTCATGTAAACACAGATTTCTTGCCTTGTCAGATTTATCAGAGTTATCCGCGTATTGGTGTGCATGTAAATGGGCTTATTGATTCAACATTCAAATTTCCATTTGGAAGATGCAATATGTTCCCATTTGGATTTTAGAACAACACACAGCAGATGTTTTTGTGTTGACTATGTTTGGACATTTATCAGATATTTTTGATGCATAATTAGGGTTGCCACCATCCTGTAATATGTGGGATCGTCCCATATTTAAAGATGAAATGATGTGTCCCCTACTTAAGACGTACAGAAAATCGTTCAAGATCGCTAATTAAACAATTATATTTGTTATGAATTTTACCTTTGGTGGGTAAGGGACTGTCTGAAAAGTCCACACATTGGGCAGTAGCTTTCAGCTACTTTAAAAACGTATACTAGTCCTGCTTTTAAATACATATATCAGCATTTTGAACGGGCAAACAAATTACATTATTGATAGTTTATAATATGGATCTATGTTTTCAAGTGGATAAATATTTAGGCAGGGCTCTACCCCACCTGCCCATATAGACCAGCCGCACCTGGTGAGGGTATGTAAGGGACCATCTAAAAAGGTCAGCCGGCACCAACCACCCAACTTAAATCTAGTTTTTTTTTTTATCTATTTTCCCCCACCACGATGCCTGGTGTTGTATAACATAAACAAATATCCATCGCTCATGCACATATGAGTCCTTTAGTGTCATTAAAACAAGTTTTTCCTTCTCAGATCTGAGGAGAAGCCAGATGAGGTGTCAGTTGAGGACCATCGAACACAGAAGGAATTAGAGGAACAGCTGCTACAAGCCCAGGCTGAGCTAGAGGAACTCAGAGAACAGATGAGACTTGGTGTCTTCTCAGTGGAGGACGCAGGAGCAAAGCCTGACGTGGACTCTGAGGTCCCAGAGGAAGGGGCAAACTCAGAGACCCAACAGCTGAGAGTGAGGGTGCAGGAGTTGGAGGCAGAGTTAGCCAGCAAACAGACAAAAGGGGAGGGGCTTAATGTAGGCGACAACGACACAATCCAACAGCTGAAGCAGAGGGTGGAAGAACTTGAGGCAACTCTGCAGGACAAGGAGAAAGGGCAAAAGGGAGACAAAAATGAGACAGTTTTGAGCCTTAATAAGCAGGTTAAAATGTTGGAAGAAGCCCTGGAACAAAGCAAAGTGACGGGCATGGGGATAGCAAGGGAGTGCCTGTAACAGAGTTGAGGGCACGGATGGAGGAACTTGAGCAGAAGTTGAAGGATAGCGTCCCTCGAGGTCAGTTCGAGGAGGTCCAGGTCACCCTTGGTCTTCAGCTGAACCAGCTCGCTCGCGAACGGGCCGAAGTGGCCACGAGACTCAACCAGGCCTTGCTGGAGCTAGAGAGACGCTCCCCCTACCACATCGAAGGAGATGAAGATAATGAGGATGACGAGGATCCGTCCGAGAGCTCTGAGGTTTCCACTGCATCCGGTGAGTGTACTGGTGTCTCTTCAAAATGGTATACTATATTTACACACATGTATTGACAGCTTTATTCCAGCTTTTCAAAATTACTCATCACATTTTTGTTTAATCAGATCACTCTCGCCACCTGTCACCGGTTGGACGGTCTTTGGCTGCAATAAAGGAGGAGTTAGAGGTGGCGAGGCAAGAGGCAGCACAAGCTCTTGACAGCCTGTGCACAGAGCGAGAGAGCCGGGCTCAGGATGTACTACAGTTGAAAGATGCAATACCACTGTCAAAACACCAGGAGGCACTCTCTGCTGTAGCCCAACAGCTAGCTCAAACAGAGAAAGAGCTGCAAGATGAGAGGGCCCTGCGAGAACATGCACAAACTGAGCAGGCCAGACTAGAGTCTGAACTGAAGGTGGTGCAAAAGGACTCGATAAGGAAAGATGAGCATGAAAGAGTCAAGGTGAGACAAATGAAAGTGAGAATACACATTGGAAAGTTGGAAAAGGCTTGATTCATTCCCATATAAAATGTTTAACTTGTATGGATCTCATTATATCAGTAATCATTTTCCAGTAAAAGAATGGAAAGATAATAAAATGTTACAATTCGTGAACGAATCCAGAGCAATCCCACTGGGTGATTCTCCTGAAACCTGTCAAGAAAATGTCCTGGTCATGTTTAATACCAAATCAATACAGAAAAAGATACGAAATTATGTTTTGCATAAAGAAAATGAAGCCTACATTTAAGACCATTAAGATTATTTGAATGTGGACATTTTCAGGACACATAAGGACACCCAGTTCTCAGGAGTGTAATGAGTCTGAATGTTTACTGTTTCTTTTGTTTTTATCGATGATTCTCATTACCATAACTGTACATTCATTTGTAAAATTGAAAATCAATGAAAATAAAAAAAAAGGCAGGAGTACTACTCTGATGAATAAATACTTTACAATTCAAATAATATATCCTTTTTTTACTATGTTGTAATGAAACTCTTACTACGACTATCTTTTTTCGTATTGCGGTAATGAGAATTGTGTAGTTAAATGTGCGTGACTTTCATGAAAGTAATGTCACAATTCAAAAAATCTTAATGGCCCTAAAACAAAGTGCCATTCAAGGCAAGTCTGTTCACTCAGTGGCCTTCTTTGGAACGCTCCCGGACAGCTATTTTCTATGTACAGCTCTTGTCTACTAGAATTGGGAAAGACTAAAATCTCCAAAACAATTGGTCATGATTATGATCAAATAACATTTTTCATATCAGCAGTAAAATCTGAAAGCAACAGTACTGTAAATTGTGTTTCTTTAGCTCAGATGAAGGAAGAAAAAAAGCTATTTTTAAGACTGCTAATGTGCGATTTTGAGTTAACTGACTGTGATTTTCCGTCATATTGGGCGTTCCAATTGCTCCCATTAATTTTATTATGTTGAATACATTTTTAAAAAGTGCTCCGTCTCATGATACGGTAAATAGTCTCTGCCTTAAAACAAGGCTTCATTCATCTTCATTCAGTATAATTTCTTAATTTTTTCTTTTGATTTTGGATTAAAATAGCATCATGGAATCACCCCACTATGATTTTGGAAGGAAAGTACTTCACATACTTCATGAAATATCTCATGAAATAATTTTACTGAGCTAACAAGTACTTTGTGTGTTTGTGCATACTTCACATATTTCATGTACATATCACATTATGTTACCAAGGTAACAAATGGTAAAATTAAATGTTTCTTTTTGTTTTTCCAGTTAGCATGCTAATCGAATAGGCTGTTAAAAAAAACATTTCATCATGCATTCTCTACAGTTTAACTATTCTACAAAGCTAACCCTTACAAAACAAAAACGAAACTAGCTGCAAATTTGACTCTCGTTATTTTCAAATGCAAATGAGCTTTTAAATTGCTGCAAATGTTTGCCAGAAGTTTGTTGCCCTTCGCCGGTAATGGTGAACCTCCGGCAAACCTTTGGCAGCACTGGACAATTTGCCGCAAGTTTGCCTCAAAAGATCATTTGCATGTAAAAATTATCTGTGGTGAATTTGCGGCAAGTTTGCCATGAGCTCTCGATTTTTGTAAAGTAACATATTCAGCAAATACTTCATGTGCTTGTGAAAATGTAATATATTTCATGTACATATCACATGATATAACTAAGGTAACAAATGGTCAAATTGTAAGTTTCTCTTTATGTTTCCAGTTAGCATGCTAACTGATTAGCCTGCTAACATTCTATCATGCACTTCCTAAAGTTTAACTATCCTACAAAGCTAATATATATATTAAGTGATTAGCTACCACAGAAATTTGTACTTCTGTTCAGACATTACAAACAACTACCCAAGAGAACAGGATTTTCTGAGGGGAAATCAATTGTTCATAACATATAATACTGAGATAATGGCAGAGTTCGGAAAGATACTTCCATACTACTCTTACAATTTCTGCCATAGATAGACATGGCAGAAGTAGTAAGAGTAGCATGGGTAGTATGCCTTTCTGAAATCAGCAAACAATATTATGCTATTATGCTATTCTGAACAGTGAACACACCAATGTCTCTGAACACCATTCTTCCCCCTTTCAGGCAGAACTGGAGCGTTCGCTAGAGGAAAGTCAGCAGAATGCAACAGCAGCGCAGGAGTCTCTGAGCGAGAAAGAGACAGAGCTGAAAGAGCTGCAATCTCAGAAGGCTTTAGAACAAGGACTGGTGTCCAAAGAAGACCACGAGGCCCAGAGACTCTCTCTACAAGCTGAGATCAACACGCTGATGACCCAGCTAGCTGATCTAGCACGCAAGCATGAAAAGACCTGTACAGAGGTCCGAAAATCTCTGTGTATATACTTAGGTGTATGTTGGGACAGATTTGTCCCCAGAAATATGCTTAATTTGACATAAATTGTTTTTGGGGATGTCCTTTGGGGATTTCCCATTTGGAAAAACAATTGATATATAAAATATAAATAATATTTTAGAGATTGTCAAGCACCAAAAATAACAAAAAGTACTAAAAATATAGCCAAGCTATATCTTGTGAGCTATATTCCAAGTCTTCCAAATCATGCTGGATTTTACATCAACATGAGGGTAAAAAATGATGTAAATTTGTTTTTTTGTGGAAACTATTCCGTTAATGTTACGACAACTGTGTCCACTTCGCCCTTTGCATATATCTTAATCAAAAACAGACTTTAGATTTCTTACAATAATTTTGTGTCTCTTTACGCAGGTATTTCAGGTGCAGCGCGACGCTCTATTTAATAAGAGCGAGCGTCACGTGGCTGAAGCTCAGCTGGAGACAGTTAAAAAGCAGCTAGCTGAACTGCAGGCCGAATCCACCCACATCCTACAGCTGCACCAGGACATCCAGCACTCGCAGGGGCTCGTCAAGGAGAAAGACCACAAGGTGAGGAGGAAAGAAGGTCTGGGCCAGTACTTCAGAGGGGTCTAACCTCTACTTGAATTGGAAAACTTGCTGGATGACCACTGAAACTGACGCCTCAGATATTTAAGCCAAGCGTATTTTTAATTATTTGTATTTTTGGTCATTAACGTGTGTAATAGAGAGCTACTTTTTTTCTTTCTGTCAGATCACAGAGTTGTCTAAGGAGGTGTTTCATCTGAAGGAGGCTCTGGGGGCTTTGAAACCCTCACTAAGTAGTTCCGCATCCACACCGTCCTCAGGAATACCTGGACAACAGCTGGCACTGCAGAACCATGTGACTGCACTAACACAGCAACTCCAGGTGAGCATAATCCTTGAACCTACAACCATTGCAAAATTAGACCAAATGTTGACACAAACTGACACTTATCAGTTAATGTAATTGTTAGTAAAGGGATAGTTCACCCAAAAAAATTTTTTACAAGAATTTCTCAGCTCTGTAGGTCCATACAATGCAAATCAACAGGGTTATTTATTTTATTTATATAAAGGCAACATAAATAATCCATATGGCTCCAGTGGTAAAATCTGTCTTCAGAAGCAATATGATAGGTGTGGTTGAGAAACAGATCAATATTTAAGTCCGTTTGTACTATCGATTTTCCTCCTTGACTTGTAAAAACAAAAGAAGAAAAATGTGAAAGTGGAGATTTATAGTACAAAAGGACTTAAATATTGATCTGTTTCTCACCCACACCTATCATATTGCTTCTGAAGACATGGATTAAACCACTGGAGTCATGTGGATTACTTTCCTGCTGCCTTTATGTGATTTTTGGGTCTTCAAAATTCTGGTCACCATTCACTTGCATTGTATGGACCTACAGAGCAGAGATATTCTTCTAAAAATATTAATTTGTGTTCAGCAGAAGAAATAAAGTCATACACATTTGGGATGGCATGAGGGTGAGTAAATGAGAGAATTTTCATTTTTGGGTGAACTTTCCTTTAAAACACAACGTGTTGGAAGAAATAATTCAATCTTCTTGCAAAAATGCATTTGCTGGATTATTTTTAAAGGAATGTTCCAGTTTCAATACAGGCTATTATTTTTGTTAAAGCACTTATATTATTATTTTGTACAAAAATGCCATTTGAGCAGTAAGGTTCTCTAAATCGTCCTCTTAAGCGGTGGGACTACTTTTCAAGGCGGATGAATTTAGGATTTTGCTTTACTGTCGTAAATCCTGTGGGTGGAGTTTTCTTCAATTTCTGACACTTTCAGCCCTGTGAATTTCTAGGAAGTACAACTTTTTTCCCACTCACTAGTTTAATTTGTCTCCTAAAAATGTCCAAAAGTCTATGTAAATGCACCAAAGGCCACAGGTGCTGTTGATAGAGCTTAACTTGTATTGCAAGCTTACAAACTCACAATTTACAGATAAAAAAACACACAAATGTCACTTTTGATACAAAATACATATATACTGTAAATGAATAACACACATTCATTCTAAAATAGTTTACTCCTCTATCTCTCAGGACAGCGAGCGAAAACATAAAGCTGTTGTGTCTATATATCGTTCTCATTTATTAGCTGCTGTACAGGTGAGACTCATAATCCTCTCACATGACAATTTTACACATCTACAGAAACATCTATCAAGTATTATAGTCAAATTATATATATAATTTGCTTATATATGTGTGTTTGTGTGACTATTTTTGTCTCAATAGGGTCGAATGGATGAAGAAGTGCAGGCTCTGCTGCTCCAAATTCTACGTATGACACAGAAAGATAAAAATCCATAAAAATATAAAATACAAGAATTTAAAACCTCTTTAAGTGAAATAGCAATACACAGAGTTCAAGCTGCTTCATACAGTATGTGACACACTAATGGAACTCCTGAGCTAAAAAAGTATCAGCACTGTGCACAGCCACGATGGGGCGTAGAAGACGAAATGTCATCTTATCATCAAATGACAAAACTGTGAATGAGAACTGCCATTCTGGCAGATATAGTTTTGGAAAATGACAGAGATTAATATATTTCCTGTATCCGCAATTATTTATGTTTGATCTAGATGGTGAACACCAATCATTCTGTGAAGAGTAACCTTTTCTTTTGTAATCAAATGTCATCACGCGCTGTGGTTATGATACTTTAACATCTCACAGTATGTCAAATGTTACTTTGTGGTTAAAAGAACGTTATGAAAAATTTCCATGGAGTTAAAATTATAAAAAGCGTGCCACTGGCAATCTGTTCCTCCACCATGTGTTCTCACCACAAACAGCTGAGCATGTCTCCTAAAGGTATGGTTCATTACAATTTTTAGATTTTGTCTTTTACCCTCACCCTCAAACTTTCAATGCTTCACTTTCCTTTTCAACCACCACTCTGGCTATAAATAATGATTATATATGAATGAGAAACAAGTTACTCAGAGGTTCTTAGAGGACAAAAATGTATGCATAAAAAACTACCATCATAATATTATATATTAATATTATTTTCCAGTTTCAATGAGTTCATTTTTTAACCAATATCAGTCCTGATCATAACTACCAAATATATAATATATATAATAAATGAAATAATTCATTTTCAGGATTTTAACTCTTTAAATGCCAGTTTGTTTACATAATGCCACTGTTTTTTTATATGAAAAAAAAAAACACAACAAATTAGTTATTTTCCATATACTAAATGCTAAGGGAATATATATATATATATATATATATATATATATATATATATATATATATATATATATATATATATATATATATATATATATATTTTTATTTTCAAGCCAGGGCATGGGAATGAAAGCATAATATCATAGAATTCATGATTTTATGCTTTAATGACACTGGTCAAATATTGCAGTTTTAATTGTCAATGGGGGCATATAGATTTGTCCTGAGGTCCTGAGTGTAACTATTTTGTGTAGACAGTGTGTTATAGATGTATTATAGGAACTTATATAACAAAATTCCCCCAAATATACACACCTTTGGCAAAATGTATGCCGTTGGCATTAACACAGCAAAAATGATTAAAAAAACAAACAAACATGAAAAACACAAAAATGTCCCGAAGGTCGCACAAGGGTTAATTATTTTTTCCCTTTCTGTTCAGTTTTATTGAGAATGATGTGATATCAGATGGAAAAGGAACACAGGTATGGTATGAACTGATCAACAGTCGTTTGACTTTTGATTTAAAACGATGATGATGATGTAAAGCTTGGATCAATAACAACAAGCAAGTGAGAAAAAAATAGTTTGTCAGTGTACATCTGGTTGACATCTACGGAAGAGGATTAGGGCCAAGCAATAATAAAAAAATAAAACCATCTCGAGAATAAAGTCATTATAATGCGAGATTAAAGTCGTTAAATTTCGAGAAAAAAGTCGAAATACAATCTTGAGAATAAACTCATTAAATATCGAGAATAAAGTCATTATAATGCGAGATTAAACTCGTTAAATTTCGAGAAAAAGTCGAAATACAATCTTGAGAATAAACTCATTAAATATCGAGAATAAAGTCATTATAATGCGAGATTAAAGTCGTTAAATTTCGAGAAAAAAGTCGAAATACAATCTTGAGAATAAACTCATTAAATATCGAGAATAAAGTCATTATAATGCGAGATTAAACTCGTTACATTTCGAGAAAAAGTCGAAATACAATCTTGAGAATAAACTCATTAAATATCGAGAATAAAGTCATTATAATGCGAGATTAAACTCGTTAAATTTCGAGAAAAAAGTCGAAATACAATCTTGAGAATAAACTCATTAAATATCGAGAATAAAGTCATTATAATGCGAGATTAAACTTAACGAGTTTTTTTTCTCGAAACACAACGACTTTATTCTCGATATTTAATAATAAAAAAAAGACTTTTATTATTGCTTGGCCCTAATCCTCTTCCGACATCGACACTACAGCATTCATGATACAATGATGCTAAAATATATCCATGACTAAGTTCTTATTCACAGAAGCGCATAAGAGGTTTTGATTAAGAGGCTGTGAGGGATATACTTACCATCTTTTCAACGACATGCACTGTATAAAGCTATCAAAAAGCTCCAAGATCACATCTATGTTTCAAAATTATGTTGTCTGGAGTTTTTTGGTCCACTGAATTTTCTTGGATAGATATTTTTCAATGTTTAATCAACGGAACGATCCAAAAACACAAACCATTAAATGGAGAAAAGTCTATCCCTTACAGCCTTGTTGTCATTCCGGTGAAAAATCAAAGATGGCGCTACTTTGAATAAGGTTCAATTATAAATAATTTAAAAACGTTCCAACTGAAACAACGAAGAAACAAACCTAAAGCATATTGTCATCATCAGAATATATATATATATATATATATATATATATATATATATATATATATATATATATATATATATATATATATATATATATTTATTTATTTATTTATTTCTCGCAATTGCAACTTTCTAACTTTCAACTGAAAGACGTATTGTAAAGTCACAACTATGTGATATAAAATCGCAATTGCATGATATAAACTGGCAATTGCAACTTTATTACTTCCGATTGTGAAATTATATTGTGCAATTGCGACATTGTATCTCACAGTTGCGAGAAATAACATTAGAATTGTGGGATGTACTGTCATAAAATACTTTATTATTTTATATTCCATTGCGAAATAAAGGCTCCATGAAATACCACACTAGTTTTGCAGAGCAAAGATTGTTAAATAAACGCAAGAAAGAGAAGACCAATCACAATTTAGTATACTTAAAAATGCAATTCTTAAGAATTCGGTATGCCAATACTGCATGCATTTAAAAAATAGGCTGCAAAGTCTAAAAAAAATGTGGCACTCTAGTGCGAGATGCTAAAAAACAGTCACATATTATGTTTACATAGAACAAGAATTGAAAAATAATGCAAAAACTCATTGGAGAAATTGACTGGTAATGCTGAAATTATTAAAAAAAAATAAGTATGAATGGAGTCTGTATAAGATATTAAAGTCGAATGAATTGCTGAAAATTGTGGTGAAGAAAAATTTAATGATTTAAGAATACAGCACTGCCTTGCAGGCACTTTTAAAAAAATAAATGAAAAAAAAAAAATAAATACTTTTAAGGCACTGGAATCTTCTTCTGGATAATAGGGAAGATGTGTGAAAGATTTTAAACTTGTTTGTTCTTTAAACACTGTATTGAGCCAAAGTCTTCATTTTAGGCAACCAGAATATTTGGACATCTACAGAGGCAGTTTTAGTCTTGTATGATGAATACATTTGACCAGGAAGCAGCTTTCATTCAGATGAACATTGAACATTAGAAAATAATTACAGGTATACAAAAAAACAACTTGCACAATTATACACACTCAATTAACGTCTAGTTTTTGTTACAGTAAAAGAATGGAAATACATCAAAAATCAAAAAATTGTCATTTACTCACTCTCATTCCAAACAAGTATGACTGTCTCCCTTCATACGACTCTTCATACAACTCGTGCACTATATTCTTCTGAAGCCACTCAACAGCTTTTTGTGATAGACTGAAATTTACGTAATTATTAGTGACACCTATGAACCAATTCCATGGTTACCAAAAATGTGTATATATTAGAGAATGTGTTGAGCACTTCAGGGGCTTAATCGTGTCTCCCCGGGGCTTCCTTTGGGGCAATGGCCTTCGGCATACTGATTTACTTTTAGCCAAAGAAGGGTAACTGTGTATTGAGGCGCGGTCAGTGTCAAAGGCAGAGTTTCATTGAGTCAGGTCAGAGATTTCAGCATCTAGATACTCATTTCCCAATTTTTTAAATCTAGCTACCAGCTTACCTCAACAGATCAAATCGAGAATCGTCATTACTTTTTAATATTTCGGCTGATGAAAATGTCCAACGTCAGATCATTGAAGTGTATTGTCACTAAAGTTGTTTATCCAGCACCAATGATACAGGTTCGGGAAAAATTAAAACAATTGCAGGCACAGTACAAATCGGTATAATTTTGAGGGCTAGCTAGTCTCCAGAGTCTGATACCTCAACTTGAGCTTCTCTCTTGCTTGTGAAAGTGGCAGGGTGTGTAACATTGGCACCAAGGCTGTGTATTGAAGTCAGAAAATTATGTTAATCCTTTTGACAATTAGCTTCTGATAGGAGGTGTAATGAACTGAAGGTGTACCTGTGAATGTATTTTAAAGCCTACCTCCAAACTCTTTGCTTGACATGGGATAATCAAAAGAAATCAGTCAAGACCTTAAAAAAATAAATACATTTTGGACCTCCACAAGTCTGGTTCATCCTTGGGAGCAAGTTCCAAATGCCTGAAGGTACCACATTCATCTGTACAAACAATAGTACGCAAGTATAAACACCATGGGACCACACAGCAATCATACCGCTTAGGAAAGAGATGCATTCTGTCTCCTAGAGATTAACATAGTTTGGTGCAAAAAGTGCAACTTAATCCCAGAACTACAGCAAATGACCTTGCGAAGATGCTGGAGGTAACAGGTAGACAAGTATCCATATCCACAGTTAAACGAGTCCTGTATCAGCATAACCTGAAAGGCTGCTCAGCAAGGAAGAAGCCACTGCTCCAAAACCACCATAAAAAGCCAGACTACAGTTTGCAAGTGTACATGGGTACAAAGATCTTACTTTTTGGAGAAATTTCCTCTGGTCTGATGATTTGTTTTTTTTACTGTTTTGCCATAATAACCATTGCTATATTTGCAGGAAAAAGGGAGAGGCTTGCAAGCCGAAGATCACCATCCCAACCGTGAAGCATGGGGGTGGCAGGATCATGTAGTGGGGGTGCGTTGCTGCATGAAGGACTGGTGCACTACACAAAATAGATGGCATCATGAGGAAGGAAAATTATGTGGATATATTGAAGCAACATCTCGAGACATCAGCCAGGAAGTTAAAGCTTGGTCGCAAATGGGTCTTCCAATTGGACAATGACCCCAAGCATACCTCCAAAGTTGTGGCAAAATGGCTTTAGGACAACAAAGTCAAGGTATTGTTATCCAATAGAAAATTTGTGGGCAAAACGTGTGTGAGCAAGGAGGCCTATAAACCTGACTCAGTTACACCAGTTCTGTCTTATTGTGAGAAGCTTGTGGATGGCTACCTAAAACGTTTGACCTAAGTTAAACAATTTAAAGTTAATGCTACCAAATACTAACAGTAAAAATACCAAATATAAACACTAAAACTGTATGTAAACTTCTTACCTACTGGGAATGTGATAAAAGTAATAAAAGCTGAAATAAATAATTCTCTCTACTATTATTCTGACATTTCACATTCTTAAAAAAAAAAGTAGTGATCCTAACTGACCTAACTAAACAGACAGGGAATGTTTTCTACGATTAAATGTCAGGAATGGTGAAAAACTGAGTTTGAATGTTTTTGGCTATGGTGTATGTAAACTTCTGATTGAGCTCCAATCTGCCAGCAAAAGCCCCTAATCTAACCCTTTCCCTAACCCTAACTCCTTTTAGAGTTGGCGCAATCCCCTTCTGGAGTAACCCTGCACTCTTTAGGAGATCCCCCATTTAGAGGTCTCCGGCCTGCAGCTATACCTAATTGGGTTTTAGGGAAATGCTGCTGGGCTATTGGCCCAATGGTGGGAATGCTATTAGATCTGAGGCTATTGGCCCCGGCTGACCAGTTGATAGCCCTGTCTTGCACTGGTTGATAGTAGAAAAGTGGAAATTGACATCAAACCTTGCACAATCCACCATAGGAGAATTATCATTGTATACTTTCTTTATATGGAAAAGAGCTACCTTTCCGTGTTTTATGGAAGAAAGTCATGCGTCAAACTTGCCATTGTTGGGTGAACTATTCGTTTTTAGTAGCTTTGATGCTATATTACTGGTACACCTTAAATTAAACTGTGGGTATTTGTTCCTTATGGGTTCTCAACCCTGCTCTTGGAAGGCAAGTATCCTTCAGAGTTTATGCTGCGTTCCATTCAAAGTCGGATGTAGGATATTCCAGGTTGATATTGCCGATCTCCAAACACGAAGACATTCCATTACCTGATACTTGGAAGATCAGGTAATTACACCTGATAAGGAATAAGGAAACAATATAAGGAAACAAAACTGAACATTCCTGATGTGCCTGGTTACAGATGAATTCGTAGTGTTCCAATCAATTTATACGGCATGGTCAAAAGTACACACCACATGATGGCGCCATGACTCATTAAAGAAATTGAGTGTTCTTATGGCAATTATGGTAAAAACATATGTCATGTACACAAAATGCTTTGCGCAAAAAAAAGCATAAAAAAATAAGGTATCGATCTTCCCTGACTTCACTTTGATGCTTTATTACACCTTAAATTATACTGTGGGCATTTGTTTATGTGATTAACCACAACTGAGATATTGAATATGTCCAGATATTTGGATGTCTCCTATATTATGAAGCATAATGCATATCTGGATCACAATAATCACTATATTTACAAAAAAGGGGTAACATCACATGAGCATGACCCAACATTTGGTCCTGAGAGTTTATAAATTAAATTCTGAAATGTGAATTCGATACAACTGCATTAGACTGAGTTTAAGCAAGGGAGCCCATGAGTTTATAATGTCCTTTTCAAATACTGCATCCTGAGAACAAACAGATGACCACATTTGTAAGCACAACAAATACTGATGTCCAGATTTCCAAAGAGGCATAATCAAAGAAGATCACAGCCACAGTTGCTGAATACATCGCATTTAGAAACGACAGCCCAGTCAAGACGAACGTTCACACGGATGTAGAGGAGCGGAAGGGAACATGGTGATTTGTTTATGTGTGTCTCGAAAGTTCATATTTTTGATCCAAGAGCAGTCTGCTGAGAATAGCAGGGTCCGGTTTGCACAAGGGAAAGGTTTAGAAGTACTTTTTATCCCAACGTGCAGCTCTCAGTTGGGGTGTGGGAGTCTTCTCAGTTGTTTGAAGAAGATGTCAATTGAGCAAGGCATGCTGAAAGCTGTAGTTTGTGGTCAGTGCCTAAGGAGCAGCAATATTCTAGTTCCAGAGGAAGCTCAAATCTGTGTTTAAGGCAATAGTGTGAGCTTCTAGATTGGTGGCACAGGGGACGGCCTTGCTTTCTGAAATAACAAAACACAAGATCATGAGGTCTTCAAAATATTTGTATTGATTAACCAACCCAAAAGCCCTAAACATTACAAAGTGTGCACCAAATATATATTTTTTTATTTGTTTGTTTTTTGTATCCTGCTGTTAAGACTGCCTTAAATCATGCTGATCTAGGCTGGTTAATGCTGGTTAGTTCTGGTCTAGCTCATGGGATCTAAACTCTGCTCTTGGTATGCAAGTATCCTTCAAAGTTTATGATGCACTCCATACAAAGTCAGATGTAGGATATTCAAGCCGATCTCCAACCATAAAGTCCTTCCATTACCTGATGCTCAGAAGATGGTGTATAAGGAAACAAAACTGAAACGTTCCTGATATGCCATGTTCCAGACAAAATCGGAGGTGGGAATACCCGAGTTGAAGTTCCCCACTTCCGACCTCAAAGTGTTCCAGTTAATTATACGGCACAGTCAAAAGAATACACCACAAGATGCTGCCATGACTAATTTAGAAAATTCTGTGTTCTTACGGCAATTATGGGAAAAACATAAAAGTTATGGTATACAAATTCTTGCGCTTGCCTTTAAAACATTTGACAAAAAGCAAAAATAAAAAAATCTCCCTCAATTTTACAAGTCAGATGTCCAGAGGTTATTTTCAAGTAGGAGATGGGAGACTTCCCAGTTTCGGGTTGTCTGGAACACAGCATTAGCTCCAACACTTATCAAACACACCTGAACCAGCATTTCAGGGTACACTCTGCAGGACAGTGGCTCTCCTAGAGCAGGGCTGAGATGCCCTGGTCTAGCTGGAGGACCAGTATTACCTAGCGAGGCTGGTAGACAAACATGGCCTTTGTCATGAAGCTGGTTGACCATGGAAGTCTAAGCTAGTCCAGAACCCTAGTGGGGACACCAGCATAACAACATACAATGCTGGAGAGTAGACCAGTAACCAAAATAAAACATATGCTGGTCTTTAAAGCAGGTTTTCCTGGTTCTGTGTTAGAAGGGTTGAACACTTTAGAACTCTTACCGTGTGTATGGGCTTTAAGTGGGGGTCAATGCTTTCTGCATACCACTTGTTGGAGGTGTAACTCACTCTCTTCCGCAACAATTGGCAGCTTGTTGGTCAGGTGGTAGTTGATCAGGTGACTGATGCTCTCAAAAAGCATGTCTTTAGTCCGAACCTAGTAGAAATTGAATTTTAAAACAAAGTTCATGAAAATAAAAAAAGTTCTTCACAACTATCAGTGAAGGGCTAAAAACTTCTGGCAATCATTTGTGGAAAACATGTTTTGTTTAATGCAAATTTTCCACATTTGCCATTTTGTGCAAGGGTACCAATTGTGAACCATACATGAGTCTACATAATCCATAGTCCTGCTCCCTCTTTTTTAAGTGGACTTAAGTGTGGTTTCTTTGAGTTCAAAACTGCCTTCGTACAACCAATGAACCAAACTCGGATCAAAATGGACCAAAAGATTACAGTGTTTTTTTGAGTATAAAGATCCACTCACCACTCCCTCTGGATCCACCAGCAGCAGATGTTTGGGAAGTCCACACTGCATCCCTGTCAGCACATACTGACCCAGGTTAGTAGCACTGTCCCGCACCAGGAAATCTCCATCTCGGCCCAGTAGATTCTCAGCATCCCTGCGGCTCATGCGGCCGTGGTACCACATCTCGCATCGGAGCTGGTCCTCTGTGGGAGCCACAGGGGCTTGCCTCCTTGGGGGGCTCGGCCACTTGTCCTCCAATACACAAACTCCACTTGCCTCGTGTAGACGCAAGGCATCCTCAAACGGCCCTATGTGGTTGTAATTGGTCAGATTAGAAGATGAAATGCAAAAATAATTTTCTATAATGACTAGCCTAAGCTGGTTTACTGGTCTAAGCTGGTCTCCTAGCCTGGCCAAGCTGTTATTCAGTTGGTCTAGATTTGATTTAGCTAGTCTGAAAAGTGCCCACAACACCTTTAAAACCAGCAAACAGACTAGTCAGATCATGTTAGGAGACAACCAATAGCTGCAAACCATCTAATGGCTGGTATAAGAAGTTTTTTTCAACAGGGATAAAACCCATTAGAGCGTAAGGCATTTTCATTATTTATTATCACTCATAATTATAAAATAATAGCAGGATTATGTAGCGAAACTAACTCATATCAAAGATATCTTTCTTGGGGCTCTCGGATCTTCTTCCTCCTCGGGCAAATGCAGAGGCCTCTAACATGTCCAGATTCTGAGTGTTTACGTACAGGTGTTCTTCATAATCTCGGCAGCCAGGAGGATGACCATCTGCTCGCAAGTAACCATCTTCTGACGTCAAACCTATAGATAAGTGGTCAGGAGAAAATGCACATAAAAGTTCCTTAAAGGTGAAGTGTGTAATTTCTGTGGCACTAGCATCACCAAACATAATTGCAAGAACTAATAAAAACGTCTCTGAATATTAAGTAGGTATCAGAGCAAATATAGGAGAAAATATCTTTACATAATACAATAATTAAAGTCATAGCTGTCAACAGGGTGGATGACCAGGAATGTCCTCTATCAATTTGCACACAAACACACGCACGCAGGCACGCACCAGGCACGCACCAGGCACGCACACACAATACAAACAAACAAACATTTAGTTCATGATAAACAATAATTTACCAGGTCCTGTAAATCAGTGTCAGTAATGATTAGACCACATTAAATATAAATGACATAGCTTTTTATCAAAAAGGATTAGCAAAATGTATGGTGAATTGACTTTGTAACAGTGCTACCAAACTACTATCCACTTGATTTTTTTTAATTTTATTTTGGAAACATTACCAAATAGCAACTCAGTACCTCAACAGAAAATGGTGCACAAAACATACATTTTTTGACTAATTAAATAAAATGAGTGAATCATTAACGTATTTTTATAAATATGTTACCATTTGACTACACTGTAACATACAGAGTTAATACATTGTTGTCATTCCCAGGGTTGGGAGGGTTACTTTTGAAATGTATTCCACTACATATTACAGAATACATGCTGTAAAATGTAAATTGTAACTTATTCAGTTAGATTACTCAAGGTCAGTAATGTAATCTAAATACTTTGGATTACTTCTTCAGCACTGGTAGATTTTTTCACTTGTTTTGACTATAAATACTCTGCCAGTACAGTAAGACAAAATACACATGTTAAAAATACATTCTCTGAAAAACCTAAATATCTTATATAGTGTTGCTTTGAAAAGAAGATCAATCAAATTGATCTTGTTTTAAGGATTTTTTGATATTTTTACAGGAAAGCAATACACAAATTATTATCAAGAATGCGATTTTTGCCCTAATATCAAAGGTCTTACTAGAAAAAAAGAAATTATGATCCAATGTGAACTTTCTTGATAAATATGATCGTGTCTGGTAACGTGCATGTAAAATGGCTAGAAATAGCATTTTATCTTAGCATATAGCTGACAATTTACACAAGCTTTATTTCTATTTCTTCTGCTCCAAACTGACTTCAAATGTACTTCTCTGTCTGCTCGTATGAATGTAACACATCATAAGAAAGTGTTTCACCACTGTTCAAATGCACTTTGGATCGCATCATTTATATGTATAAATGTTTTCCATCTGAAAGGACTAAATATTAAATGAAACAAATGACAATAAAATGCAAAGTAATCTCTTCAGTAATCAAAATACTTTTTGAATGTAACTGTATTCTAATTAACATATTTAAATTGTAACTGTAGTGGAATACAGTTACTTATATTTTGTATTTTAAATACGTAATCCTGTTACATGTTACTCCCCAACACTGGTCATTCCTTTATAAACTTTACAGTAAAAGGACATCTAGACAGTAAGCAGGCGTCTCACTTGAGCTACTGTTGTTCTCTGTATTCCAGTGAACTTCATAACACAAGTGGGTGGCAGGAAGGCTGCTTGTATCTCTTTTGCCCGGTGACCCCATCTAAAAGAATAAGCACAGATCTGAGATCAGTTTGTAGGTGTGAAAACAGAGTATAAGTAACAACCTGGGGTTATGTTAGTGAAACAGAGCTCATTTGGACTTTAAAATAACAAATCTAGCCTCTCTGTATGGTATAATACTTCCTATCCACATTAGTTTAAAGGGGTCAGGACACGAGGAATCAAATTTTCCTTTAATCTTTGCATATAAGAGGTCATTGTACTATAAAAACATACTGTAAGTTAAAAAAATCAAGACTTCCTCCTCACTGCAAAAAGAGCAATGACTTTTTTGTTGAAATGACTCACTCTTCTACTTCCTTCACATTGTGATGTCAAATTTGCATCTGACCACCTCCACAACAACACATCAGAGCCTAATTTACCTTATCACTTCCGTAGCCTGCCTAGTAGCAGTGAGCAGTGAAGTGGTAAGTGAGAGAGCCGTTCAGTCAAGAACAGAGAGCCAATCATAACAGTGGGCGTACTGTAAAGTCTTAAAGGAGAAGCAGCACCAAAATCGATTGTTTCAGACAGAGGGTCAGAATGAAGGTCGAAAATGATCATGTTTTACAAATATAGGACTGTTTTCTGTAAAAAAAAAAAAAAAAAACCTTTTCTAATATTATAAGTGAACCTTAAGGAACATACAGTATTTAAATAATAAAACAAGGCATGTCATGATCCCTTTAAATGAACTCTGGCATATAGACATAATGAAGGTTTTTATTGAATCAATCAGGCTAGTAAAGCAACATTAGGAATGTTTTTTCAAGTCCAAACCATGAGCTGGAGTTACTCGCTTCAGGCAGGCTGATCAGTAAGTGCCACTGGGTTTATATTTGGCAATCTCAATATGAAACTCACAAAAGGTACTTAGAAAAATTACATGATGATAAATGGTTTGACAGGCCAGGTTAAAAGGTTAAATATGCATTGATTATTGAAGAATTCCCAATTTCTAGCAAATAGTACAGTATATGGCCTTTGCGAATACAATACCTCATTGAAGCTCATTATAGAATGTGCCAGAATCATTAACATCTAAGTCTAATATGAGCATTTCTGTATCTAAAATAAGTTGTATTGACCTGTGCGGATTTGTTCTGTGGTTGTGTATGGACGTGGCCCAGTAGGCCCGCAGGAGGCCTGAGCCTGGAGTCCACCACTCCCCCCACTGGCGGCTCCTTGCCTGGGATGCTATTGTAGTAATTGTGCTCTGACGATTCCTCGTCATCACCCCACGCTGATTCCTCTGTTCGTATATTCCTAGCATAACCATTATAAATAAACAATACTTTAAGATAAAGATATTACTGGTGCTATTTTTGCAAGACATAAACAACAACTGAGTTTAGCACTCTAAATAAACACAAAACATGTTCTTATTCTGTATTTTTTGTCTTCTTTTCTGGTTAAAATATCTAAACATCCTTAAAGGGATAGTTCACCCAAAAATGAAATTTCTCACATAATTTACTAACCCTCATGCCATCCCAGATATGTATGACTTTTTTCCTTCTGTTTTTAAGAGAAGTATCTCAGCTCTGTAGGTCCATACAATGCAAGTGAAGGGGTATCAAATCTTTAAAGCTCCAAAAAGAATAAAAAAGCAACATAAAAGTAATCCATATGACTCCAGTGGTTATATCCATGACATCAGAAGTGATATGATAGGTGTGTGTAAGAAACAAATTCCTATTTAAATCCTTTTTTACTATAAATTCTCCTCTCTACCCAGTAGGCAGCAATATGCACAAAGAATGTGAATCGCTAAAAACAAAAAAGAATGTGAAAGTGAAATCGAAGATTTATAGTAATAAAGGACTTGTTTTGGGTGAGATCTGTTTCTCACCCACACATAACATATCGCTTAAACCACTAGAGCCTTATATTTATACTTTTATGCTGCCTTTACCTGCTTTTCGGACCTTCAATGGTCTGGTCACCATTTATTTGCATTGTGAGGACCTACATAGCTGAAATATTCCACTAAAAATCTTCATTCGTGTTCAGTAGAAGAAAGAAAGTCATACACATCTGGGATGGCATGAGGGTGATTAAATAATGAGACAATTTCATTTTTGGGTGAATTATCCCTTTAAAACATTATCAATCAACTAGATGCAAAATTGCACACGAAATTAGGAGAATACTGTATATTTTCAATTAAGTGTAACTTTATTCCCTATTGGCATATAATCTAACAAATTATATTTAGGTTTATGCTTAAAATAAGAAGAAACAATTTTCCAATGTTGCAAGATCAAATTTTTTTCTCTGAGAACAAGTCTCAATATCTAATGCAAATTTTCTCCTTAAGTAAATGTATCTTGTTTTAAGGGTTTTTAAAGGTAAGTAGTGAATAGGTAGTGAATACTGTATAGCGACAATGAAAAATAAATTATCTGTTGTGCATGTGACACTGAGAGCTCCATAAATTAGCTTTAAATAACATTTAGCTTTAAATAACGGTCTCAGGATGGAATCAAAACAGGATGTGATCTGAAATAAAACCTGTGTGTATCCTGTTTCAACCATAAAAACAGCAACAACAAAAAAATGATTCTCTCAGATCTGAAGCCCTACATTGACTGCAGGTGAAACGACCACCATGTTGTGATGGATGCATAGGCCCAAAATGCAAACATGCACAAAATATGCGCTGATATTGCATGTCTATCTGCTGCTGTTTTCTCCAATGTTTTATAACCAATCATTGTGTCGAAGTGCAATCTCACCTGTCCATAGTAGGAATGGCTTTGGGTGGGCTGTGTAGGAACTGTTTAAACTGCAGTTCAAAGGCCTGGCCGATGGTACTGATCACATTTTGGGCAAGACCATCAGAGCACTCCAGGATATGGCATGCTAGAAGGATGAGAGCCAGGGCAAAGTGATTAACATGTGAGAAATCTGGCTCTTGTGTAATTTTTGTGAGCAATAGAAAAAGGTACCTCTTTGATTGACAGGGTCTTTGGCTACATAAGCAACGTAATCAGGCGTATCCTGAAACATAGGGTGAAACTTAAGAGTACGCATCAGAGCTGATTGGCTGGCATGTTGTAAACAGAATGGAGAGCAGCTTTCAGAGCTGCAAGAAAAGGCAATAAACAAGCTGAAGTATTTTAGAGGCCTTACCGAATCTCCACCAGACGCGAAAGAGATGGACTGCATGGGGTGGTGAGCAATCACCTGAGAGAAAAAGATATATTGAAAGAGGCTGTGATGTCTGAATCACTCCAAATCAAAAAAGTTAATATGGAGGAGGCAAAACAACTGAGATATAATCATCTACAGACTGACAAGTGCATTGTGTGTTCTGCATACACAAAATACAAAACAATACACTAAAGAAATCGAAATAGTAGTGTTGTGATGATTCGTAAATTATTCCGGTGAGGGTCAGCTTTGTTTAATATAGCTGCCGATATCAACGTTCTGAGAGAGGTAGCGGGAAGGGCTGACCTGTCGTGTGGTCGGGACAAGCAAACTCAAGCCATCAATGGAGATGTTGACGCCGATGCTCATTCCAGCAAATTGCAGGTTACTCTTCCCCATGATGGACTGGAGGGTTTTGTTGGCAGCCTAGAAATGGCAAATTGGCAAATTGTTTTTCTTGCTTTAGCATAAATCTAACAAAATTGTTGTTTTCCAGTAAAATATACAAATATTCTTATTTACTTGAGACAGAAAATTGCATAACGTGTTGCAAGAATAAATCTTGAATTGGCTAATTGCATTTTTGTGTCGCTAATGTCAAAAATAATGTAATAATTAACAAGTAATAATTTGTTTTTAAGCAAGTTTTGTGAACATTCCTCCCATTTTCCAGTGGTCAGCAAACAGATAATCTGTTTATGTTGTTGGGCTGGTTGGGATGCTCAAAAACACACTTCAGTTCCAGAAAATGATTTTGTGCACAAAATGATCAGGGAGATTTTCTTTCTTACTTTCCTCTTCCAGGCAACTTTTCCTCCTGGTACGGCTTCACACAGCCTGTTGATGGCCTCCCTGTGCCACACACACACACACACACACACACACACACACACACACACACACACACAGAGAGAGAGAGAAAATAGTTTTACCAAATCTCTTCAGTCACCCAATAAAACCCATTATGAACCATATTTTCATGAGTTTAAGCAAGATCACAGTGTAAAAATATGTCAGGACTAAGCCTGAACATTCACACAAACAGGACAAACATCTCATCTAAACCGTTTGAATGCTAGAATAGTGCTTAATCAAATGATTCAGGTCAACAAAGCCATCATCTCAGTTTAATGTCACCACAAAGTCCAACGCCGTGCTCTGTGCTTAGAGGTCAACTAATGAGAACAGAGCTAAATTTACCATCAATGCCCCATATCTGCATTATCAGGTCAGACCTACTTTCAGAGAACAAAAACTAGATTAATGTGAGTGGTGCTTTCCGTGTAAAATGATCCACCATGAGTGTAAGATGTTCTGAATGGTTGCCAGGGCATTGCTATGCAGTTGCTAAGGTGTTGCTAGTGCGTTGTTAGGGGTTTGGTTTATGGATCAAGTCAAAAGAGACCACCTACCGAGTCTCAATGATATTCTGGTTCCAGAATATGGCTGTGTTCCCTCCTTCATTGTTAGTCTATGGGATTTCTCCAGGTGAAACTATTAGGTCTGATTACTTTTAAGTAATAGTGCATCATCTCAACATGGTCCATGATTTAAGTTATCAGTTATGTTCATAGTACAAAATTTTAATACATAGGGTTTTGTTCATCCTTAACCCTAAAAGCCAAAGTAAAAAAAAATGTTTCATGTGCCATTACGTCTCGCGGACAGTGTGCACGTTTAGTCATCAACACAGTATGTATGGACTGTCAATGTGCTGCCTAGTTATCTAAACACGCAGACAGTTAGCTTCTTTGTGTGCCGTGCATACACTGACTGTGCTAAAAGATATTCACAAAGCAGTCGTATAGTTTGCATGCATCAAACACATCTGTATGGGCTCATAAAATAACAGAAATACATTTAAAACAGAACATTAAAAAAAAAACTCAACTCCTAAAACAAAACAAAGTCAACTACCAAAAACAAAACAAAAACATAAAACATAAACAAAACAAAGGCTATAGAAAAAAAAACATATCAAACAGAACAAAAACAGATCTAAAAATATCAAAACAGAACAAAAAGTCTAAACTAATAAAACAAAACAAACAAAAACAGATGAAACAGAACAAAAACAAAACAAAAAACAGATACAAATATAAAATAAAATAATGTAGGTGTGTGTAGGGGTGTATTTGTGGTTTAGAACATAAATGAAAAAGTTGCGGCCCAAAAAAGTGTACTTTAAATGTTGAGTGCTCAATGTGCACAAGACGGAACAGCACGGAAACAGCAAGGAAAATGGAAAAAGTATGGCCTTAAGTGTGAGCAATAGTAATGGTTTTAATGACAGTAGAGTGTTTGGCAAACTCTGCTGAGGAGCATCACGAGTTATGAGGACAACAGAGGACTGACTGACTTCGAAATGCTTGTCTGCTATCAAATATCCCATTAATATTTTAAATGTGCCAACTGTCCCATAGAGGACTTTATAGGGAATCTTTCCAATAAATGATACAAAAGGGCAAAATGTGATTTTGATGATTGCGATTGTGTAAGTGTGTTTTGGGAAAGTATACATTGTTGCCAGATACCAATGTGCCTGTTATTTCTTTTACTTCATACTTTACAGAAATTGCCTGTTGGCCGCACTACATGACAATGACAGATGAGAAAGCACACCCACACGCTCTCTTTCCCCGGAGCACTGCACATCAGCTGATTTACAAGCAGTTTCTCCTGCAAAAATAGATTCTAGGGTAGTCGTTTCAAGCATTCCCATTATAACCAGCCTGCACTTCTTCAGTAATGTCATAACAGACTGCAGATCTCGACTCAAAACAAACCACTCTTCTCCATGCCTCTCTTATTAACAACTCAAACTCCACCCATGCAATCTGCATCATCTTTATGTCCCAGCAGACCTCCAGAGTCATTAGTGGGAGTCGTTAATAATACATGGCTATATCACTCCGTCTCCATCTCGATTGTTCTATCTGCACTTTAGGCCATCGTGGGCCATGTGGTTCGGGTTACTTCCGATCGATGAGCAAGGGAGGGAGGGGGAGTCCCCTTGTTGCTCTCTGGACTTTGGAGCTCTGCCCTTCTGCTCCCCTGGAAGAATGCACATGCTTGCACAGAAATACATAAACACATATGACGTACTGCATGCAAACTAATTGTATGAATGCATACATACATAAGTACAGACAGAGTAAATAAACCACACTTACAGTAAACCACAAAAATGATAAACTAATTCACTAGCTTAGTGTCTCAATTAACTTTGATTTCATCATCTGTCAATTCTGTACACAAAAAATGTATAAAGAGAAGACACAGAAAGATCATTGCACAATCTAAAAGATGTAAAGTTTCAGCTCATCTAAAAATAAACAAACAAACAAACAAAAACTTAACAGATCAATTAAGAATAAAAAACTAATAAAACAAAGAAAAGAAAAACACAAAATTAATAAATTAAAACCAGAGCAAAAATAAAACAAACCAAAACACTTCAAAACAGAAACAAAATCAATAAAACAAAACAATAAAAAACAGCAAAACATAACAAAAACAGAGCAAAACAAAGTAAAAACAGAGCAAAACAAAACAAAAACCGCAAAACATAAAAAAACTGATAAAAACAGAGCAAAACAAATACAAAACAAAGCAGAACATAACAAAAACAGATAAAAACAGTGCAAAACAAAGTAAAAACAGAGCAAAACAAAACAAAAACAGCAAAACACAAAAAAACTGATAAAAACAGAGCAAAACAAATACAAAACAAAGCAGAACATAACAAAAACTTATAAAAACAGAGCAAAACAAAACAAAAACAGATCAATACAGAGCAAAACAAAACAAATCAGAGCAAAAACAGATAAAAACGGAACAAAACAAAACAAAAACAGAGCAAAACAAAACAGAGCCAAACAAAAACTGAACAAAATGGAACAAAACAAAACAAAAACAGATAAAATCGAACAAAAACAAAACAGATAAAACAGAAACAAAACAAAAAATACAAAACAAAATGGGGGTGAGGGTTGAGATTTTTGTGGTTTAAACTTTGATGTAGATGTACTTAGGAAAACTTTAAAAAATAATAATAATAATAATAATAATAATAATAATATATATATATATATATATATATATATATATATATATATATATATATATATATATATATATTGGTCTTAAAACTGATACAAGTTCAGTGCAATCCAAACAAAAAGCTAAATTTACCTTGTGACCTGTGTTCTAGTGCTGAAGTCCAAAGATCGCATGGATTTCAGAACCTCAATGCAACCCATATACTGCAAAAACAAACAAAAAGAAGAAGAAGAAAAAAAGAATAAATAAAATGAGAGAAAATTACTTTTGTGATGCTTTATTAGTTTTAATTTTCCAGAGGTCATAATTGCTTCATATGTATCTAATTCCTGTTGGCAAGACCCACAACAATGAGTCCACAATTCAGATGTTTTGAGGCAAGACAACAGTATCAATTGTCTGTCTCACATTCACACACACACACAAACAAAGGTGGTTTAACAGCACAACTACATAATAATGGCAGCAGGGCTCATGTAGTGTTGCATATGTGTGCTTGTAGACTAACAGCATGTTATTACAGATAAACACGAAACGTATAATCTCAGCGAGACCTCTTGTTCTCGCCGGTTATGAACAGGACAGACTAATAGCTGTATTGGGGAGGGTAATTACCGCAAAGTGTGAGGAGACTGACGGCAATAACCGCATCATGGCTGGAGGGGGTGGACTAAGTAAGAGGTATAACGGCAATTTGCCCCATCTGGGACATGCTGAAAGTGCTCTGCTGAAGGTGCTGGGGAATATCCATTCGGTATTTAGTCACTAATGTGTCCACTAATGTGTCACAGGAACATATAGCAAGATGGTAATGCATCTTCCGCACCTTCCCTCAGTTTCACAGTGTGACATATGTCTGAATAAAGGTGCTGTGGGTGTGTGACACCGCGGAGACTCACAACATGTGGAGGCTCGTGCTACTCTCTGTGATCCATGCACAACTTACCATGCACCCCATTTGAAAACGAGAACCAATAATCGCAACCACGAGGAGGTTACCCCATATGACTCTTTCCTACCTAGCAACCGGGCCAATTTGGTTGCTTAGGAAACCTGGCTGGAGACACTCAGTACACCCTGGATTCGAACTCGCGACTCCAGGGGTGGCAGTCAGTGTCAATACTCGCTGAGCTACCCAGGCCCCCAGGTCTGGGATGCTTCACCTTGTGACTCGAGCCTTGTTTATACTTTCGCCTGGCACCGCATTGTGCTTTTCTGTGAAACGACAGGGGGCAGCCCATCGAAAATATAATCTGAATTGGCAGAAAGTAGTAGTGAGAAGTAGTTGTTTGCCAGTCAGACACAACTTCTTTGCATTGTCTCTGAACATGTTTAACAATATAGCCAATATTGCCTCACACACATCGTTAATTTTTTTAATGTGGCGCCATGTGCAGTGTTCCTCAGTTACAACAAACGGTATGCACACCGCCGCACGAATTGGAGTCTAGCGAAGTCAAAGCGCACTTCTGCCAACTCCATGATGAAGTCATATTTGTCGCGCGCAACCTAACGAACTTCGCGGATGTGGCGACTATAAACCAGGCTACGCCTGCAATGTGAAGAGTGTAATCTGTTAATATGGGTGTCGAAATGAAAACGTGCTGCTCATGCCCTGCTCATGGAGGATATGTAAAACAGCTGTTAGCTGGAACACAAAAGGAGATGTTAGGCAGAATGTAAGGGATGGACAGCCTGTCACCATTCACTTTCATTGTATGCGAAAAAAAAACTGCTTACCTCTGCCCAACATCTACTTTTTGTGTTCCACGGGAAAAAGAAAGTCAAACAGGTTTGGAATGACGTGAGGGTGTGTACAGAGTTTTTGCTGGTGATTTGCCTGGTTGAGTAAAGGTAAAATAAAATAAATTAAGTGTAATTTTTGTTCATTTAGGCATTTAGGCCACATCAAAAACTAGTTCTTGGCTTTCTTTTTCCGGTAATTGAATTATTCTGTGTTTTTTCTTTTACAAACATGCAAGAGTGTTTTTGGGGACGTCCCTAACCACTGTGTCTGACCTTGAAAACGTTCTGTATGAATACAAATCAGTCCCTTGTGTTGCATTGTCACGTTTTCAGCAAGGAATGAGTGCAATGAACAACCAAAGTGTCTTAAAGGGATAGTTCACCCAAAACATTTAGTTTCAAACCTGTATGACATACATTGTTCCGTGGAACACTAAAGGAGCAATGTTATAGAATGTACAGGCTGCACTTTTCCATACAATGAAAGTAAATGGCAACTCAGGCTGTCTAGCACCAAATATTACACACACAAAAAAGCCTTTAAAAGTAGTCCATGAATCCATACAATATCTTTGTGGAAATAATACAAATAAATAAAATAAATAACAATGGGGAAGTATGGTAAAAGGAGTCCATATAATCTATTGTACTATGTCACTATACTATGTCCTACTCAAAATAAAGAGATTGAAAAAAAGCAGTCCATATGAAGCCATACGTTGTGCCATGGCTTCACATGGACTAAAATAATAAAACATAATAAAGTGGTTTCTGAGGAATTTGAATGGAATCTCAGCCTGTCAAGTTCCAAAATGACGAAGAATCACATTAAAAGAAGTTAATATGGAGCCATACGATAGCTTTATGTAATGGACACATTTAATAATAAAATAATTACTTACATTTTAGTCTATTCGTCACACAAAGCTATCTTACGGCTTCAGAAAAATATAGTGCACAAGTCTGTACTACTTTTGTGAAACTTTTATGGTGCTTTTTTTTGCTCAACACCTTTCACTTTCATTTTTTGGAAAAGAGCGGCCAGTAAATTCTCATATTTAGCCATATGAGTTTGGAATTGCATGAGGGTGACTAAATTATGACTTTTAAAGTTTCATTTTGGGTGAAATTTCCCTTTAAATATGCAAAGATCACAGGACTCTAAGGGCCTTCTTTCCAAGTAGGCCATGCGTGCTTCTTAACAAGATTAATTGACAGTGGAAAGTGTTCAATTAGTGTGATGAGACATCTTCCTTCTATTTTACTCTATTTCTCTCTCTCTTCCTCTTTTTCTCAAAGAACTCATTGTCACACAATATGCAGTGTGATGAATTTGCATTCTTCATAATGACGCTCTAAGGAATAGAAAAAAATCTGTTATCAGCAAAAATCTATGCCAATGGTTTCTTTTTAAACTATTGGCACAGATTAATAAGCTAAACTGATATATCAATCTACCTCTAATGGATATTATTATATGGATGATGTTTGTACAACTTAAACGCTTGTCCTGTTGTGTTAAAACCCATGAGGAATATCCTCCTGACAATATATGTGGGTAACAGACTTAAAGGTGAAGTGTGTAATTGTATTCAATGTTAAAATACTTTCTTAACCCACCTTAATATGTGGAGAGAACTATAAGTAAGCTATTTGTAGGCTGATTCCCCGAACACTTCGCCTCTGTAGCGCTATATAAACATCAAAACGTTTGTTTGAGAATACCAACTGCCATGACTTTGGCTAAACCAATGGCGAGAGTTCGGAACGGGACTATCTGTTTGGCCAACCAATGGCAGACGGACAGTGTTCAAGAAACCTGTTTGAAAAGTCAATATTTTTGCAGTTCCATTTATTTATGCTGGTGGGGCAGAAATTATACACTGTCCCTTTAAGATCACACCTACATCTTTTTCTCAGAAAGAAAATGTTTGCATTTGAAGAAATGAGTAGTGAAAATGTTCCTTCCTATAAACAGTAGGAGATATAGCCTGTGTAATTTGTGGGCTGCTTTTAAATAGACTTCTGTTCTTAGAGAGCTTGTCATCTAGGATTCGAACAAATTAGGCTATAAGTGTTGGGTTTATGTAACAGTTTGCACAAAAGTCCTATTCACTCACAGAAAAGCGGTATTTAAAAGCAAAAATGTTCTGTTCTGAAAAGATTGCAATGGTGACAGCAGGGGAAAAACAATGCCATAATCATTTAAGAAAATGCAACTAACCATTTTGATGGAAAACTAAATCTTATCAACTTTTAAAAGAAAAAGTGTGTCATACTATTTCACTTGTTGTTGATGTCAAAGGCTGCTCCAATTTAACTCTTTTTAAGCTCAGTCAAAATCTGGGAGAAGCTAGTCAAATTAGATCGTTAGATGCTAGATGCTAACATGGACAGGCTATGTGATGCCCTCATCCTGAAAAAGTCAAATAAGTAAAAGATATAATATACATATTAAATAAAGGTTTGCTAGCAATGAGGGTTAGTGTGGTTTTGTGCAGTAAATTTTTTTTATTGGCTGCTAAGAGCATTAATGACTGAAACAGACATTTAGAAACCAATAATAAACCAAATAAATGTACATGTTTTGTTTGAAAATCAATTTGAATACGGTGTAGGGGGCCGCTTGATGTCCGATATAAAATCTGTGTTCTGAAGCAACCAGTTTTTAACACGTTTGCTTTTGTGTAGCTAGCTGCTAGCTTTCGTCAACACCGTAGTCAAAGGATGCAACAAATTTTAAGCCCAATCTAAAAATCCCTTTATTTGTGGTATACCAACATGCCATGGTGTTATTTGACTAAGAGGCCCCCCTTTCCAGGTCTACTTCCTCTGCTACACATGTGATGCAAATAACTGTGATTAAACGTAATTGAATAAACGAATGAATGGTGCCCTACGTAATGCAATTTAGGAGCGTGCACAGGCCCAGTCTAGGCTAATGGAGAGAGAAAGCTGTGGTCACAATAGATGGTAGAGTTAGGAGAGTGCATGGGCTGAGGGGTGAGAAACTGGGTTGAGAGAGAGTCGCTGTCATTGATGTCAAATAGTCTGCCAATGTTCGTAACACTTGACTAACCAAGATGCAGCCCAGAGGGCAAAGAAATTGGCTTATGTCCACCGCATTTCACAAACTGCAAGAGTAGCTATAGGGTCTTGGAAAACAGCATGTATTTGGTTAGTCAATGTGTTGTTTTGATGAGATAATTTAACAGGATTTGTCTACTTTAACCAATTATAACTTAAGTAAACAATTGTAAACAATTCCTTTATTAGGAATAAGTGTTCAAATATTCATTGTGGACTCAACAAAACTTCAAATGTGTTGTCTCTTGGTACATATGAATCTGCCTTTAGAACATACCTATCAATGTCTATGGTGGTTAGGGCCCTAAAAAACAAATTGAATTATTATTCCTGAAAAAAAAGAAAACCACACACACACACACACACACACACGCGCAAACCCTTGTAAAAAACCTAAACTTGCCACAAGTTTGTACCTCATTATTTTCACATGCAAATGAGTTTGTGATTTGCTGCAAATGTTTGCCAGAAGTGTGCAGCTCTTTACCGCTAGTGGTGAATCTCCGGCAAACTTTGGCAACAATTTGCCACAATTATCAGTGGTGAATTTGCAGCAAATTTGCTACAAACGCTCAGTTTTTGTAATGGAATAAGGCTGTATTGATCCATAGGGGGTGTTTCTGGAATTTTGCCATTTCCATCTGGAGATCAAATAAAAAATTTGGGGGAAAACAATCACTCCATTTCCTATCATAAGCAATAACTACCATCCTACCTTCCTTCAGTTATACTGTAGCTTAGTTGTTTATGTCTGCTATTGGTTTACTCATAACTCCCCTTGCTCTGACGCAGCAGTCACTGTACCACACAAAGCAATATATCTGGATTAAATTATATATTCCTCCTTCCTCCTCGAGCAATAGCACTCATAACCAGTATGCTGCTGCAAAGAGAGCCTCATTGTTCTCGTATCATATGCAGTTTTGCATAACCCAGTTTCAACATGTTCCTGTTGTTTACAAGCTTGCAATAGAATTCATGCCATGACAATCAAATCCCTCTATGCTTCTTTAGAACTGTATACAATGAATGTAAATAGGTTAGAAATTGTCAGATTATCTATAAATGAGACTGCAGTGAAGCTGTATTGAGACCTGCGATGCAAATGTAAGCGGAAATCATGGTTAGATCTCAAGCTGATAAACGGGGGACTCACCCTGACGATATAGGAAGCACCCATGCTGCTGATCTTCTTGTCTGGGTGCAACCACCCCTGGGATGGCTTATTGATGAAGCTGCCTTTCTGGGTGAAGTTTTCTCCCAGCCATATACCCTCCACCCTGGTCCTCCGGTTCATCCCTGTCCTGAAGCTCCCAGAGCCCCCTGGACTCCTCTCGATGGCCCCTGCACTGGACTCTCTGGGACTGGGTGATCGCCCGGTGGCCCTCTGCCGCCTGACAGCCTGTAGGGAACAAGGGCCCACACAAACATGGTCACAGGAGTTGAACACAGCTGCAAGACTAGCCACAGGACCGCTGGCAGCAATTGCACCCCCAGAAGCGGGTACAGTACTCTCGGATGCAGTCACCCTGCCAGAGTCCTTGCTGGAACCAGAGCTGGAGCTACTATTGGAGGGGCTTCGGCTTAGCAGTGAGTTGGAGAACTTCCAGTGGGGCATCTTGGGGATTAGCATGCAGAAGGTGGTGGTGTTGTCCTGCTCGCCATCCAGCCCGGGCGAGTCAGCCAGCACCTGGTCTGAGGGCTGAGGAAGGGAAGCGGTCTCCAGGGGCGGCAGCGATAAGCCAGGTGTGGATGAGGAGGCCACTGGCGTGGCCACCACCTTCTCGCTCATGGCTAGGCTCTGCATCAGGTCGTCAGAGGAGGTCACAGAGTCGTTCCGGAAGCGGCCATACTTTGGCTTAAGTAGCATGCCCTGAGGAGCAATCCAGAGTAGAGAGTAGTGGGGGTGAGGAAGGGGAAGGGGGAATGTCTAGGGAAAGGGGAAAGGGGAAAAGGAAAGATGCAGTGGAAACAATGGAGAAATCCACAAGAATCCACTGGGAGGTGAATCTACTGTCTGTGGAGTGAGTCTTGCCCTGCGTCCTCTTGCACACATACACTCGTCCTCTCTCTCCCTCGCTCTCTTTCTGTTATCTGACAGCTTGCTCTGTCCCTTAGTGTGGCTTGTTTAATCCCTCCCTCGCTTCTTCATTCTCTCTCTCTTTCTATCTCAGCCCTGCTCCCCCCTCTCTTGATGATGTCATAGTGTTATGGTCTGTCTATTAGATCTGCCCAACCCAGCTGGATTCAGGCAACATTAGCTATTGCACATTTGCCTGTGTACCTCCAAACAGCATCAGGCACATACCTTTGTACACACAAACACAAGCCAGCAAGTACAAAGCTATGATTTCAGTTCATCAGCAATAGTTAAAGGTGATTTGTATTTTTTAATGTTAAAATTCCTTTTCCTATCCCAGTTTAATATGCAGAGACAACCATAAGCAAGTTGATTCCCAATAAATGTGTAACCACTTTGACACTAGTTGCAGTTTGCTAATGCTAGCGGCGCAGAAACTGCACACTTCAGCTCACCAATGGAAATTAATGAATACATATAATGCAACGAGTCAAGACCAAGAGTAAAACTTGTCACATAACATCTCAGAATGTCATTTGTCTTTTCACAATGCATATGAGTACTATATATTTTTGTGAAGTGTATAATTTATGTGCATCTATTGTCCCTAAAGGACACTGAGAAAATAATTACTGTTTTCAAATAAATTTCCCAAACACTCCCCATATCTTCTATTGGTCAGGCAAACAGATAGTCCTGCCCCAAACTCAACACCATTTTGTGCAGTCATTGTTGCTAACTTGGGCTGGTCGGGACTGGATGCTTAAACAAAACAGAGCAATGCTTTGCTAGTGCCACAGTTTAAAATTTTCTGAGAAATACAAATGGATTACTTTTAGTTGCCTCTGCATATAAAGTGCATTTTTTTATATATGTAAAAAAAATGACACTTCACCTTTAATACACTATACAATTATAAAATAAGTTAAGTACCTTACAAAATTGGGTTCTCCATTCACAATGTTTTCTTCCTATTATGCATAATAGAACTGTTTTAAAGCTTCCCTGGTCTTCTCTTGCTGTTAAATTCAACAAAGTCAAGCAAACAGATGAGTTGTCACATTTATTTCAGAGGACTTGCGCAAGACGTGGTGCCTGTTTAACAAATACTTCTCTTCCTTTGAACTCTGACGTTACTTTTTTTGCAATAGGCCATAAAAGTAAATGCAAAGGCTCCACTAGGTAAAATAAACAGGAAGGACTGAAATATTATATATTCCGTTACTGTTGCCTGTGTCACAGAATAACTATTTTTGTGGAAGCCACGGCCCTGTGGTGTTGACAAAGTCACACTTGCTTTTTGTGCCTTTTTACAAGGGTTGCATTTTCCTAAATCAACACACAGCTCTGGAGTGACCTCTCAGAGGTTTAGTGCAGAGATTTTTTGTTGTTTTTCCATTCGTCGCACTCCTTGCACGCCTAGCTAGGGTAATTTTAGTGTCGAGAATGGAGTTACTGTGACCATTTTCAATTAGTTAGAGTATACGTGCAGGGTCACGATGTTGGATCAATATCTTTGTTAAGTGCAAAACAGCAAAAGAGAACACAAAAGAGAAAAGAATCAGGAAAAAGAGAAAACAAGATCTCATTCATCATTCATCACTCATTTATGTCTTTGCACGGCCCCTCTGGGAGCCATAAATGTTCCATTCTAGAGCACTCTGACCATTTCTCCTTATTTACGCTTACTCTGTTCATTTGTTTAGAAAGACAAATAGGATGTACATGCCTTATCTAATCTTACATCTTAGACTAAGTTGAAGTGAGTTAAATGAAAATGGTCACACCTCACTATAATAAACTATACACTAGAACAGTGGTCTTCAACAGGGGATCCATGGCGATACTGCAGGGTGTTTGCCAATTATTGTTTGATCTCAAACTAAATTATAATGTGTGTTAAACAAAAATGCATATTACTGGTCAATTATCTTCAACCAAAGCTCAAGTTAAAAAGCTAGATAATTAGCTAAATGTTTCATTGTCCCTTCAAATTAAAATGTAATATACATGTGTATATGTACTGATGTACAAGTATGATTACTCTATGTACATCAGTAATGTTTATTTTAATGGATCTGCAATGCGAGTATCATTACAGTATGTAAATTCATTGGGTGTGGTATTAAAGGCTAGGCTTAAAATGCAAAACTCATATGTCAAATTAGTCATAAAAAGGATTGGCAAAAAATAACCAGGACAAAGAGGCTAATATTCTGCAATTTGTTGTTTACATGGATTATTCCGGGTTCAATTCTTAAAAAGTTTAGCACCATCGACAGCATTTGAGGCACGATGTTGATAACAACAAAAATGTATTTGTGATCGTTCATCTCTTCTTAAAAAAAAAAGGAAAAAATCAAGGTTACAGTGAGGCACTTACAATGGAAGTGAATGGGGGCCAATTTTTAGAGGGTTAAAGGCAGAAATGTGAAGCTTATAATTTTATAAAAGCACTTACATTAATTCTTCTGTTAAAACTGATGTATTATTTGAGCTGTAAAGTTGTTTAAATCGTCATTTTTACAGTCGTTTAAGAGTTTTAGGGGATGCTGACATTTTATTGTCATGGCAACTATAAATCGCAAATTGCACATACCTTTACACATAAAAGGTAAGTGATTTTATCACACTAAAATAATTTTAACAAGCATATTGTTTACATTTTGTGGCTATACTTTTGAAAAAGTGAGTATTACCGACTGGCCCCATTCACTTCCACTGTAAGTGCCTCAATGTAAACCAGATTTGTGCTTCTTTAAAGAAAAGGCGGGACGAGTCGAAATTTATTTTTGTGGTAATCAACATTATGCCACAAATGCTGAAATGAATAAAAGTTTAAAACATTTAACTTACCGGTACCCAAAATAGGCCTGCACATAGGGAAAAGTAGCTTGTACAAAAATAGATCTATGAAATGTACTATACCAGCAAAGGGTTTTGTGCAAGTATCTGTCCTAGGACACATTGTCATGACATTACACGTTACATTGTGGTCAATGTGGTCAAAATGGCATATTAATATTTGCCTGTTTAAAGACACACCATCAAATCAGGTGACCTGACATAAACCACATCCTCATTCAAAGGATATAATGAGCATGCACTTGCAACGTTTGTTGCTATTTATCACAAAAATGCTATTATACACTAAAATAGTCTAATAGTTATTTCATGTAAAACAATATGGAATGTATAGGGCAAAAAAGACTAAATGCAAATGAATCATAACTCACCAAAACTACAGATGTCAGTAAAGCAGGATGCAAGAACAGCCTTAAATTAAGTCCCCAAAATCCGTGCAAACTGACTCTTTTGACATTGGAAACAAAAGTGTTTTTATAGATGTGAAGTTTGAGCCTGAAAGCTGAGAAGCCACTCGAACCACAGAGTAGAAACTCTCATGTGTTCTTGCTCAGGAAGGCACACCGTTACATATGAAGACCTCCTCCAATGACAGATCCACGTTTCTGTTTTTTTGGTCTTCTGTGCCTCCAAAATGCCACCAGTGCCATTTTTTGTCAAGTTGCAAAAGAAATAAACTCTGTAGATCTAGAACATGAATTGTGCAACTTAAGGGAAATACATGATAATATTAGTAGATGCTGCTAAAACTTGATGGTGTGAAATCATTTGAAAAGAAAAATAGCACTGGAAACAAAAGTACATTTTCACATAAGCAGCAGACTGTCTGTATAATCCACACATGTGGGATACTGATAGTAAAATACAGTGTTAAAATTGTGCACAAAATGTTTCGTTATTTGAATGCATAGCTTCAACAACAGTTGTTTCAAGTTACTTGTGAAACGGAAACTGTGTAATTCATTAACAAGAGAGTCACCCACTAAGGTTAACCTTTGGTTAAAGTTTGAGCAAGATCTAGTTCTTTTAAACAAAAGTAGGGAACAATGTGGAAATACTATTGAAATAAAGGAAATGTAACCAAAATGTAAACAATAAAAACAGGAAAGTTTAGTAGCCTTCACTATAACCAAGTGAAATGAACAATATGACATTTAACTACGACAGCCCTATATACAAAGCCCTACAGTGCATATCAATTGTCACATAAAAGGATAACTAATATATTAACAAATGAAATACAGTCAGTTAAGTATAGCCTTTTGATGTCATACTTGCTTTGCTGTGCTTAAATGTCTACAGCAACAAAATGTGCTTGTTAAAAGGTCACAGGAACACTGTGGTCAAATCAGCAACCCTGACATCAATATGTTAAAGCATCTGAAAAACAACAGACAAACAAAATAAAGAAAAGAAGCGTAGGACTGCTACCTGAAACGACTCAATCCAAAATGTGTCCATTTTTATATTCTTAAAAAGCGTGACCTATGAAAAAAACGAAATAAATAGATAACCAACCTCGTCCGAACCTCCTACAATCACTGATTTCCAAGCACAACGATTTCTGAGAAATCTCTTTTTACATTTAATTTGGTGTTTGTTTTGAAAATAGAAGCTTCTAAAACAAGCTCTGGGTTTCATGTGTCGCCTAAAGTTACAAAACATTGAAATAGAAACTTTTTAGATTTTGTGAATGAATTATACAAACATATCAATTTAAAATATAAAATGAATATTTACACTGTAAATGTAAAAAATGGTAACCTGCAGTTGTTACCTTAAGGATCTATTTCTACTTCTACTTGTAACCTTAATTTAGTCATGTCAAAGGAATATTCTGGGTTCAATACAAGTTGAGCTCAATTAACAGCATTTGTGGCATAATGTTGATTACCACAAAAATGTATTTTGACTCATCCCTCCTTTTCTTTAAAAAAAAGCAAAAATTGAGGCACTTACAATGGAAGTGAATGGGGCCAATAAGTAAACGTTACAATATTTTAAAAGTATAGCCAAATGTTGTGAATATTATGAGTGTTAACATGATTTTAGTGTGAAAAACTTCGCTTGCTAACCTTTTCTGTGTAAAGTTATATCCAATTTTAAAACTTTGTTGCTATGACGACATAACATTGTAAACCACATGACCATAAAAACTATAATTAACAACAACTTTACAGCCCAATATTTTTTTAACAGAAGAATTAAGTGCTTTCATAAAGTTATAAAATTATGCTTCACAATTCTGCCTTTAAACCCTACAAATATTGGCCCCATTCACTTCCATTGTAAGTGCCCCATTGTAACCTTGATTTTTGGATGGATGAGTCTAAATGATTATTATTATTTTACAATCCAGGAGAGACTGTGGGAGGTGCTGCTGGAGTACGGGGTGGGGGGGTTCCCTTCTTAGGGCGATCCAATCCTTGTATGTCCAAAGCGAGAGCTGTGTTCGGGTCCTCAGCACGAAGTCGAGTTCATTCCATGTGGGGGTTGGTCTCCGCCAAGGCTGCGCTTTGTCACCAATCCTGTTTGTGATAGTCATGGACAGGATATCGAGGCGTAGTCGGGCTGGGGATCTCATCGCTGCTTTTTGCAGATGATGTAGTCTTCATGTCATCATCTGTCCGTGACCTTCAGCTCTCACTGGATCGCTTGGCAGTCAAGTGTGAAGCGGCTGGGATGAGGATTAACACCTCTAAATCTGAGGCCATGGTTCTCAGCAGGAAACCGATGGAGTGCATACTCCAGGTAGGGAAGGAGGTATTGCTCCAAGTGAAGGAGTTCAAGTACCCTAAAGCCATCCTAGTTGTATATGACTTTCTTCTTTCAGCCAAACACAATCAGAGTTATATAAAAAAAATATTCTGGCTCTTCCAAGCTTTATAATTGGAATGAATGGTACCTTAGAGTTTGAAGCCCAAAAAAGCGCATCCATACGGCTCCAGGGGGTTAATAAAACCCTTCTGAAGTGAAGCGATGCGTTTTTGTGAGAAAAATATCCATATTTATAACTTTATAAACTATAATCACTGGCTTCTGGTAACGGCCATCCACGTGTTCACGAGGGAGTCGAGTTCCAGCATATGACAAAGGCGAGCATAAGCTCAGGTGAGAATTGACTAACACGGAAGCACAGAGGATGGAGGAAGCCAGTTAACGTGCGGGCGGCCGTTACCGGAAGCCAGTGATTATAGTTTATAAAGTTATAAATATGGATATATTTCTTACAAAAACGCATCGCTTCATGTCAGAAGGCCTTTATTAACGCCGTGAAGCCAGATGATTGCTTTTTTAATGGATGGATGCGCCATTTTTGGGCTTCAAAATCTAAGGTACCATTCACTCCGATTATAAAGCTTAGAAGAGGCAGGATGTTTTTTTAATATAACTCCGATTGTGTTTGGCTAAACGAAGAAAGTCATATACACCTAGGATGGCTTGATGGTGAGTAAATTATGGGATCATTTACATTTTGGGTGAATTAACCCTTTAATTTGCTTCTTAACGCACTGTAATACCAGGGAACAAACAGGGCATACACATACAGTGGGGATGTGAGGAACAGAGTCAAAACTGATGCACTAAAAAAAATACAAATCTTTTGACAGAATTTGACAGACAGCATTTGGAATTATCAGACAATGTTTCTAAAATCGGGTTTAGTGATTGTTGGTGCCCCACCAGAAATTATGACCCCGAGACGCCACTGCTTTCCATGAAAAAATATATAAAAAATAGCTTAAAGCACCTTTAAGTTAGTACAAGTTGCCACTCTTGACATGAAAAACATTTACATAAATGAATAACACTATATGCCAGACAAAACAAACCGATATTAAATCAGCTAGATCAAATGGTGACCTGACAAAACAAAACTTATAAGAAATACACACCGCACATTCACATCACACAGCAGCAGCAGCCAGCTCGTGCACGTGGAATGCTGTCAAACGCAGGCGCGCGCACAAGGGGCGTAGTCTAAAGTCACGGTACGCGTGGCTGGACCTATCAGAAGCAGGTGACGGACCGTTTGAGTTCAAAACTGAAGCGGCGCCAGTATAGGAAAACGCCGACCCCGCACCACACAAAGATTATACGCGAATTATTCCACGTTGAATTCACCTTTTTCCGAGAATGACTTCAGCGAAAAGGCAGATTTACTATTCCGACAAATATACGGACGAGGAATATGAATACAGGTGAGGAAATGTTACTCGTTTAACACTTCACTTCAGTTCACTTCAGTTCACTTCATTATGTAATTTTAAGTACCTTAAAAACGTCAGAATGTGTTTGTGAATTGTCTGTTTAAAGCTTACTTTCTGGAGTGCGGTCGTGTTATCCAGGTTGAGTCGCCTGATAGACTTGCTAGTTAAAGTGAATAAACTAGCTATTAGTTTCAGTCAAACTAACACTTGTTTTTCCCTCTTCTGGCACATAGACACGTTATGCTTCCCAAACAGCTTTCCAAACTGGTGCCTTCCTCCCATCTAATGTCAGAAGAGGAATGGAGAGGACTGGGAGTCCAGCAAAGTCAGGGTTGGATCCATTACATGATGCACAAACCAGGTTAGTAATTGGGTTGAAATATAACAAGTCTATAAACGTATGTTTTATCCAACATTAAGAATTTAGGTTAAAATGTACATGTATATAAGGGAAAAAAATCTTAAGTATCGGATATACTTGTTTTCATTTGATTCTGTTACTGGCCACTATTTTACTTTTTCACTGATTTTAATTGCTAATACATTTTAAACATTTGATCCTGTGATACAAACATTTCTACAAAAATAAAAACTACAAATATTCTATGATAAGCTATGAGGTTATGAAAACTATATACATTAAGTTTAAAAGAAAAAAATAAGATAAATACTGCTTGAAACAAACCATATGCCTCTAGGCAAGATTTTAAGTCGCAGCCCAAGTTTGATGACCATATTAAAAATACTAATAAATTTAAACTCTTTCCATGCAGAGCCTCACATTCTGCTATTCCGAAGACCACTTCCCAAAGAATGAGAGGAATTTGGAATATTATCATCGAAAGTTAAAATATGTGGTCGTCCCAGGCCATGCTCACATTTCTTTCCATACATTGTGATTTGTATTTAAGTTGTATTATTTGCAGATCTATGGTGATGAAATGGTACTTCTCCTCCCCTATCCCATTAAATTTGGAGGTATGATGGCAGCAGGAGCTTGAAGGAACAGGCTGCCGCCTCCAAATCTGTTCAGAAGTGTTTTCTTTAAACCTACACTGAAGTCATGTAAAATAAGTCGGATGGTGTTACAGATCTAGTAAATGGCCCTGTTAATGGAAGGAATCTCTTTTTTTTGTTTGTTTTTTGTGCGCACTACAATCCTTTCCCTTACGCAAGTGCTGTAGTTAACATGTCAATGCTTGTTTGTTCCCCATTTGTTGTTGACAAATCAATAAATATAATTTTTATTAGCTTACTTGAATCCTCATTTGTAATCAGCATGTGGCAATAAATAACCAATGACATTTGATCAATATTTGCCCTACAGTTACAGATATTTCTATATGTACATTAAGGCCACATCCACACTAATACGGTTTCATTTGAAAATGCCTCTTTTTCTCCATGTTTTGGCCTTCCGTCCAGACTGAGATGGCGCTTTTGGTAGTGAAAACTGTGCGTTTCGAAAACGCTCTCAAGTGTTATGAAAAAAAAATGCTAATTCTTTTCCAGGGTTTTGAACTATAACCTGAACAGCTGTATAGTATGTACTTCTGTAAAATCTTTCAAACTGTTTCCTTGAGTGTTTCCTTGTGGTTTTGACATGAAGTGGACAGATCATTCAGCAAATCAGCAGCCTTTCTATGGTTTAATAATACATTCAAGTAATTGTTTACCTAAAAATGAAAATTCTCTCCTCATTTACTCACCTTTATGACATCCCAGATGTGTATGACTTACTTTCTTCTGTAGAACACAAAAGAAGATTTTTAGAAGAATATCTCCGCTCGTAGGTCCCATCAATGCAACTGAATGGTTGCCAAAATGTTTAAGGTCCAAATATCACATAGGTTCGCATAAAAGTAATCCATATGACTCCAGTGGTTAAATCAATGTTTTCAGCAGGCTACTGAAAGGTGTGGGTGAGAAACATCAATATTTATGTACATTTTTACAATAAATTCTCCTGCCTACTCCGTCCACTTTAAAGGTGCATTCCAAATGACTGTTAGGGTCCTCCAAGGTGGACTTCACACCGTATTCAGACATCTTAAGGAGATTCCTATCCGAAGGGAGCATCCGTTTTCAGTTGGAAGGGCACTCCAAATGGCACAAAGAATAATTGTACATCAATGCATTACTTCACAGAAAGTGGAGAGATACATTTACCCATCAGTCATTGCGAACCAGCAGAGTACAGACATAGTGTGGATAAAACTCTATGCGGTTGTGCGCAAGTACAAAGTGCACGAAATGTGACCATTACATCCATTATCATGACAATTGTTCATATAACAGTTAAGACTCATTTATTAAAAAATAACCACATTACATTTATTTTTATATTAAACTGCAACAGTCGTTTAACTTGTGGGTTACAAGTCTGGAAAAATATATTAATTTAAATATATAACAAAATAAAGTCTATACGTGGATGTATATTATATATGAGTTGACGTAGTCTTTGTCAGTTCCAATCAGTCTGGCCATTCTCTGTTGATCTCGCTCATCAACAAGGCTTTTCTGTCCACAGAACTGCCAATCACTGGATGTTTTTTTCTTCTTCTCTACATTCTGATGGTTGATGTGAACATGAACTGAAGCTCCTGACCTGTATCTGCATAATTTTATGCACTGCACTGCTGCTACAGGATTGGCTGATTAGATAATCAGGTGGACAATTGTTTGTGCAAGTGAAGTATATTCACTTGTATTGTATGGACCTACAGAGATATTCTTCTAAAACTCTTTGTGTTCAGCAGAAGAAAGTTAAGTCATACACATATGGAATGGCATGATGGTGAGTAAATTATGAGATAATTTTTGGGTGAACTATTTCTTTAACCAACCTACTTGCATTGATTGCCATTTATTGAATAGGCAGGCGTTCCATCCCTCCCAAAGAGTACGTTTTGCATCAGTATGATCTTTAGGCCGTAGACTGCAGTCTGTAGACTGACTATACAATCAAAGCAGAATATATGGCATTATATTACTTAGGAAAGAAATGGTCACACTTTACAATGCAGTGTTCGTGTTACAGCGCATTTATGTAAGCACAGCATAATACACACAAACAACATTTAATACAGTATGTACTTGTAGAGTAATAGCCTATAGTAATCTGTGAAATAGTTTACAATAAATAATATTAGCGATTTTTTTACTTCAATCTACAAAGCAATGATATCCAGTGGAAATGTTATAAGTTCTGGTAGCAGAAAATGTCTGTGTCTCCCTCTAGTGGTGATATTATAAAAAATACAGTCACAGGAATATGTGGATTAAAGGAATGTTCTGGGTTCAGTACAAGATAAACTCGATCAAAATCATTTGCGGCATAATGTTGATTTCCACAACCCCAAAAAAATTGTGGGGAAAAAAAATCTAAAATTGTGCTGACATTAAGGCACTTACAATAGCAGTGAATGGGGCCAGACCATAAACCCTAAAATACAGTTTCAAAAGTATAGCCAGAAGACATTAACGTTATAAAGCTTAACATGATTTTAGTGTGGGGGGAAAAATCACTTACTAATTACTAACAAAACCGTGCAATCCCACATGTGTTTTTCAACTGGCCCCATTCACTTCCATTGTAAGTGCCATAGTGTAATGGCTTTATATATACATACATACATACATACATACAGGGTTGGGAGGGTTACTTTTGAAATGTATTCCACTACAGATTACAGAATACATGCTGTAAAATGTAATTCCATTAGATTACTCAAGGTCAGTAATGTAATCTAAATACTTTCGATTACTTCTGCACTGGTTGAATTTTTGCACTTGTTTTGACTATAAAAACAGAACAGTATCTGTCTGTACAGTAAGACAAAATACACATGTTAAAAATAGATTCTCTGAAAAACCAAAATATCTTATGCAGTGTTGTTTCTAAAACAAGATAAATTGATCTTGTTTTAAGGATTTATTTTTTCAATTCTTACAGGAAATCTATACAACAATTATTATAAAGAATATGATTTTTGCCCTAATATCAAAGGTCTTACTAGAAAAAAGAAATTATGATCCAACGTGAATTTTCTTGGTAAAAAATATGATCGTGTCTGGTAACATGTGCATGTAAAATGGCTAGAAACGGCATTTTATCTTAGCATAAAGTTGACAATTTACACAAGCATTATTTCTATTTTGTAAGAGACTTGTAATTCATTAATTATCTTTTTTAATAAAAAAATCACCTCTATTCACCAGCAATTACATTCAATCCCCTTGCCTACCCCTCCCCCTTTGCCCCTCCCCAATAGTGACTCATTTTGCTGCTTTCTACTGCCCTCCTCCTCTGAAATTTCTGATCTTATCCGTAAATCAAAGTCTTCAACCTGTTCTCTTGACCCCCTCCCCACAGCCCTGGTCAAAACCTGCCTCACTTCCCTCCTCCCCTTCATAACTTCCATTATTCATTCATCTCTTTCCTCTGGTATTGTCCCCTCACTTTTCAAAACTGCATCTGTCTCACCGATTCTAAAAAAACCTGGCTTAGATCCCACTAACTACAATAATCTTCGTCCCATCTCAAATCTTCCATTTATTTCTAAAATACTTGAAAAAATAGTGTCTGCACAACTCCACGCCTTCCTTACCCTCAACAGTCTTTACGAACCTTTCCAGTCTGGTTTTCGCCCCTCCCATAGTACCGAAACTGCCCTAATAAAAATCACCAATGATCTACTCATAGCTGCTGATTCCGGACTCATCTCCATCCTGATCCTCCTTGATCTTAGTGCGGCCTTTGATACCATTTCTCACTCTATTCTCCTGAATAGACTATCCTCTCTTGGCATCTCACACACCCCTCTTGATTGGTTCCGCTCATATCTCTCCGACCGCACTCAGTTTATTCAACTAAAATCTTTCACATCTCACCCTTCCCCTGTCACTACTGGTGTCCCTCAAGGTTCAGTTCTTGGCCCCCTCCTTTTCATCACCTACCTACTGCCCCTTGGCAACATTTTCCGCAAATTCAACATTAATTTTCATTGTTACGCCGATGACACCCAGCTCTATGTATCCAGCAAACCCACTTCCTCGCTCCCCCCCCTGTCCCTTACCAACTGCTTATTGGAAATTAAAGACTGGTTCACCTCAAACTTCCTTAAACTTAACAGTGATAAATCTGAACTCCTCCTCGTAGCCACCAAATCCACCATTTCCAAAATCAATAGTTTCACACTACCCATTGATAATTCCTTGGTCTACCCCTCCCCTCAGGTCAAGAGTCTGGGCGTAATCCTCGATTCATCCCTATCATTTCAGTCACACATAAATAATGTTAGCCGGTCTGCATACTTCCACCTACGTAACATTAACCGCCTCCGACCCTCACTTACCACTCACACTGCCTCCATCCTTATCCACAGCCTCATCACCTCCGCCTTGATTACTGCAACTCCCTTCTTTTTGGTCTCCCCAGAAATCTCTTCATAAACTTCAACTTCTCCAGAACTCAGCAGCTCGTGTCATCACCAGAACCCCTCTTTTCATCATATAACCCCTGTCCTTCAGCAGCTCCATTGGCTCCCGGTTCAATTCAGAATACAATTTAAAATCCTTCTGCATACTTTCAAAGCTATCCATAACCTTGCTCCTCCGTATCTATCTGCTCTCCTTCACATCGCCACCTCCTCCCGCTCCCTCAGATCTTCCTCCTCTATTCACCTCACTGTACCCCCTGCTCGACTTGTCACTATGGGGAGCAGAGCCTTTAGCCGCTCTGCTCCCCAGCTCTGGAACTCACTACCACCTGACCTCCGCGAGTATCGACTCTCTCCCCTGTTCAAAACCAGACTCAAAACCCACCTGTTCCAGCTTGCTTATTTGTAAATGCACTGTTCTTGTCCTTTTTTTAATAATTTAATCATTGTTTGTTTATACTTTTATGTTCCTTGTTCCTGTTTTATTATCTGTAAAGCGACCTTGAGTGTTTAGAAAGGCGCTGTTAAATAAAATGTATTATTATTATTATTATTATTGTTTCTTCTGCTCCAAACTGACTTCAAACGTACTTCTCTGTCTGCTCGTATGAATGTAACACATCATAAGTGTTTCACCGCTGTTCAAATGCACTTTGGATCACATCATTTATATGAAATGTTTTCCATCTGAAAGGACTAAATATTAAATGAAACAAATTATAATAAAATGCAAAGTAATCTCTTCAGTAATCAAATGTAACTGTATTCTAATTACCAATGATTTCAGTAGTGGAAAACAGTTACTAATATTTGTATTTTAAATACGTATTGCCATTACATTTATTCCATTACTCCCCCACAATATGTATGTGTGTGTGTGTGTGTGTGTGTGTGTGTATGTATATATATAAACAAGCGGCGAGTCAAAATTACATTTTGCACAAATTTCATTGAGCTTAACTTGTTTATTGAACCCGGAGCAATACAATTTAAGAAATGTGGCATGCTGTTGATTACTACAGAATATAATTTTGTCTGATACCCAAACCCCCCAAAAAATACCCAGTGGACGGACATGGGGAAACTGTTGTACACTTGCCTCATAGACTTGTATTGAAAGTGCATAACTGTCAAGACATTTATGTTTGGCTTTATCAATATACCATTCTTACATTTTTTCTATGGTAAATGACTGCTGATAGAGCTTAAAGGTGGATTAAGCGATTCATGAGAAAGGCTGTACTGTACTGCACAAACCGCCCCCTGTTGCTGGTTGTCTGTAATAGTGTTGTGTGGATAGGTCCAATCCGCTTTGTTTATTTTCCCATTTATAGAGCCAGGGCTGTGTACAAACACCAGATTTTTTTTCAGCTCACACACAGAACGGACAGCTAACGGACCATGAAGAGATATTCGTGGAATTTGAAAAAAAGTGTATTGGATTAAAATGATTTACTCCACCTTTAACTTGTTAAACCTGAAATATAAATGTTAATAATTTTTATGAGGAATTTCAACATTGAGTGGAGCAAATTTATACTTTAAAGATTTTCTCCAGCTGTGATATTTGTGTTCTCCATTGAGTTAATTTCTTGAACTGCAAGTACTGGAAAGGATGCACATACTTACTGTTATTACTCATCCTGCCATGGGAGGAGAAGTCAGGACTTGTGGATTTTGTGAAATCATGGCCTACAAAACCAATAGTTGGTGACAGGACATATAGCCCATGCCCGGCCATTTAGACAATCAGAAATATGTAGTCAAGAATTTTTTGGCAACACGTCAACAAGAAAGTTGATACACATTGCAAATCTTCTCAGGAGATCCACACCCTGTAGATGCAGACTGTCAGGAATGTGAGCTCATCGCAGTGGCGTGATGGTTTTTGGGGTGGAGGATCGACAGTGCCTTCAGCTATCTGTTCTGATACTACCAGGGGAATGTCATGACATCAGCCCACAAATGTTTATGTGCATGAAAAGCTACTGGGAGCACAGAACATTCTTTCACATTTACTTCAGCATGTTTTGGCAGGCCTGGGCACAGAGGTATTGTAACCCTCCTGAAGAGTGGCCTTTGAATGTTGGAGATAACTCTTCAGTTTAATGCAAATTTGATGGGAACCCGTCTTTTCTGCCAATAAGAACATTGGAAGGAGAATCTAAAACATGCATTACACAATACAGTGACTACAAGATTTGTTCTCTGATTGCTATTTCTCTCAAATTCATGACTGAATTTATAAAAATGTGTTTTGCCACTTCCAAATCTCCCCTTCATTTGTAGTGACTATAGTTACTTTGGAGATTTGGAAACCAATCAAGCCTTCTCACAAGGAATATTACTGGTTCAATACAAGTTAAGCTCAGTCAACAGCATTTGTGGCATTTTGTAGAAATTTGGACTTGTCTCTACCTTTCTAAAAAAATCTGTGTTACATTGAGGCACTTACAGTGGAAGCCAATGGGGACCAATCCGTAAATGTTAAAATACTCACTGTTTCAAAAGTATAGCCACAAGACACAAACAACATGGGTGTTAACATAACTTTTGTATGATAAAATTGCTTACAAACATTTTCTGTGTAAAGTTATAGACAATGATACAACTTTGTTTCCATGGTGATGTAATGTCAACAAACCCTAAAATGACTGTAAAAATTATTTCTGCCTTTTAAACTCTCCAAAAATTGGATCCATTCACTTCCATTTTAAGTGCTTCACTGTAACCAAGTTTTATTTTATTTTTTGTGGTAATCAACATTATGCCACAAATGCTGTCGATTGAGCTCAACTTGTATTGAACCCGGACGATTCCTTGAATTTTTGTTAAATGTCTTTGAAAGACGAACATTTCATCTTACCTTTTATTGTAGTTACATTAATTTGGTATTCAATCAAATATTAAGTTATTTGGTCCAGTCCACTATTTTGATTGGATGAGCAGCATTCCAAGAGTGCTGATATTTCATATAACAGATATATAACTTTATTTTGATTTGGCTTTTTATTTTTTTGGTCGAGCAAAAATACACAAAATAGCTGGCCATATTGTGTCTCAAATGTCAGCTACTCGATAACAACCTCATAATATCTGCAGTCCCATGCCACAGACATTGATAATATTCAATACTACAGTACTCTTGCTTGTGATTTTGCTTAAATGCATTATGAAGTGTGGTGAATTCAAGCAAATTGGACCACTTTTGACCTTAAACGGCCTAAGACTTTTCCCCAGTACTTCATATACAGTGTACTATATATTTACAGTACATTTACAATACTCTCGATATATACATATGTAGAAACAGCTCACCTTTTTCTCTGCGAGCATTGACTGAATGCTTTCTCTCCATCTCACACATGGTCACGGTTGCATTTGGGACAGGAGGCCTACCCCTCCAAGAAATCTAGATAGTCTCTTTTCTTGATTTGTGTATACGATTTCTTACAATTAATCAAATCTGTACACTGACTTTTCCAAGCCAAGCAATTATTAAGCGAGTAACATTCTCATCATTGTCAGTTATTCCAGGTTATTTTAAAGAGTAAGTTACTACTTGGAAATGTCTATGAATGAGTAAGCAATGTCTTCAGATCTTCCTTACTATTTTAAGGTGGATAGTGACTTCTTGCAAGACCCATTCTTTGCCTTCAAATCTTTAGATAACAAATGTTGAACCAAATGTCCTCTGCAGCTAAATTGATATTTTAGTCTCCTGACCTCTCTTAGATTGGAGAAATCCAGTCAAGTTCTCCACAATCTGATGATTTCAGAGCCAAAGCCTCCCATGTGGAAAACTGAAGGCTTTGGAGTAGCTAATCTTCATTCAAGAGGTCCTGACAATGGTCCACTAGGTTGACTCAATCTGGGGCAGCCAAATACATTTTTTAATAACCAAGTTACTATATCTTTTGGACTTCAGGTTTAGCCGACTCATTACACATCGTCTTCAAAGAAGACATACACTTGTCAATGTTTGTGTGTTATTTGTTTTAACAGATGATGTTTGTCTATTGTCTATTGTTCAGATTGAATTTAATGACCAATTCGTGCAGAAATTCAAGGGTACCAAAGTCACCGCTCACTTTCATTGAATGGAAAAAAAGATGCAACGAATGTGAATATTAACGGAGACTAACTTTTGGCCTAAGGGGCTGTTTATACCAAAAGTATTGTGCTAAAAAAAGGTAGACCCAGTGCAATGAATATATCAGAATGCTGATATATTCGGTGCTCCTGCGCAAGACGTTGAAAAAACAGCTGTAGTGCAACGGTAAAAAATGTCAGACTAGCACATGTTTACTTTTCACAGTGTTGGGTGTAATTGCATTACAAAGAAATCACTGTAATCTGATTACTTTTAGGAACCAAACATAGTGTAACACATTACAGTTTACATTCTTGTAATCAAATTACAGTTACTAACTTTGAAAGTAATTAAGTACATTATTTGGGTTACAAAATATTTCCATAAAAAATTGTGTGTAATACAATTAAAATGTGAATTCATAAGTACATCTACATTTTGCTGACAGCTAAAGGGTGTGCGACAGAGAACAAGGAAAAAATACATTATTTTGAATTTGTTTAGGGTAAAAACCAAAACAATTTGTGACAAGTATTTTAGAATGTACCTTAAGTAATTGTTAATGTGCTTACATTTTCAATGAAGTAATCAGTAAATTAATCTGATTTTAATTTTAGAGAAGTTAGTCATTTGTAGTAATTACTTTTTTAGTAACTTACCAAACACTTGGGTAACTGTACATATAAAAATATTTGTAAAAAGAGCGCTATACGGTGTGAACGACCCTTCTTTTGTGTTTGACGTAAGTCATAGCAGTTTGGAACAGCTTGAGTGTGAGTACTGTAAACAATGGCAGAATTTATATTTTTAGGTTAACTATCCATTTAAGACTCCTTTTAAATCCCAGGAAGGGAAAGTTGGTAAGAGTTAGCTAGGTGACATGTCAACTGTCTGCTACACTGATCAGCAAACAAACATTAAACATGAACAGGCTCTAAGTCTCTGCTGGCAAACACGCACAAGCTGACCAGAGGACACTGCAACGCATGGGGTCAAATGACTTTGAAGAAGCACATAAGCAGTTAAATGAGGCCCAAAGGTTCACCAAAATACTGTGCTGGTGAAGGTAAAATGTACTTTTAAGAATGATGTGAGCTTGTACACCAATTTGAGAGAACAACTGCAAACCATATTTCCACCTGAAATGGTCCACCATTTTACACAATAATGTCAACTTGAATTAAATTAAGTTAACTTGTCTAATTTAGGGTGTTCTTATCTCAATCTATCTTACAAAGGATGAGTATACCATCCTTTGCAATTCAACTATGGAAAAACAAAGCTTTCACACATAATAAGAGTTGCATATAAAGTTTATTCTCATTTACTTTTTTCCAGAGGTTTTTATTGTATATCATTGGAGGATACATTCATTTAAGGTTCGTTAAAATTTACAGTGATTTTCAGAATTCACAATGGGCATTCAGGCAATTTACAAGACAGAATCTCCAGACGGGAACCGGAATATTGCGGCATTTGTTACATGGAACTTCGAGTACTACACTCTTACTGGTAGCTGAAAACAAAACACAAATGGCCAATATATTTCAAATAGAGGTTGGGGATATATAGGACTTTGCAAATGATTTGTTGTGTTCTATGTGCGTTTCCGTTTTCGTCTACCGAATTGCATTTAGCATGGCAGATAAGTCAAAATAGCTTATGTTCTGTACAATCAAATCAATTCAAAGTTTGTGCGTCAGATTTTGTTTATTTTCTGTGATGTTGCAGCTAATATTGCAGAGACTTACTGGGCAGCTTATTTATCAGTTGTTATCTTCTCTTTAATGACCGAAGGCCAAAACACACACTACGCATGTACGTGAATCCTGACGCTTCTAGCTAAGCAAGCTCGATTTTGTGCTTTACAAAATGTGTCAGACTGCAACTCATAACGATGCAAGTACATGCTGCATTCTCAACGCTGCCACAAGGGGCGCTATAATGGACATTAGTGTAAACTGTTCACTTCTACCGTGAGTTTCTTTTCAAGCCAACTACTGTAATGGTGAAGCAACAGTTTGAAGAGAATATTGCTGAGCAAGTTAAAGTCAATATATTTATAGTAACTTATTAGAATAACACATCAGGTTTAATAGCACACACTGTTGAAGGTGACTCTATCGCGGTTTTTACCGGCACAAGAATACATGTTAAGCATGTTCAAATGGACCACGCTTTGGCAAACATTTGCCAAGCGTTAAAATCTATGAATGCATACTTGCGTAAACTACATTTCTGATCTAACATCCTTACAACACCGAGCAGTATGACCAACTGATGTCGAAGTGAACATTCTGAATGACGTGCAGCAAACATGGACAGCTGTGACCGGGTATGCGTCAACTGTTGCTGCGATGCTATGCAACGGACACATCTAATGTAGACTGTGTCATTGATTAAAATGTGTTTTGTTTTTGATGCAACATAACATCACACTCACATCTGGTGTAGACAGGGTGTAAATCAGAGGTTATAAGTAACAACAGCAGCTATTAGGGATGTCATAAAATATTGATATATCAATTATTGATTGGCACGTTATTTTATAGAAAAATTTTTGAGGCATTTGTTATATTAACATTAGCTGACATTTAAATTAGAACCTTAATTTGTGTGCTTTAAATTCACTGCCATTTGCATTCCTTTCAATTTAGTCTGACAAAATAGCTTTGAGAGACCACAAGGGGGCGACATAAACTTTACTGAAGACCATTACTGCATGGACCAGGTACACTTATGACACACACATTACAAGCTGATGTTTTTGTACTTCAAGAATTAACAACGTGAAGTTGATGAGTTTGCAGGATAGTGTATGACACTGTAAATGTATGTAACTGTGCAAAATGAACGATTAGATGTGGCAACGTTTATGACGTCACATCAGATGCATCCGGTGCGTGACCCACTGTAAATCGATCCCAAGCTTAGTAGCTACACACTTTAACACAATTGAATTAGCTTTTTCTGTAATAAAGACCTGGTCAGGAAATGTGCATTAAATCCTGCCACATTTTAGCAGGGAGTTAAACTACAAAAGTAGATTGTGGTTGAAAAAAATTAGAGGATATGACAATATGGTAAAAAAACTAAACAAAAAACAGAACAAACAAGGTCACTAGCCACAAATAAATACCACAGATAGAAAACAAAACAGTAAAATATTTGATTTTAGTTCCCTTATACTTACAAACATAAATACTGGACTATTAAAACTAGATTACAATAGGAATAAAAGGAAACATCATACCATCACTAAAAGTTATGGAAACTACTCATGGCAGCAGATATAAAATAGAGAGGAGAACTGATACTCTCTCTCTTTCAGAACACACACACACACACACACACACACACACACACACACACTGCTGTCATCTCATAGTAACAGACTGAGTTCATCTCTCCTCTCCAGTCTTTCTTTCACACAAACATATTCACAAAGAATGTACAATGTGGAGCTCTCAGCTTTGCTGCTGGCAGGCAATGGTCTCTGTTGTAAGAGTGGTAGAGGAGACAAAGGTTAGATTGAAGCTTATTATATACATGCATAGGAAAACACTAGGAAAATATGTTTGAAATTGACAATTTATTGTATTGTACTTTGCTGCTCACCATCGCTCAGGTGAGTCTTTTGTGTCCACTGTGAGATGTCCATTCAGAGGCCCGACGGTGTCTACCGCCTCCTCTTCCTCCCCTTTAAACTCCAACTTCTCCTTACTCTCCGATGAAAAGTCATCCGTGTCAGGGTCGTACTCATATGAATAGTAGGACACCTCTGCCATGGAGCCTGGCTCCTCCCCTCCTATAAATTAACAGCAGTAAGTCAAACGTTGCAGAATCATTTTTTATGTTTAACAAAGGTGTTGCTTGAATTCACTTTATTTCCTACTTATCAAAGACCATAGATTTGCTGCATGGAATCAATGAAAAAAAGCATAGTTTTGGCATCCCTCAAGGCTACGTTTTAGGCCCACTTTTATTTTCTATTCACATGTTTTTGGCAAATAAAATACAATTTCAGCATTGGGTACATTTTCAAGATCAGATTGTTTTGAAAATCAGAAAAGGCTACAAATATTTCCACTAAGGTAAAAAAAACTAAAGAAACATGGCCTGTAGAGGGAGCTCTTTCCATACATACGTCAGCTGCTCAACCTGACTCTAATACTGTCATGTGTTTTAATAGAGCATGTATTTAAGTTTATCTAGAATGTTAGGAATTCTTGGCCTGCATCTTAACTCATTCCTTTTTCATTCAGTAGAATGTCAGCAGTGCTTTATGCACAGATATACATGTAGAAACTACACAAATCCCAGTTTATAGGCTTTTGTCAGTGTTCAGTGCCAATTCATCATTTAGGAAAAAATGACACCCTTACAGTTTGAAATGAAATACTACTAGTTTCCATACAATACTTCAACATTAAAAGATCATCCAAAATTACAATAATGAAGTTAAATGTTACAAAATTTGAAAAACTTCAAAGTAATCTAAATTATATGAGGTTTTTCCAGACACAAATGATCTGATTTTGTTAAACAATATTGTCAGTGATGATTCGGCTTTGAACAACACTTCTGCATTGATGATAAGCCATTATAGCGCGTAATCCTTCAAAGACATTTTAGATTTAATAAAGCAAAGCAAGCATGCAAAACTGATTTTGAAGGGATTATGAAGCCCCAGCACCATAGACACATTTTCCTTGCTCAAACACAAACCACGGCAAGTCTTAACAGCTCTGCGAGAGACTGTCTAATCAGTCTGGGAGTTTTCCAGAGGACACACACATACACAGTTGAGAGTGCGTGTGATATCATGAGTATTTTTAAGTTGTCTTAAGTGCTAATTCTATTACTTAATGGGTTGAAATATTTTTCAAATTACATTGTCCAGTGAGGGCAATAACCAGCGGTAAGTGTAACATTGTAGAACAATTGGTGTGGAAGGAATATCTGCCCTTAAACTCAAACTCATTAAAGTGACTACTATATATAAATGATCATAGTTTTAAATACCCTAAAATTTTTATTGGATAACTTTTACCAGATAGTGAAAAGTAGTAAACAAGCACCCAGCATACAAAGGATCTCCTTCAATAGTTAAAAAAAAAATCTGGGCAGAGTTGCTACTGGGTGGGTGGATGAAAAGATAGGGTTGGGCTGAATACATATTACTCTCTCGTAAATGTATTCAGTAATTCAACACATAAAATCATTATCTTTATAAATATGTATTCTAAAAGTATTTTTGTATTCTGAATACGTTACTTTTGCAAGGCAAAATTGGAAGAATTATGTTTGATTTGTCATTATTATATGATCTGAACCTTTAAATCTCTGGTATTAACTCCACTATCTGAGTCTAAACAGCCAGCTAGCTATCTGTCAGCAAATTAATGAACTTTGCACTACCTTGAATTCTTTAAATTAGATGTGGAGTTGATGTTTTTCCTTATCGAAGACAGAAGGCAGTTTGCAGTCAATTATAATATCTTGTCCACTTTCCACAAGAAAGATGCTGCCTGTACCTCCAAGACCCAAAAGCTTAGCTGTGACATTGTAGCTACCAATCAGCATTGTTTCTGAATGTTCAGAATGGAATTATTATATTAAATATTTTATTTATTTGGTATATTAATGTTCTTCTCAACCCATTAATTGATTGAACTAACAAAGACCGATACATTTTGACCCAAAATTGAATACAAAATGCAAATTAACCATATTTTCAAGATGATAATTGGATGCTACTTGCAGAAATTAAACATGCAACATAGTGAATGTATTTACACAGCAATTACAATTGCAGGAAACAATGTATTATGTGCTTGAATGTAACATTTGTGTAAAAATGTGGCTGTATTGATTCTGGTGCACAGATGGCAGTGCGCTGATTAAGACTTCAGCATTCCTGTGCGGTTGCCAGATATTCAATCCCAGAATCATTATACAAGACAAGACAATATATTTTCATTATCTAGAGTCTACCATCAGTTATCGATTGACAAAAAAAAAAATTATTTCTGTCTTATTTTGTGGTCATTTTGAGAGTATTCTAAAAGTTTTCTAACAAAATTATCTTTTTTTTTAATAACTCAAAAATACACAACAGAGAAAAACTTAACAAATTCACATTGAATCAACATTTAACATTTAACACCCACTAATATCCCTCCCCAATAACCAACCCCACCCTGATCCCCAACACCCCTGTGGTCACATAATAATACACCCACACACACAAAAAGAAAATATAATTAAAATAAACATCTCTCTCCCCCTCCCCAAGAGTCCCCCAGAAACGCTAAATAATTACCCCATTTCCTAATAAACAAGTCCCCAAACCCCAACCTTCTACTTGCCACCCTCCCTAACTCCGCACACCACTCCAGAAATGATGGTGGTCCGTCCGACTTCCATCCCCTTAAAATAATTTGTCTGCCTATCATGATACTGGTCAGAACCCAATTTTCTATGTTTATCGCCCACATTTTTGACTGCCCCATCACCCAAAATACAGATTCTGGGGCACAGTAAAAATTTGAGTGCCCAAAATGTAACATACAACTCTGAACCTTCAACCTAAATTCTTAACACACCCCCAAAAAACATGGGTTGTGTCTCCATCTTCTGATTGGCATCACCAGCAGGTGGGTGTGTCTTTAAGACCAAGCCTATCAAATCTAGAGAGGGTCCAATAGAAACTATGTAAAATCTTGAATTGAATAAGGCGCACCCTTGCATCTCTAGAATGCAGACTTGACATTTTTTAGATTCCTAGCCCACACTCCCTTCTCCAATACCAAATTTCACCAATTAGTTTGATTGAAAGGCTTTGCAATGGCAAAATAGGGGCAAGAACTTCCTTACTTAAATACAAAACCAGGGAGGGGCTCTCTCAGGTGGAAGTGACCAATGAGCCAAATGTCTGAGACCGAATGCATAATAATAACATAATCTTGGGTAGGCCTAGCTCACCTTCGTCAATCGGCCTATGTAACTTATTATAATATAATCTGGGATGCTTACCATTCCAAATGAAGGACTTCGCTATGCTATCAAATTGTTTGAAATAACAGAGGGGGAAATCTATAGGGAGTGACAGTAACAGGTGGTTACATTTTAGAATGCAATTTCATTTTAATAACATTAACCTTCCCAATCATAGATAAATGTAATGAAGCCCACCTGCCCACATCACTCGAAAACCTTTTTATTAAGGGGTCAAAATGAACTGTAACTAAGTCAGACAAATTTGCTGGGAATAATATGCCCAAATACTTAATGCCCTGTTTGGGCCACTGGAAGGTGCCGTTACTGGGCAGTACGCTGTCAGTGGTAAAGCTTCGAATTTAGACTAATTGACTCTGTATGCCAAGAATTAAGAAAAGGAATTAATAATTCTATGGAGGCAAGGCATAGATCTAATGGGATCAGAGATGAATAATAATATATAATCTGCGTAAAGCATAAGCTTATGCGCCACACCTACCGCAACCACCCATGTAAAATCATCTTACCTTCTTATCGCGGCTGCTAATGGTTCCAAGGCAAGACAGAACAATAATGCTGAAAGAGGACAATCCTGCCGGGTGCCCCTATCCAGAGTAAAGTAATACAAAAATAATCCCATTCTACCATATCAAACGGCTTTTCGGCATCAAGTGAGATGGCCGCGACCGGAGTCTGATCATTTGCCATTGACCACATAATACTGATGAAACGCGTAATGTTATAAGAAGAGCTGAGCCCTTGAATAAACCCCACCTGATCTATATATATATAAGAGATTTCACAACTTTCCTTAATCTGTTAGCCAGAATTTTGGCAATATATTTACGATTAGCTGGATCAGGGAAATTGGATGGTAACACTTACACTCGCTTGGATCTTTGTCCTTTGTCCTTTTAAGAATCAGACTGATTCAGACTTGTGTCATGGTTGGTGGAAGCTTTTTATTCTTTAATGATTCTGTATAAACTTCGAACAAAAGTGGAGTCAATTTTGTATCATAAGATCTAAAAAAATTCAGCAGCAAAACCATCTGGCCCTGGAGCCTTGCCTGTAGGCAAGGCCTTAATTACCTCGACAAGCTCCTCCATTTTGATCTCAGAATCAAGATAATTTTTTTGCTCATTCGTCAGTTTAGAGAGTTCTAATGGTTCCACAAAGCTTCTAAAGTCTTAATCAGTAGATGAAGACGTGGAACTATAGAGATTAAGATAGAATTCTTTAAAAGCATTATTAATATAAATGGCTTAGGTAACTATTTCATCACCAGCAGATTTCACTGAGGGAATGCAGAAAAAGATTACCTCTGCTTTATGTATCTATCCAAAAGCTTCCCTGCTTTGTCCCTTGACTCAAAGTATGACTGTCTTGCCCTGAATAGCCAAAACTCCACCTTCTGTGACAAAATAGTATTATATCTGTATTTCAATCGGGTCAATTCTCTGAAGCCATTAGAGGTCATTTGGCGCTTCAGCTCTGCCTCTGCACTTTTAATATTCTCTTCCAACTCCACGAGTTCTCATGCTTTGGATTTTATGATGAATGAGGCATACTGTATGATCCGACCCCTAAGAACCTCCTTAAGTGCCTCTTAAGGCACGCCCACCGAGGATACTGCGGTCCAGTTGGTCTCCGTATAGACATTGATTTCAGCCTTTAGCATTTGTTGGAATTCAGGATTTTGCAAAAGAGATACATTAAAGCGCCAACTATATGATTTCCTTTTCTCCATATGTGGCGACTACTCTAAGCATGATCTGAGACTAAACTGTTTCCAATTGAGCAATCAACAGCAGATGAAATGAGGGGTATATATTAAACAAATCTATTCTAGAAAAAATATTATGGACTGATAAAATAAATGTATAGTCCCTACCAGATTTGCTCAAAAGTCTCCAAATATATGTAAGACCAAGATTTGTACACATCCTGTAAAGCATCAATGTTGCTTTAGGGGGCTTACACACTTTTGCTTCACTATGATCAAGGACTCAGTCCATCAAAAGATTAAAGTCTCCTATATCATGAGGGGTGCCAGCGACTTCCCTTCAAGATCTATAAAAAGCCCTGATCATCAGCGTTAGGTGCGTAGATATTAGCTAAAATCAACATTTGTCCCTGAATTTTAGCTTAAACAATAATAACTCTTCCTAATTTATCTTTAAAATGTTTGAGACATTTGAATTGTAGATGTTTACTTATCAATGTAATGACTTGCCTGCTCTTACTTGAGCCAGCATTAAAGAAGAAGAAATGACACAATATCATATTTCTTATGTTTAAGAAATGAAATAACCTTCCTTCTTTTTATGGGGTGCCCCAACCCATTCACATTCAACATGGAGAGAGACAATCCACTCATATTAACATTTGACATTTTGACATTTTAGAAAAAATACATTGTGTCAAAAACAAAATGTTAAACACCACATTCCAACATTAGAGCAACAAACAAACCCCAAACTTTCCCCAGAACAAAGAAAAACATGCACATTAACCCACGCATGACAGCACCAACTGGCATCCATCCCTCTAAACTCAAACAGTCCATGTACGCGTACGAGAGCCCCAACAACACTTTTGCCGCCGGATTGCTCAAGTCCGGTGCTCCTATACAAATTTTCAGAGACAGAATTACATAACAGAAAATAATCTATAAAACAAACTCTAGCCTTTATGCATAAGCACAAAGAATGTGTAGACTCATCCACATAACTGTCCCAAAGGTGTGTTGCTCCACAAACAAGCTCCAACCACTAGCGGAACAGCACAAAAAAACACAAAAAGGCTGTTCAGTTTCCTTGGGCAGTCAAATGAATGCTCAGTGAGCTGGCCCATTCAGCAGTTACATGAGTGGAACAGATGCCCTAATCACTGTAATGATTTGCTAGAAATATTCTACAAAACAAACTCCATCCAATAAGAGGCATAAGCACAAAGAACGAGCAGATTCATCCACAAACTGGTCCGAAGGAGTGCTGCTTCACAAAACAAACCCCAGCCGCTATGTGGAAACAACACAAATAGAAACAAAGGCGGCACCCAGTTTCCTTGGACGATCAAGTGGAATGTTCAGTGAGGGTAATGGGGTAATACTTTAACACAAGATCTTTATTGGATGATATCAGAAATTTTGCCAAAATTGATCTGGGGCCTGTCTCACTCCGGATCTCTGAGCCAGAAATCTGTGAGCTCACTCGATTTCCAGTTTATGGCCTGTTATGTCGAGCAGACTCGGGAAGAGCATCTAGGAATTTCACCATATCTCTGCCTTCTTTATTCTCAGCAATTTCAACAATTCAGATATTGTTACGCCGGTTAAGATTCTCAAGGTCTTCCAACTTTTCCCAAATGCGTTCCAAGTCCACCTTGGTCGCAAGCGGATTAACAGCTAATTCCCTCTCCGATGACTCCAGATAATGGAGTTACTCTTGCAACCAACACAGAGAATTTAGTCTCCATGGCAGTGATCGATTGACATATTACAACAAGATCCTCCAAGTCAGCAATGACTTTCACCAGCATTGCCGACATGCTCAAAAGTTGACGCTGAATCTCTCCCACCACACCGGCCAAACTGAGTCCCTGGTCTGTGGCCCTGTCAGGGGTATCAGCTTGAGTACATAAGTGTCTTTTAATGTCTCCAGAGCCTGAGGATTTTGAATTCTTTGACATACTGTCTTCATAGAACAGTTATGGAACAGGGTGTATCGAATCTCACCGGTTTATGACACAAAAAGACTAAAATTAAAAACTAGCCTGCGCAGAGCTTACTGTTCTCACATCCGACCCTCGCATGGTGCCACGCGACTCCACAAAATGATTATTATTAAAAAATATATTCTCAATACAGGTGCTTGAAAACGTAGCGGGGACTGAATACAGTTACTTCAATTTTGTATTCTGAATAAGCAAAGTTGTTGCATGTATTCTGTTACAGCCCAACTGGACAGAAGGATGGATGTATAGCTACTGGATGGATGGAGGAGTGGCTAACTGATGGATGGATGATTGGATGGCTACTGGATAGATGGGTGGATGATGAATGGATGGATGGGTCGCTGATGGGTGGCTACTGGAACGATACGGGTGGATAGTAATTGATGATGGATGGATGGATGGTTACTAGATGGATGATGGATGGATGGATGGATGGATGGATGGATGGATGGGTGGGTGGGTGGGTGTGTGGCTATTGCATGGGTGATGGATGTTTGAGGGATGGCTACAAGATGGATGGATGATAGATGGCTAATGGATGGATGGATGATGATGGCTACTGGATGGATGAATGGATGGCTACTGGATAGATAGGTGGATGGATGAATGGGTGGCTACTGGATAGATGGGTGGATGGATGATGATGGATAATTCGCTACTGGATGGATGGAGGATGGATGGGTGGCTCCTGGATGGATGGATGGATGGATGGATGGATGGATGGATGGATGGATGGATGGGTAGATTGATACTGGATGGATGTATGGATGGTAGATTGATGATGGATGGATGGCTACAAGATGGATGATAGATGGGTGGCTACTGGATGGGTGGATGATGATGATGATGATGATGATGATGGATGGATGGGTAGGTTGATGATGGATGGATACTGGATGGATAATGGATGTGTAGATTGATAATGAATGGATGGCTACTAGACAGGTGGCTATTGGATGGATGAATGATGGATGGGTAGATTGATGATGAATGGATGGATGATGGATGTGTAGATTGATGATGGATGGAAACTGGATAGATGAATGGCAAATGGGTTGATGGATGGGTGGCTACTGGATAGACGGTTGATTGAAAACATTTAAGAAGAAACACTTTAAAAGTGAATTCTGAATGACTGTTATTTTTGAGTACCACACCTTTCGGCACTCCGAAGCTCTCACAGTAGAAGGTAAAGTCTTGGAAGAGGGCAGAGGAATGATCACTTATAAATGGAAATGCACCCTAAATTATAGATGTTAATCTAACGATTTAAATGAATGTTTTCATAATTTATGGATTTAAAGCTAACCAAACAAACTTATGCTCATGTTTGCTAATGGTATTTGAACATACCATGTATACAGGAGTGGTAAGAATCACAAGGCTAGAATTCTAATTATCCATGCATCAACAAAGTCTGGGCTGATCCACAGGCCTGTGCACGCTCAAGCTTCCCTGTATGTACACTTCCAATTGCTTTTCAAACTTTTCAACACCTGCCCGTGTGTCGCACACACTCACTTCTGTAGGGCACTGACGCAGATGTTTTTCAAAGAATAGAGAGAAGAGATGATGATCACCTGCAGGAATGAGTATGGGCTCCTGTTCTGGTTCTTCTCCTGTAGCAAGTTCTCGCTCCTCTACCACTACCCCCACTGTAAGATAAGAACATACAAATAAATCAATCAATAAATAATTTAAATTAAAAAGGGAAGGGTTCATTTAAAGGTGATGTATATACATTTTTCCAATGTTAAAATACTCCTATCCCAGTAAAGTATGCAGAGACAGCTATAAGTAAGCCATTTGTAGTTTGTAGTCACTTTTTTATAGAGGCACGATCAAAACTTTGATACATCCCAACCAGCCCGACATAGCAACATTGACTCAACCAATGGTGTGAATTTAAGATGGGACTATCTATTATTGTGCCTAAAAAAACCTCACCCATGCTTAAATCACTGTAAATCACAGCCTTGTGACTTAATGCTTTACTGGAATGACAAATGCTGAAAAAATATCAGTTTATCTGCAAAAATGCACACACACACAAATTGGCAGCTTTGAACAAACTTCCACTGCCTTCTTTTGGTCAAATGAAGAGAATATGTTTGGCAGGGGCCACAGAGATTTCCCGCGCAACCTTTTTATCTGTCCCCCTCCCGATGGCGGTACGCTGTAAAACAAGAAAGCCTCTTTGTTGTTGGTCTTCGCATCGGAAAGGAATGTGACAGGATTTTTCTTTTCTCTGCCCCCTCCTCCCATCTTTCTGTCAAAGGGTCCCGGACAAAAGCGCTCTGTCATTTGGGGTGCCCTGTAATAGACCATAAGCCGTTCTTGGTATATATGAGTGTATGTTTGTGTTTATATCATCAGTTGCAACACCTGAACAGCTGTTTCTACCAAGCAGGTATATAAACTTAAGTCTTTCTCGGTAGGCAGGAGTGGGGTTTGACTCCTCGACTTGGACTTGCCTGAGCATGGATAATTGCAAAGCACCAAAAACACTTTGATTCCCTTTGATGCAGAAGTAGGAGAGGCCTTCATCTTACATCTGATATAGAAAAAAATAATAAAATAGGGCAAGCAGATGTCAAATGGCAAGATTCAAAACACTACCAGTTAAAAGCAAAAGCTATCGTTAAAGCTGAAGTGTGTAACTTTTACAATAGTACATTGGTTGATTTCCTCAAAAACTGTAAACACTGTGCTGTAAAAATTAAGCACCCCATCCAGTCTGATGCATGAAGAATGACTCAACCAATGGAGTGTTGTTGGGGGTGGAACCATCTGTTTGTTCGACCCACAGCAGACAGGGATGTATTTTGGAAAAGTGTTTGAAAACAATGTTTATTTTTACAATTTTGATTGGTGGTGCAGAATTAACACACTTCATTTTTAACAAAAATGAATAAGAAGTTGAAAACTAGCAGTGACATTTTTTTATTTTTTATTAACTAACTTTTAATTAATTTTTTCACATGTGCTTGTATTTCCACTCTTTGACATTCGCATGCATATGAATGAAAGTGAGGGGAACTTGGATGTAACCACAGTTTATCAATATTTTCTGTGCAATTAGACAGTAAAACAATAAACCACAGTTACAATTTTGAATGTGACATTTAGGGCATGTTTAGTGTAGCATGCGTAATTACAGGTAGGGTTGGAAGGGTTACTTTTGAAATGTATTCCACTACAGATTACAGAATACATGCTGTAAAATGTAATTTGTAACATATTCCATTAGATTACTCAAGGTCAGTAATTTGGATTACTTCTTCAGCACTGGTAGATTTTTTTCACTTGTTTAACTATAAAAACTCTGTCAGTACAGTAAGACAAAATACACATGTTAAAAATGCATTCTCTGAAAAACCTAAATATCTTATATAGTGTTGTTTCTAAAACAAGATCAATCAAATTGATCTTGTTTTAAGGAATTTGAGATATTTTTACAGGAAAAGTAAAAAAATTATTATCAACAATAACATTTTTGTCCTAATATAAAAGGCCTTACTAGAAAACGAAATTATGATCCAACGTGAATTTTCTTGATAAAAAATATGATCGTATCTATTAACGTGTAGGTAAAATGGCTAGAAACAGCATTTTAGCTTAACGTAAAGCTAACAATTTACACAAGCTTTATTTCTATTTCTTCTGCTCCAAACTTACTTCAAATTCTCTGTCTGCTCGTATGAATGTAACACATCATAAGTGTTTCACCGCTGTTCAAATGCACTTTGGATCACATCATTTATATTTATAAATGTTTTCCATCTGAAATAAAATGCAAAGTAATCTCTTCAGTAATTAAAATACTTTTTGAATGTAACTGTATTCTAATTACCAATTAGTTCAGTTGTAACTGTAGTGGAATAAATACGTTAAATACGTAATCCTATTATATGTATTTTGTTACTCCCCAACCCTGATTACAGGCATATGGAACACTTCGTGGCACTATGTTATAAGGAGTCAGAATTAAGCCGACATCAGCACTAATACATTTTAGCTGAAAAAAAAACTAGCAATACTAGAGCTCTTTTTTTTTTAAAGTCTCCATTTGTGGTGGAGGAAAATGGATGAGACGTGTAAACGTGGTAAAATCAATGCGTTTTCAAACTAAAACTATTAAGCGTGGACATGGCTTAAAACTGTGCTGAAACTCCGTCTACACAGTTTTTTTTATTATTGAAAATGACTATTTAGACACCATTAAATCTAACTAAAACTAAACGAAAATGAAAACAAAAATACAAAATTTTAAAACCATAACAACCCTGGTGAAGTGTTGACCAAAATGACCCAATAATTCCTGAGGACACTTTGATCAACATTACTGTGATCCAAACCAGGTTGGAGATTTGTTTGGCCGAAACGTGCAGTTTTCTTCGCACATGTCTGTGCCTGCGTGTATTCTATCTGAAAGTCTTGCACATGAAACTCTTAAGGGGAAGGAAAAACATGTCTCTAATTATGCAATGAGCATGACTTCATCAGAGAGTGTCTGGGGAGAACAGCACCTGGTTTTACATTGCATGGCATTAATCTTGGCGAAAGCTAGGATAATAATGAAATGTTAGATTTACAAAGAGCTTAGGTCCTTAAGTCAACATTAAAAATATGGGATCTCTTATCTTCCTGGCATGTCTAGGCTATAAATTCAAAGGTACCACATATGTGCACTTCATGTGGGGTAGTTGCACTGGGGTAGGTCTAAAGACAAGCACACTACAAGCCTGAAGCGGCTAAATGCGACAAAATGTCAACTCTGAGCGCATGTCCGTCACTGACACTTTTCTAATGTTTGGGATTGTGAGACGGTGTGACCAGTGTTGGGTAAGTTTCTAAAAAAAAGAATCCACTTCATTTGACTAATTACTTGTGTACATTCTATTCCGATTACTTTTACTTTTTTAATACTTTTTCAAGTAATACGTAAATCACATTACTAATTAATTTTAACGTACTCTCTAAAGCACTTTTAACAGAAAAGTAACTATTTTTTTACTCAACGAATTCAAATAAATCTTTTCTTCTTGTTCACGTTTTTCTATTACAATGATTCATAAGGCGGCGAAAGCTCTTTAGCGGTCATAGAAACACAAATAGACATACAGTACATATTAACTAGAGCTCGTAGAATGAACTCGTTAATGCATGCGGTTAATTAAAAAAGTTGAATGTGTTAATTGTTCTTAAATCGCGATTAAAGCATTTACCATTAATACAGCATTAACCAGAGTAAACACTTGTTGGGAGGGCAGAACCCTTGAAATGTGTCCACCCTGGAGTCATTACACTAGCTGTGTTTCTATCCAACTATTTTTATGTGCATTTTGAAAAGGTGAATAAGAAATCCTGAATGGGACACACTCAAAATTCGCATACAATTTAATGAGCTAGGAGGAGGTGGACTTTCAAGAGTTTCGCATTATTTAAAATCGGCATTAAATTGATGGAAATGGCTTATTCGCATGAACAATGACGTGTCATGACCATTTATAAAGCGCAATGGTTCATCGGATGGTATGTGTTCATGTATATGTTCATGTTTTAAATTTGACAATAGTATTTCAAACATGTATTATAATTAACTGAAATGCACTACTTTTGACTTAAATGATGTAGATTAGAGTGACTAAGTAATCAGTTTACACCCAACACTGGCTGCGACTAGTCGCAGATGCTATGATCATTTCAAACTGGTTTGAAATCTCACTGGTTTGTGCACTCCAAACGAGCAAGAGCAATTGCCAATGAAACAATACGAGAGTGAAAAAGAGTCGTGTTAGCATTAAAAACAACGCAGGTTCTCAGGTGAACATGAATACCACAGTGAACAAGTGATATTCATTCATATTTTTCCCTTTTGTGTTCTGTGTAAGAAAGAAAGTCATAGACAACTGTGACAGAATTTTTATTTGGGGTGTACTATTACCTAAACACAGATTAAAAGGTGCGTGCACTTACCCTGTGGGCAGTAGCTGAAGGGCATTTGCTCGATCCGTGTGACATTTCTGCAGGCGGACACCTCCATCTGACACTGGTTCTGGTAGAGCTGCCCATCAGAACCACAAACAGGTTCGCCGTCATAGCCGCAGTCTCGATAACATGTACAGTACTCGTAGTGTTCCTCCTCTGGACAGTCAAAAATGTTATTACACTGACCACCCTGCGCAAAACCTGGAGGAAAAGAGAAACAGTGGATAAACTAAATGGCATTAGTTCAGGGGCAGGACTACATTTGCCCAACCAAATTTTCAACGTTAGGTGATGCTAGTGGTTCAAAAAATGCACACTTAAGGCCAAAGTATACTTCAGGTGTGCGCGTTGCTGATCCCTCCGCACAAAGTGTGTGACGCAAACTGCGTCATCAGCACAGCTTCACGACTTGAGCGTGCATGTGCTGGCCATTGACTGTACTAAAAGAGTGCCACAAAGCAGTTGTAGTGTGCATGTGTCGAACGCATTCATATTCGTTCGCGGTCAGTAAAAGAAAAGTATGCGCTCAAAGGGAATCCGGTCGACCGGGTGCGAGGCGATCCGGAATGCGAAAAACAAAGTATACCTGGGCCATCAAACTTATAGGATGGGACTTGAATGTCACACTTGTGATTTAACTAACAGAAGATGTGCACCAAACGTTTCAGCAAAAGTACTTGAAAGCAAAGTTGGAGAAGACAAGAAAATAATTGGGACAATATTACAAGTACTGACCTGTCCAGTGATTGCTGGAGCTCTCCACTTCATTACATGTAGTGCCGTCACACAGTTCTCGTGCAAGAGGACTGCTCTCACTCACATTGTAGAAACGAGTGGCTTCAAATGCTTTATATACACAAAAAGTCCATGATTACTTCCAACATATGCCTATTTCATGCCATTTAAAAGACATATTCTGGAACTATATTATTAATTTTATAACAAGCCATTAATTACATTAATTATGGTCATATACAACGATAATACCATGGTATTCCGGTATATTCTTATATGGGCAGGTCCATGGAAATGTCAACCATACCATGGAAAAATAAACTTTTAAGCAAATGAACAAACACCATTTTAAATTGTCCATTACGCCTATATTTTACTGTATTATAGTGCTATAGATATTTTTTATTTTTAGGAAATTGCATTGTTTATCCACCTCAAATCAGGGGTGCGCCACTTCTAAAACATTGTTTTCACCAGTCATATTTAATGGTTCCAAAAGGTGTCAAAGGACTCATTATTTACACTTTATTTAAACAATAATCATTTTCCGGACAGACAAGGAAATGTTTAAGAAATGTACAGTATATACAGTATACACTTGGTCATATCGCTTATTTAAGCAAATAGAAGGACCACATTTATGAGGTCTACGTTTCAGTGCTGTCACGTCCATAACGTTTTAAAGATTACATTTATATAACTCAAACAATCTTCATTCAATATTGTCCACAATAACGCATTACAAAAAGTGACCATAACATCCATCACTCTTTCTTTTACCATAATAATTCAGATAGGTAGCTCTTGATCTGTAACGTGTTTCAATCGTATTGCATTTATTGCATTTTTGACAAATCTGATAAACAACAGATCATCTCATTTTGCTGCACTGCTGCTTAGTTTGTTCTGCACATACCTGCTAGAGAGCGCCACTTGCTCACTTGCTTTTGCGGTTTAATAATAGCTCAAGGCCATTTTGCAATTTCAATCTTATTTCAATACATCATGCAGCCTTGATGGATGTCTAACTGATGTCTCAGAGGTCAAAGTCTCTATATTAAAAATGTTATATGTTCTTAGAAGTGCCAATCCTTCTACATTCTGTGGCTATTATTATTTCTGGATTGTGCATTTCAATTCAGAGTTTTTACAAAGTGTCACATCCGTAGCGCAAGTTCATTTCCAGATCTAAACTGAAATAAATAAATAAATGGTCTAAACTGATACACGCAAATGGTTTTATACACTGTCAATGAGAACTTCATATTTAAAGTAAAATTTGACATTTTTACTGCAAATGTCTTGTTTGTAATTCTGGAATTGACCAAATGCTAATAATTCAGTACCAAGGAATATATCAAAGTACCTTACTATTACCGTCTGAAACCATCAGTGTAGTGTATCACTACAGTACTTTTTTTGGAAGTGGTGGCACAAACAACACCCACCTGGTTCGTAATAGTCATAGACTTTTACTGGCACTGGGGCCGTCTTGCCGACGATATACTCCCTCACAGCACTGAATGTCACACAGGTTAAACACTGACTGGGGATCTGTGGGAGAGGTGGGACCAGAGAAATTAATTTCAAGCCGTTACATCAACAACTATTTATAAGGCATCATATGCATTTATTCGGCTCCCCTGGCAAAACACTTCAAGTACTTGCGCTGACAGTTACTTATGTCTATGGGGGAACACAGCCTATATTATAGTACCATAGATTACATTGTAAACATCCAACTGACAATGCGTTTCAGTTTGCTTATGCAAACTTAAATAACTTGCATTATTTAATGTTGTACTCAAAAACATACCTTAGACCTTAACTTGCATTGAACCCAGCACATTATTTTAATATAAACAGCTGAAATTGTGTTGGCACTACACAAATATGTTGTTACTAGGTTTCAACCAATTAAAATGTTTAATCAAACGTTTTATTACGACCTGCTAATTAATCAAATTAGTCACACATATATATTAATATTGCTGAGAAAGGCCCCCCAAAAAAAGATAACTCAATACAACTTAAACATAATAATTATGGAAATAATTACAAATATGGTTTAATATATGAAACGATTCAGATTGAAGTATATTGCATTATCGTGGCAGATGAGTAAAGCATTGATTACAATTGAGTTGGTCAATCTGTCCTGTTCTCACAAGACGTGTTCTTGCGTTCCATTCGCACCATTTTAAATTGTCGGTTTATGTAGTTGTGCGCCAGACGGATGCTTCGAGCATTTTTAGGATGCTGTGTCAAGTTAAAAGTAGTTAAAAATCACGTGTTGAGATCCCTATGTTCTGTTATCAAGAATGCATCCTGTGTGTCTGACTTTTCTTCTGGGGCAGTGCTGCTTGTGAGATTTGATGAGGTGCGCTGACAGCCCCCTGCTGATGCAGCTCGTAAAAACACAAAGTTGCATTTAGTTCAAGCTCTAATTGCTCTGATGGTAGGAAAATATGTAGTTTTATTACAGAATGTACATGCGGGTCAGGGGGCATGATTAGTTGTGTTAATTGTTTTAGCCATTTTTTATTTATTTAATGAATTGCACTAAATATACAGTACATGTTAAATCGACAGCCCTAGTTATTAAACAATGTCAACTCACCTCGTCAAAGTAGAAGATTACTTTTCGTCCATCCACTTCATATCTCTTCAGCCCCACTCTCTTATCCATCAACAGCTGGAAACAGAATTTTACATCATAAAATGTTTTTTTTTAATGTTAATGTGCCATTTAGCTGACAGTTGAATCCAAAGCATACACTTAACTTGTTACATGACAGGTCGATTTGCAGCAACATGGTTCTGCAAATTTATGTGGTTAGAACCTTCAACCTTTTGTTTGCCAGCCCAAGATTTTATGAATAATTTGGGTTAATCATCATCCAATACATTCCTAGTAACTTTTGCATCCAAAATAGCTGCTGCCTCTGTTTACCATTCTACTGTCCTTCATCGTGTTTGTGTATGTTTGTGTGTGTGTGCGTGTGAGGGAGAGGTGGTAGGCACTTGGACACAGTTTATGAGGGGCTCAGTGTGAGTTGGCGCCACAAGGACACATCCAAATACACAAACACATTCTAACGCAGACATATACACACAAACGTACAAAGTATGACTGCAGCCCCACATAAATGACACACTTACTACAAGGAGTGATTTGATTTGTGTAAAGCCACAGCATACAGCATAATTTCTTACCATAACCAGGAAATCAAATCCTCGTTTGTTAGTGTTGCCAAAATAAGGAAGAATCCAAAAAATAAAGTTGTTGCTTTAGGGGCCAAAACCATTTAAAATCTAATACCTTAAAACCCCTTAATTAAACAGTTGACTTCTTCATTCATTTAAAATATATATATAGATTTTCACAGTGGAATATCTGAGAAGCAAACAATCCAATAACCATGTCCTCCCCTGAGTATAAATTAAAACAATGAGACGTGACGGTGTAAGCAATCCCGCTTCCCATAGAGAAGCGAGGAATTTGAACAGCTGGGGTCGTGTAATAAACATGGAGCCAGCCAGAGGTGGCCAGTGTAAATCCAGCTCATAACTGGCTAATGCCGCTAATGAGACACGTTCCAGCATGGTGAGTTTCCGAGTCGGTTTGCATTATACAGCTCCTGTGGTAGCAATGGTTTACTAGCGTGGAGGACATGAGGCCTGGGACAAATAACATGACTAATGAGGGACAATCAGTTGATTGGGGACCCCGAATGTGACCTAACCCATTTACCCCCAGCTGAAGGAGGTGGTTTCCTGTTCCAGGCTGATGTTGTGGAGGTTACTAGCCTGTGGAGGGTCTGCAAACCCAGTTAGAGCTCCACGGAGCCCGCCTGGAAATGAAGTCACACCAGTTTGGGGCCAGACGTCTTCCAATAATATTTACAAAGCAAACACATATAACTGTCTTCATCCTCAGTACATAAATTATATACTGGGTAGATTACTTCTGAAATGTAATCTGGTACTGATTACAAATTACTCAACAAAAACCGTAATCAGTTTTTAGGTACTCTAATCTGATTCCTATTGATTACTTATTGCATTAATACTTATTTGATTACTATACTCTAGCGACATACAGGAACACTTACATCAAGCAACTCAGGTGTTGTAAACGTGGTTTAAGATTGGACGTGTAGTCTTTTTTTCTAATGCAGATGTTAATTACAAAAAAGTAAAACCAGAAAATTTGGCACTAATTATTACCATTGTCTGATGGTAATGTAATGAATAGGTAATCATGTAATCCATAAATAGTTACTAATCTGATTACGCAATTAAAATAATCCATTTACAAGTACTTCATTTTAGTAATCTAATTACAAAACCCAGATTACATGTAGTCCATTACAACACAACACTGATTTTCATATAAATAAAAAAAGGTCACAAAAAGTACCATAGTACAGTAGATCACTATGCTTTTTGGACATTTTACAATTGCAACATTATGTTTTTGTACATGTACCATATAAATATCAGGTTTTTTTGGGAAATGTGGTACTTTTTTGTATTTGATCTATTCTACATTTTGTTCCATCATAGAAGTATGTTGGAATATCTATTTATCGAATAGTCAATTTCTGAACCCGGAAAGTATTAGCCATAGGCAAAAATATGAATGGGTGTACTTCAGTGTGTTAATGTTTACGTGTATTTGTGTGAGAGAGTGAAACAGAGACTGATAAATTCCACACCATCCTGCCTCCTTTAAAATAACCTCCAGATGTTAACTCTGTCCATCTGCCAGGAACACACATGCAGAGAACGACATAGAAAGAGAGAGGTCCACTGCCCTATTATACAGCCCCTTTTAACTCCAGAACCCTTGAGAGTACAGGGTTGTGCACTCTTTAGTAGTTACCCAAGATGTTGTGTTGAAATACAAGTGGGTGTGACCGAAAAAGGAGAGTCTGGGAGAGACAAAAATACATAAATAACATCACAAAACAATACAAATCTTACCCTCTCTAGACTCTCAATATCAGCACGAAAGCCTGACAATAGAGGGACCTCTAAGACAGCCATATTGGATGAGCCAGCATGCATCCACCTGAGGAAGGAATTAGAGAGTAAACAAGCTAACAGACTTAATAAGGGCTCACACCAAGTTTGAAGTAACTAAACAACACAAAATTATAAAACAAATCGTACACAATTTTCACAATAAAACTATTTATACCAAGTCTGAAGCCAAATTATTCTAGTCATTCTCTGGAAAAAGATTGGCATTCATTATTCAAATGTGATAACAGGTTTTGATCTATCTGCAAGCAATCTTGTAGCTGGAGGTATTAATATGCAATATATACAGTAGTAGCTCAACAGTTAGCATGGCACTAGAAAGTCCAAGGTCATGGCATGGATTCGATTGCCAATGAATGCATGGAGAAGCATATAGCTGCCGTCAGAGCTCCAAAAAGGGGCAAGAGCCTTAAATCATCAGCAATGATATAGTGAACCCCTAACCTAACCCTCTCCCCAAACATGCTCAAGCCCCTTTTGGAGTAAACCTACCCCCTTCTAGAGTAACCCCACTCTCTTTTGGAGAGTCTGCCCCCATTTGGAGATCTCTGGCCTGCAAGCTATACCTACTTGAATGCTTGAAGTCGCTTCAGACATTTTCATCTGGCAAATGCTTTAATGTAAAAGGCAATACCTGGTGCAAACTTCCAGTGTAACACGGTAGTCTAGGTGGTCTTGGTGGGCTGCTGGGTCCTCGTCGTCTACAGGTACCCTCCGCTTGCGACGAGAACGAGGAGACATGTGGAGTGAGAAAAGTGGGGCGTGCAATTCCTGCCTGGGTTCCTTAAGATCCACTTTCAGCTGAAAAGCTGGCTTAGCCACTGGGTCAGGCACATTGTAAGATACATCGATCTGTAGATGAAGAAAAGACTATGATCAATATCACATCATTAGCATCATCAGGAGAAAACATTGCTATGCGCTTACTAGGGTGTTCTCAGTGGTTTCTGAGTCCAAGTCAAAAGAGCCTTAATGCTGTTCCAGTCCCTAGATATGTGTGGTTACCCTTTTTCAATGGTCAGTTTTTTTATCATTCGCCAGGAGTAAATACTTAGTCAGCTTGATGAGTTATAATACACCTCTCCTCTCCTCAAAAAGCTGCATGATTGGGGGCCTGGGTAGCTCAGCAAGTAAAGACGCTTGGCCCGGTTGCTAAGGTGGGTAAAGTTACGTTGGGTTAACCTCCTCGTGGTTGCTATAATGTGGTTTTTGCTCTCGGTGGGGCACGTGGTTACTTGTGCGTGGATGCCACAGAGAATAGCGTGAGCCTCCACACGCGCTACGTTTCCGCTGTAACGCGTTCAACAAGCTACGTGATACTGACGGTCTCAGACACAGAGGCTTCTGAGGTTCGTCCTCCGCCACCCAGATTGAGGCAAGTCACTACACCACCATAAGGATTTGGAGCGCATTGGGAATTGGGCATTCCAAATTGGGGAGAAAAAAATAAAAAGCTGCATGGTTTGATATATCATTCGAGTCTGTAGCAAAAAACAACATAATATTCAAGTTCAATATTTAAGAAATGAGAAAGCTAAAATGGATCTCCAGCAGGCTGAATAAAAGTAAATTTGTGCCAGTATAAGGCCGCTGTTCGACAAACCAGTTTCCAATTCTGATTGCATTGGAATCCATTGATTAAATTCATTGAGCTGAACAGTTTCGTAAAATATCTGTGATTGGTGTAAAAGCGTAGCATTAATTTGAGTATGAGCACTAGTAAGAATTGCCTTCATCATTCTTGAAAAAAATAATGTTAACCTTGTGACAGCCCCCTGGCATTATTTCTGCTACAAACTATCTGCTCTGAACAACATAAAGAGATAATCTTTTAGTCCAAACAACTAGGGAACAAAACGTTCTAGGTCATGGTGCTGAGGTGGTTCCGGTTGATTATGCTTCCTAGTTAGAATGAGTCTATTGTTTCTGAGGGACAAGTTACCAAAAAAATTAGCATCCTATCCAGGGGGTAGATTACAGGGGAAAGAACATACCCCTGGCATACAATTGCTTAAATTTGACCAATCTAAAGGCAGGAATGTGAACATTAGTGCTGGATATCTCCTAGGAAAAAAATTGCCTCTAGAGGAGGAAAAGTACAAATACCAATCACCCTGCCAAAAAACAAAAACAAAAAAAAAAACAGCCGAAATCTGCCTAAACTTGTTTGCTGGTCTCCAAGCTTGATCTGGTTCATTGGTTTTAGGAGGGTTTGAGCACTTGGCATCTGGTCAGGTTTGAAGACCAGTTGGTCAAACTGCTAAACACCAGCTTGGCCATGCTGGGAGACCAGCTAAAACCAGGTTGGTTTAAGATAACTTTTTCAGCAGGTCATTTATTCTTGAAAAGAATGTGGGTTTGGGCACAACAGACACCAACAATACCTGCATTAGACAGCAGCCTTCTCCCTTGGCACTGACAAACAATCCTGTTGGAATGCTTGGGATCTGAACAAAAAGACTCAATCAAATTAATGCTACAGGTACAAACAAATACATTATTGGACTGGACCTTGTCCAACATCCAAATTACACACATTTAAACTGACACTGCTAATCATGAGATAGTGTGATGTGCCAAGCAGATGTTTAGAGGGTGTATTACGTTCAGTGCCTCTCCAAGTGTATAGAGATGTGTTTGAGACCCTTTACCGCAGCTTTCTGCAGAATCTTCTTGTTGTCCCACTGAAGCTCAAATGTTTCCTGGAAGTCCAGATTAGTTGAAGCCAGAGATATGGTAAGATTGACCCCACCCACATACGACAGGATGGCATACTCGGACAGTGCTTGCAGTGCCACACATGTATCCTGTTTTTGGATAATAAATAGCCCTTGGTTCAATCAAGCATAAAAATGTTAGGATCTTTTTACAACCAATGACTGAAGAAGATAACACAGATTTGTCACCTGAGTTGAGGAAAATCCACCCAGGGCATTTCTTTGCTGTGAGAGCCATTTAACCACTGGCAGGGCTGAAGCCACGTCACCCAAAAGAGTGTAGGTAAGTAGGCCATAGGCTGTCATTTCAACTTCGGCTGACACAACTAAAGAAGCAGCGTAAAAGAATAACTTTTCCTACAATTTGTATGCAAGTTCTTTTTAGATGCTCAATTTTGCTGCCATGATAGTTCACCAAAAAGTGATTGATTGGTTAATTGATACCTGATTGGGAGAGGCCATCACTGAAGCCCATGAACGTGTCCTCATCAGTTACAGTGCTGCCCGTAAGACTCCAATGAGTAAAACCATCTGCTAGTAGAATAGTTGGGATCAACAACAAGCAAAGCTTTAAATAACATGTATCTTTTAACACACATTGATAAATGACCTTGGGTGATGGCCATGTGGTTAAGTCTTCGGAGAGCAAGTGGGGCATAAGGACTGCGGAGTAGAGTAAGCACATATGCTGACAGAGCTGTGGTGTATGGGTCATCAGCAGAGTATGTATTGCTCTCCAGAAACGCCTTAGCTTTAGCCACTGCTACCTTCTCCTCCTAAATAAAAACATCAATCATAAACGTTAATTATGAGAATTAATATAGCTCAAGAGGTGTATTTGCATATTCCTCAAGGTGTTGATATGGTTAGAGAAACATTGACGAAGAGTAAATGACAATCACACAATTTAGCTTTTATGCCGCAGGTGTTTCCTGCACTAAACTTCAAATACCTTCAGTACAAAGTCATACAAATACTTCAGCTTTTTCTTACATGCCTAAGACACAAACAACCATGTTGATAAGGTTTAGAGAAACATAGATGAAAAACACAAGACAGTGACATGTCTTAGCTTCTATACCGCTAACAGGCGTTTCTTGTGCTAAACTTCAAATACCTTTGGTAAAAAGTTTTTTTTTAACACCAAAGAAGAGTACAACTGTGTTGATAAGGTCTACTCTAGAGGAACATTGATGAAGAATACAAGACAATTTCATGGCTTAGCTTTTATTCTGCTAACAGGTGTTTCCTATGCTAAGATGTACCTTTGGTACAAAGTCATACAAATCCTACAGCTTTTGTTTTACAATTCTAAGAAGCGTACCACCTCACGATCTTTCATCTGTTTAGCATCAGCGCACTGACTTTTATCTGTACCACATGTCCTTTTTCTCAAGGAACCTGGATGCTAGCCCTGAGCAGCCATGCACGCTAATCTGACTGGTATTCTTTTCATTAAGTCGATTTGAGAGTGGGAGAAGCCGGCCTTTGAAGTGACTCAATCCGTTTCAAAGGGCAAAATTCTCAGCGTTGCCGTTCAAGACAGCCAATGCTCCACATCAGAGGGTTGATGGAAAAGACTTGGCCCTAAACCAAGCGAACTCTTGCAGGATATTGTGAAGAGTTGTTTTAGACCCCATGAAATCAAAATTAGAATTTTGTGGCTTTTAGTGCATGTTAGCATGCTTTATGCTATATGCCATCTATATGCTAGTTTACTCCTAACCATTGACAAAATTCCCTTTTAGCAGATGTACACATTTAACAAAGCTGCACCTTTAACGGTAGTAATGAAATGTAGTGATTAGCACAGTCAATTGATTGAAATGACAAAATGCTGTTTATGTACATTTAATGCAAATGTAAAATCACTGTTAAGTTTGAGGAAAAGGCAGGGTGAAAATTTCAAAGAATTCCATTGTCTCTGCTTGCTCTCATCATACATTTTTAGATTTAGACAGCAGGCTTCCATATTAGATGAAGAAAAACTGTTGATTCTCTGCCAGAACATCCATCATCTCACGAAGCAGGAATGCACCATTAACACGGATCACGGAAATTTGGGCGTTAAGGTTGTCTAAGAGAACTGGCTGAGAGGTGGTTAATGGGACATAAACAAGATCAAGCACAGGAGATGTTGGAAATTCTCTCACCTCAGCTGTAATCCCGGTTTCCATAAGAGCTGCCACTACATACGCAGTCAAGGAGATCTTTCCATGAATCCCACCCTTAAAATGAATAGGACAGGGCAACATTCACTAGAGTGATGACAAATATCACGTCTATTCCAGCTTCCTCAGAATGATGTGAGGTTGTAAACGATTTTCTTACTTTGGCAACTGGCTTAAATACGCAATGTTCTGAGATGACCTAGCTGTTTTTAAGATGGTACATTCTGTTGTGCAGGACTTCAAGATAAGATATGAATCAAGTATGTGGTAAAAACATGTTGGTCTAAGCTATGCTAGAAAACATTTTCAGTTATTAGCCTAGGTTTATTAGGGCTAGGTATTGATACAGATTTCCTGATTTGATTCCAATTCTCAAGCTCCCGATTCTATTCCAATTTCAATTCAATATATTTGTTATATTTCAGTTATAATCAGGGCTTTATATTAACACCTGCCATACGCGGGTACAAATCGGCAGTGGCGTGTAACTCCGTCATCCTTACTAGCCACTTTGGCGTGTAGCCACAACCAAAACAAAGTTAATAGTATTCATCTAGTGTCCATCATTTTATAAGCAGTAAATGTTTCTTTTTTAAATACACCATCATCCAAACTAAAATATTTTTACTGCAGTAACACTAACTGCTGTATAAGACTTATTTTTATTATTAATAATTATTATGTCATCATTCAGTCACCTTTATCTTAATCCAAACCCTCAGGACTTTCTTCCATGAATGGAAAAAGATGCAATGAAAGTAAATAGTGACTTTAATCATAGTGGGTTTAATCTATACCTAACATCTACATTTTATTATCCATTTTGTACTCCATGGAATTATTAACTGTTAATGTTGTTGATAAAGGTTTCTAAACATGTTTAGGCTCTTAGTTTTTCATAACAAATACTATTGTTGATTTTTTTAGGAAGACTATCTGTGTTTGCCGAACCACAGTAATGTGGAGCCATCCATGATCTTACCCATGACAATGGCTTTATCATTACAAATGCCACTGTTAAAAATGAAGAATAAAAGGTAAACTTTCATTAAGGCAAGTACATTTTAGAATGGTTAAAGAGGTTAAAATCTGGACTTCCATAGACCAATGAACAAAGTTTTCCTCCTGTTCTGTCCTACTCCATTTAACTTGTCACGTTTGACTTTAGATATTCTAATAGTTGACTTAAATCATTAGGCTTGTGCCCTGTGAACTCATATAATTTGTGTTCAAATAGTCTACAGTTAGTTTCATATCTTTTTGTGGGACGGGGGATTTTGACCAGTGAAAATACTGAATGGCTAGTGACTTTGAAATACCACTAGCCACTTTGGCCGGTTAGCCAGAAAGTTAATGTTAAGCCCTTGTTATAATGTCCATTTTGTTTACATATGAAATAAATCCTCTCTCAGCTAATGCTAATTTTACAAATTATATTTGATTTGTTTTTCATCATTTTGCTCACATTTCAGCTTTTAAAAAATGTACAAATGCATGTATTCTATCAATAAATATGATATTATATTGCATATAATATATTTGATTACATGTTTATTGCATGATTTATACTATTTACAAGTATTAACATTGATTTTGTAGAACACATGCTAAAAAACTGTACTGTCTCTACGAAAACCGGGTGTTCTGTAAAGAGCATCTTTAAATGAGCGCATATTAACGGTAGAGGACTCTAATGGCTTCTTTACCTCATCCATCTGTAAAGAACCGATAGGATTTTAAAAGAGACATTACTCAATGACAAATGCACTGTGTGGATCTCGTCTCATGGACACACATTCAGTGTTGGGGAGTAACGGAATACATGTAACAGGATTACGTACTGTATTCCACTACAGTTACAATTTAAATAATTGTTAATTAGAATACAGTTACATTCAGTAAAAGTATTTGATTACTGAAGAGATTACTTTGCATTTTATTGTCATTTGTTTCATTTTAAATTATAATCCACCCCTCCCCCTCTTTCTCTCCAATTTGGAATGCCCAATTCCCAATGCGCTCTAAGTCCTCATGGTGGCATAGTGACTCAACTCAATCCGGGTGGCAGAGGACGAATCTCAGTTGCCTCCGCGTCTGAGACCATCAATCTGCGCATCTTGTCACGTGGCTTCTTGAGTGCATTACCACTGAGATGTAGCGCGTGTGGAGGCCCACACTATTCTCTGCGACCACGAGGAGGTTAACCCAACGCGACTCTACCCACCCTAGCAACCAGGCCAATTGGTTGCTTAGGAAGCCTGACTGAAGTCACTCAGCATGCTCTGGATTCGAACTTGCAACTCCAGGTGTAATTTGTTTCTGTAAACATGTACAAACAAGTGGCTAATCACGGACATTTTTAGTCATATAGCGTGAAACTTAATCTTGTACACTGTTAAATCTAACTATCTAAGTAATTAATTGTATTGAGTAGGGAAAATCATACAAAGTACAAATAAATTAACCTTGATGAGTTTTTAGAAAGTTTTCTTTATTTTCAGTTCACAAAACTGACACCTTTTAAGTAACCTTAAATAAATAAATTGCTTTATTGTTTTGATTTAAATAAAATTGACTCTTTAAATTCACAGGAACTTAAATAGCTTAACTGAACTTAAAGATAGTAGCCTCTCAATCTATGATACCAATGTTGCATAGAGACTTGTTAGTGTTTAATGTTTTGCTATGTTATTTAGAAGACTTTCTGCTACCATTATGGTGAACAGTGGAGCTTGAGTTTAGGTCGAGGACAGGTATATTTAAGAATGTTTACATTGCTTTACTCAATTTCTATGCTAATCAAAGCATAGTATTTTCAATTTTCAATTACAAAACTGTACTAGCTAGTTTATAATGGAAAAACTGTAGATTAATTAAGGTTAATGTAACATGTCTAATTAAGTTCCATTTACTTAATCCAATTACAAAAAGTATGTGTGTTACAGCTCGAACTTGGTTCTGGTGCACTCGGTGATTGGCGCACAAATGACGTACTCTAAGCTGTTGGATTTGCTTGGATACAGCTGGTGGAATGCTTCCATACAGCCCGTAAAATGTTTGTCAGATGGTTTAAGAATGTTGTGTACTGCACAATATCAAAATGGCATGGTTAAAGTGTGCTATTCATGTCACAGTGCCAGCAGTGATTCTAAATCTTATAAAGTGGTGGTATGAAACAATTGGAAGGTCTCTGTTCATGTACCTGCAGGTCTTTATTGAGTATCCGGCCCATTGCTGGGAAGGATCCTTCTTCCTTTTGGTGGGTGATCAGCCAGGATTTGGCTGCTCGCAGTTCTTGAGGATCAATAAAGATGAAGCCACGAGACTGAGCAAATGATTTTAGTACGAAGGCAGTCAACCTGGAGGAAAGAGCCCAACATGTCTTACAGTATCTTATTCTTTCATTCATTTGAGGTAAATTCAAAGTAAAGCATTTGAAATTAGTCTTGGAAGGTGTAATGACATTACACAAAAAATGCAATTGTCCTTGTTCTTCACTAATTGGTGCTTGGCTTGTGAAAAATACTCAAGTACTTCCCGGAAGTCAAGCATTTCTGTCTTTCATGACCATGTTTACATAAACTTAAGAAAAGTATTATTCCAGGGTTTAACACACCTAGGTTTCTCCTCGACAATGCAGCTTTACGTGGCCATGTAATGTGGTCAGTGTAAGAAACTGCTGGTAAATGTGGTGTGGGTGTGAACAAAGATCTCAGACTTTCACAATGACAAATCATGTAAGTTTCTGCATGCAGTAATATTCCAAGTATGGGATCCCACCCCGTACATAAACCGAAAGCTATTACAGTGAGCATTGTTAAGCATTGTTTACTCCAAAAGTCAAAACCACTCCAAGAATACATTTTGACAGATGTAAGCAACATCTAATGTAAATGTTGAGCATATTTTGCCTTGTAAAAGCTTTGTAAAAGCTTTCACCTCCATGAGTCAACTGCACCAGGGCTCTGAAAACACACAAACCCTGTGACGATTTCTTTTAACTGCAATATGGCACATCATGATGGCATTCCTGAAAGCAGTAAAATAATGATAAAAACTGACTTCACCGATAATAAAAGGTCAATAAACAAACAATTGGGGACTTTTCCCACAGCATTGCACTAAGGATGTCAAGACAAACACCCAAACACTAAGAACAGTATGGAGTCCTTGCAGGCCTAGGCTTGGACATTATGTTCCCTAAGAGAGGTAGTATAACTGAAGCATTGAAACTCCAGAAATGTTAGTAATACTGTGTCAGAGACTCAAGGGAACCCCCACTTCCTCCAGTTAGACTTGCTTAAGATGTCCACTCGATGGTTTGCAAGGTGTTTTTCTCACAATGATACCGTTGTAAGAAGCCACTTTACCTAATGCTTTGGAATGCTGGGATACCTTTGCCAGAACTTCCAAAGCAAACATGCTCTTAAAATGATACTGAAACTTTTGTGGTGAACCTCTTCAGGTACGCAGATCGTAAAGAGAAGGTGAAGAGATAGAATTAGTGGCTCACCTAATATGGTTGAAAAATGTTGACAACCGAATGTGACCTGCAACCGCATTTGTTGCAGCTTTATAGAGTCATAAAATGTACTTGCTCTGAATGAAACGTAATCCTCAACACTGAGGACACATGATCTTTGGGTTGATGTAGCTTTGTAATAGATGGAAGGCTACAGGTTAAAATCCCCCAATGGTGATCACTATTGACTGCTTGTGGACGACTCTTAACCCCAGGTTATACCACAGGGACAATCCCTGTAGCTTTGCCATGGCTATGGCCACCACTTTCCTGCTCATTCCAACATGATAGCTTGTAGGGAAAAAACATCCATTCTGCCAAAGCAATCTCACTAATATGCAAATGGTGTACCCTGGACTGACTCTCAGCAGTTGAACATATTCCCCAACAATGGGGGGGAAGCAAGCTTAAGTATTTACCCAAGTCCTGAGACAAGCTTACTGAAGATTGGGCGATTGCTGGGGGGTGTAGTGTTGCTGCATGTAGCTCTCATTGGATCCAGACATGCCTATGTCAGTGAGTGATGCCAGAAGATGGTTTGCCAGGTCTGGCTCCTCCAATTTTGAAGGCATCCTCACACATAACAAAACAACCTTCCAGGCATTCATAAATAAAGGTTTCCACTTTATTCCAGAGTACTAGGCACCCTTTCCACTAAAGCAGATTATTTATGAAGGACTTGGCATTACTGGAGCACCAATGTGCTGATGGGGACGTTAAATACTTGCTGTGCCATTATGGCCAATCTTTTTATTGGAGCCACAATTTCCTCTCCTATCATTCAGCCCAAGCTGGGATGTATTAACCCAGCTCTGAAACTGCTGTTAACCAGGCAATAAATTATCTGTGCTACTAGCTGAAACTAGAGCAGAAAATAGCAAGGTTGTTCAGACTTGTAATCATTCTCCGACTAATGTATAAAGTGAAAGTAATGGATTTGAGTAAAGGTTTGACATCTTCATTGGACCGTGCCCCAACAGCTTTAAAAACTACTTTTTTGCAACCTGCATACAGTGGCCCCACAAAGTATCAGGACATTTATGCCGCCAAATGAATAAATGTAAATTTAAGTCACATTTAAAAATGTGATTTCATTAGATAACAGAATATTAAAGCTTTTCTCAGAACTAATTAAAAAAAAGTCTGTGAAATTTTTGCAATGACTTCTAACAAATTGGTGTCAGGGTCATTCGAGTTCTCCTCAAGTTCACAAAGGTGGTTTAGCAGAGTAACCACAGGTATATCATGATAGATATGTTCCACTAATGTTTAGCAACCAGAAAGTGTCCAAGCCTTTGTCTTTATTTTGAACAGTATAGATATTTTTTTAGATAATTTAAACCTAACAAATGTATTTTTGTGAAACGATTGGTTTGAAAAGTGTACAGGTGCAACCTTTCTTTAAAATAAAAGACAGTTGCTTTGTGACCTAAATTGTTTATAGGTTTATATAGAATAAAGAGGCTACATGCACTGGGCAGGAATAAAAAAATAAAAAATAAAAATAGGTTCCCTTGTGTCCAACTGCGTAGGGAGAAATAGCCAGTTGTGGGGGTAGGGCTGTTGACCTCACAGAGGGCATACTTAATGATGGCTGTTCTGGACCACGGAAAAAAATCCCCCAAAACAACTTATAAATATGTGACTGGAGTCAAAGACCTTATTAGTACTTGGTTAATAAGGCTCCGGGGTACAGTCAGTTCAGCATTTTGCAATGCATGGCTCTATTAAAAGTCAGTCTACCGTGCATAAATGAATCACTTCAAATTTTAAGCAAATATACAGAGATGACAACATTTTTCTTTTCCATTGTGCATTCTATTTTGTATTCTGTATTCTTAGGTAACACAAACATCATGTGCTTCTAAGCTCAGGTTTAGCCTACTACAACCCTGATGGGACATGTACATCACCCAGACGTCTATCTGATGTGTGTTTTTTTTATTTTCTCCCCAATTTGGAATTGCCAATTCCCAAAGCGCTCTAAGTCCTCGTGGTGGCGTAGTGACTCACCTCAATCCAGGTGGTGGAGGACGAATCTCAGTTGCCTCCACGTCTGAGACCATCAATCTGCGCATCTTATCATGTGTCTTGTTGAGCATATTACTGGAGACATAGCGCGCGTGGAGGCTTCACGCTATTCTCCACGGCATCCATGCACAACAACCACGTGCGCCACCGAGAGCGAGAACCACATTATAGTGACCACGAGGAGGTTACCCCATGTGACTTTATCCTCCCTAGCAACCGGGCCAATTTGGTATCTTATGAGACCTGGCTGAAATCACTCAGCACGCCCTCGATTCAAACTTGCAACTCCAGGGGTGGTAGTCAGCGTCTTAACCACTGAGCTATCCAGGCCCCGGAAGATGTATTTTTAACATTGTTTGCTCATCTGCAATCGTCTATAAGACGTATTTCAATAAGTATGTCTCTGATGTCTTTGAGACATTTATGATTTAGAATGTTTGTAAATCTGATCATTTTAAGATGTTTATCAGATGCTAATTAGATTGTGATGCTTTCCAGATGAAAAGACCTAAAAGAGATATCTTGGATATATACAGTACATGTGCTATCTTGGAATAAATTAGAGTAACATGGTGTCAAATCTGAAAATATATCGAGAAAAAAATAGCAAGTTCTCAAAAACCAAACTTGTGTGTTTGTCAGGGCTAGTTGATATACTGTAGCTAAAGAATATATCAAGATATTTGTAATCTTTTTGACAATATTCAATATATCTTGATATTTATGAATTTGCTCTGTAATGTGTGTGTTTTTCCAAACAGAGGAACCATAATTTGGACCAAACCGCCATTGTAGCAAAAGTAACAGTAAAATAATTGTTAGATATAATCATGGCACATAAAATTGTTTTCCACTAAATTAATAAAGAAGTATGATATTTAATCATTTTCATTCATATGCACCAATATAACAACACAGAGAAATAAACAGCAATATTTAAAATGTAATACATAAAAAATGCAACACAACATTGAGTGATGACACAAACTAATCGTTGAATCATAGCTGTAATTTGAGATACAATTTATTAAAATGGACAGCTTGAAATGATTCATATAAAATGAGTTGAATCTTGAACAATCTTTTTCCACAGAAGAAATTAAGTAATAGGAGTTTGGCAAAACATGAGGGCAAGTTAATATTCTATGTATCGCCCAGACAAAGTGTTTGTGAAGTTCACCTCTCTTTGACTGGAGATGGGGGTTAAATAAAGGACAAACTAGGAAAAAAATATTGCTTACCCTATTGTAATTAAAGCCAACTTTTTCGCAGACAAGACATGTCTTCACACAGTAAAAGCTTACCACATGCTTCCGGAGGAATCTCTTTCCCCAAAGGCACTATAAGAACCATCCTGCCTCTTGTATGTCAGCTGCCTCTGATAACCTGCCAGGTACATTGGAACACCCAAGGCATTGTTTACACCGCATTTGTGCACTTCAATCATTTTAAAGTAATTCTTCAGGAGATTAATAATCAAGAAGATGCATTTAAGAATGAAGACATGCTGTGTCTTGTACCTTGCAGTAGATAGTCGGTGGCCTCTGCCTCAACCTCTGGGCTGAGCTGTCTGGTTTTCTGGAGGTACTTGAGCACAAAGACATTGGGAGCAAAGTGGATCATGTTCTGCTCGCCACAACCGAAGGGGAGTCGCAAGAGCTTGTCGAGGTTATTAAGGGTGGGGCCCATAACATCACCTAGGACACAAAAAGTCATCAAGTTTTATAATAGCATTCAAACTTAAAAGTCTACGGTGTAATCTTTCAATAATGGTCCAATTTTTGTCTAAACTAATGGCGCAAGTTTTGGGCGGGATTTGGTTGGTTGGCTACGCTATGAACGGAGATGTTCCTAAGTGTCCTCACCGATCATGGAGGCAGTGGCTCTCTCTGAGCCCGGTACCACGTTGTGTGGAACTCCAAGAGTGAAGGCCTCATTGTGGTTCTCGTCTGCATCTTCCTTGCGCCAGATCCTGAACTCACCTACAGAGCCCCAGCCAGTGGAAAATCCAATGTATTGCACCTGAGCAGGAAGTGGTCCAGTCCATTGCAGGATCAGAGTTTCACTGGATGGCTCCATGCCGTGCCCCACCTATCACAAATACGATTATGTAAAACTTGATACTAATTGGAGAGTATGAATAATGGTCCCAGGTGAATGTACGGTCCCAGGTGGAGATTTTGCTATACTGATTTTACCTGTAATTATTTGTATTCTAAGTATTAATAAACCATTTTTTTTATTGAATTTCAAGTAATTACAATGTAATATATACTGTCATAGTAAATAATTTGTATATATAATAATAATAATTAGGAATGCACCGATATGAAAACTTTTGGCATATAAGATACAGATTTTAACCCAAAAAACTATTGGCCGATACGGATACCGTTTATTTGCCACTTACCTCATTTTGTCATCAGATCACTGTTTTGCTCAGAAATTATGTTTTAAAGAGGTACAAAGAGGTACAAAAGCTTTTTATTGTTCTATAAATATATAAATTCAACTAAAGTAATGAAACACCCATATAAGTCCCATATAAGTTCTATTACGGTATAATGGAAAATGCCATACACACCACTAGAGGGCACCGCTTTCTTACACAATGCTGTCTGAAGTGCTGACTGAAGTAATGACTTCAGACCGCTGAATGCAGTCTATTTTTAAGCTTTCAAGGTTTAGTTATTGCACAAGACCATATTGCGATTTCAATCTTAATTCAATCAAACGTGTGGCCTTAATGGATACCATACCATTGTCAAAGTTTGCTGGATTCAAGTGTTTTGAATGTTATACCTCATCATGTATAGGTAAGTGCTGCTTGCACAACTGTCTATAATGATGTTTTTTCCTCATTAATGTGATAACGAGAACGATTAAATTTTTTATATTACATGTTCTTAGAAGTGTCAACCCTTCTACATTCTGTGGCTATCATTATTTCTGGACTGTGCATTTTAATTCACAGACTTTTAATAAAAAGTGTTTAATTATTTATAAACCATCAGTTTTCCACATCTGCATTTTCATGCTTAAAACCAATTTGCAGATGGTTTAAATTTGGACATTAATTGGCCGATAAATATTGGCATCCGATGCACTGGTACATCCCTAATAATAATGACTCATCCACAGAATGCTCTCATTGAGAAAACTAAGCAAGTATGACTAAACTTTAATTTAATAACAATACTATGGAAACTAATTAAGTTCTACTCAAAAAGCAGTTTAATGAATGCTGAATCTTACAAGCGCAAGGGGCTCATAAAACTAAATTGCCAAGTCTTGGCAAAAGCTATCCACATAACCTACATAGACCCATTTTAGAATCTCCCATAAACTCTCATTGCTATTGACAAGAATCAGTCATTAAATCTTCGGCCATGTGAAATGGAACATGGTTCATCATGCTACAATGAAAATAGGTCACTATCATAACAAATCTGACCCCAGCTATATGTGACTAAGTGTACCATTACTATACTTTTGCTCCCTACTTTAAGCAGAGTAGCTTCATTGTTGATCCGAACCAATGGTCACAGATCACAAGGACTTTGCAATAACATCAACTGGTACAGTATGACCACCTCATTGTACATCATGGACAACTGAACCCTGATGTCAGGACCAAACACTGGAACATTCAAACACACACCCAAACACAGAAAAACGACATTCCGTCCAGGCGCCAGAAAAGTATTTTTCTAGAATGGTGCAACGGATGACAAATATAATGGCACCCAACACTCAGGTAACCAAAAGCAAATTGCCTTTAGTCCAGTTTACACCAAGTTTGACAAAACAATGTGAAAGTATAAAATATTTGCAAACAAATTATTTATTAAATTTCTTTGCACCAAAAGCTAATAATTTTTTTTTATAATTCTCTGAAAAACATTTGGATACTTAAATGAATTTTTCAGTATCCAAGCAATTACATGCTAGTATCTTTTTATAAACAGTATTTTTTTTTTTAAATCAACATAGGCCTTTAATTGTACCTCACATGTGGTTGGTACAAAAAACTAATCCTGAGAATCTAACGTAATCGTGACCTTCTCAAAACCGCCATTTTCCACATTTTTAATAATGAAAAATAAAAAGCCAGTATTTTATTACAAAGGAAATCTGTATATCCACAAATCTATTCATCCACTTATGACATCAACCAATCAGCAATACTACATCCATTACATCCTAAAAAGTAGTTATCCATAGCTGGCTTTCCATCCACATATTTTTATGCTAATTTTGGGATATTGCATAAAAAATGCTGGATTGAAAAAAAAGGTTGCAAATAAAGTTTCCAAAATTTGCATATAAACATTTATGACAATTTTGCTCACCAAACGAAATGATTTTGTTCTCTAAAGCACATCAACGCTGCTTTATCCACAGATTGTTTTTGCAATGTTATTATTTTTCACGTAAATTAAATTCACAACTTGGACCACAACATAGCTTGTGTTTTAGCCATCCAAAAACGATATCTCCCAATTTTCTCAAATCTATCTTACCTGCACTCCCCCTTCTCTCCAGCTGATCCAAAAGCTTCTGAACTCATCCCAGGACAAGATGCCTGGCGTTGGGGCGCTGGCAACAGGCTCACCCATCTTACCCCGTGAAATCCATGAGCGCAAGTTTTGCCGACCACCCAGTACAATTTCCACCATTTCAGAGCTGTCGTGGGCAGTGGGTGAGAGGGCAATGTGGGCATCATTATGGCTTTTGATGGCCACTTGTGCATGCGTGACTTTAGCCGGCTTTTTCACATATTGATACTCGTATTTGTTGGGTGTGGAGATGTGGATTCGTTCTGCCAATTGCCGGAGGAGAAATATTGGAGAATAACTTTCAATTTACATTTGAATACAGAGGGCAACCAAGCAAATGTGTGTTTGAGAATTGATGAAGAACAGGAAAGACTTGCTTACCGTTTGGGCAAAAGAAGACACTGTATGTGTACTCTCTAGGTAAACCTTCAGGCTATGGAAAAAAGCAAGAAGAGGGGGATATTAGTTACTAAAACTTGTTCGCAACACAACACAGTGCCAATGAGTCTCATTCACGAACCAATTGTATGCTCATATTTCTATGTAAAACCTGTGTGCAAACGTCTTTATGCACTTTAGCAATACATTTTCTTATAATATGGCATCGATACTTTAGATCCCTGTATCGATAATTTTATGAATCTATTTGTGCATTCATATTATGTCCAACAATTTTAAAATGAAAAAGCAGATCTAAATCATTGCAAACTCTGAGATATGCATTTCTTAGTGTTCAGCGTTGTTCTATGAGGTGTGAGGGTGATTCAAACTCAACCTGCATGATTCGCTCCATCTCTTGCTGTCATGCTGATTCTCTCACACGTGTTTGCCACAGTTTAAACTGCGATCCAATCATGACATCTAATGCATAGCGAATTCATTGAATTGTGACAAATGTATCGCGATACATATCGTATTGTGAGGCAGTTGGATATGCCTAACCATAACGCACATAAATTGTTTCTACATTTAGGAAAACATTTAGAACCAACTCAAACCACACATATGGAAAATCACAGACTCCTGGTGGACTTATAAACTTCTTTAGCTGAAATGCTTACGAATTTGGATACTGATTTTAACAAAAACTATTGGCCGATACAATATCAAAACCAATGTTTTGCCATCAGATCATGTTTTCCTAAGAAATTATTTAATAAAAATTACAAATAGGCACACTTTTTATTGCTCTAAAATGTATTTCAATTGTACATGGATTGGAAATGTCCAATTCAACGGAAATGTCAACCACATCATGGAAAAACAAGATTCCAAAGGAACAAAACACCCTTTTAAGTTCTATTGTGGTATAGATATTGCCGTCCAGACCGCTAGAGGGTGCCGCTTGCTTACATAATGCTGACTGAATCGCTGAATGCAGTCTATTTTTAAGCTTTCAATGTTTAGTAATAACGCATGACTATATTGTGATTTCAATCTTAATTAATCGTGCAGCCTTAATGGATGCTATACTAATGTGAAGGTTTGCTGGTTTCAAAGCGTTTTGGATGGTTTTACCTCATCATGTATAGGTAAGTGCCGCTTTTACAACTGTCACATCTGTAACGACGCATTTTCCTCATTGATGTGCGAATGGCTGTAAAAGTGAGGTTGTGTGGAAGGCGTTATGGGCATATGTTGTGAATCCATCTGAAATTTTGCACACAGAAGAACAATTTTATGCAAATTATTAGTGAATAAAACCAATGAGATCCAGGGTCCCCACCTCTACCAGCACGCTCCTGCCAACATAGTCCATGCCCGCGGGATTTCTCCTGTCCACCTGTTCATCGGTCACTCTGCCTGCTTTGCTGGACTGCAGCCCATCAGAGCAACAACTTAGATCACTGTAGGCAATGGCGCGAGCTGCCATGGAAACAAATGCGGGAAATGACAGAGCAGATCTCAATATATCAGAGGTAAAAGTAGCAGTTTGGAATAGAGATTGACCAATATTGCTTTTAAACGCACCAATACAGATAGTTATTTTCATTTAAATGTCCCACAACTGATATGCCTAACAGATTTTTAACTATTTTTTTTTCTTCTCTTCTTTTGAAAAAATAAACAAATAATTTATCACTAGCCAGTCTGCTTTATGAGACTATATGCAATTTATCTGTAAAACCGATTTTTGAAACTGATAACTGATTTGGAAAACTGTGAATATTGGTTAAAAAACATTTATCAGATGAATTGCCTGTGTATCTCATGTTGAAGTCCTAAACTTCATATGAATATACAAATGAAAATTGCAAACATGGGAGACTTGGCAGAATGCTTTCTTTTTTAACAAAACCCGTAATGTCTTCTGAGACCATGATGGCCGAATAGGATACACACATGGCTCTGTAGAGGGATGGCTGCTTGCCAGCAAAGACCCTTTGTATGCGTGTAGTGAGAAGGAAGGACTTGGAGCCGGAGGGACTAGGCAAAAGCCGAGGGGGGCCCATTGGTCAGCACTGACCTGCAAATTCATCGCCATGCCATAGAAAAGACCCCCACTGTCCCTCTCACTATTGCCCTCATGTACTTTTCAACAAAAATGGTCTGATAACCCAAAAGAACATAGTTGTCCAGCACAGGTCATTACATAATTCAATGACAAGGGTTTAACTTGGCAAATGTGCTCCACTAAAGCTGATATGACCCTCCGTTTAAAGACTTACAAGCTAAATAGGATTCCTTTAAGTCATGGATCAGGAATGTAATGGCAACTAAATACATACAGTGAGGTACACAGGTCCATAACAAACGCAACATTGTTAGATTTCTTTTAATAGACAAACCTGTGATGTTGGCAGCCACCAATTCAGAAAAGAGCAGCACGATAAAAGTGGGTGTTGCCTCTCCAGGTGCCACACACTTTTTCCGGGTCAGATGATGTTTCCCTGGATGACCCACAAACTTGATCCCTTTGGACACTGAAACTTTCACATGGACCTAAAGAAAATGATTGTACAAATTGGAGTTTCCATAGAGCACAAACATGTTCTCTGCATACTAACTTATATGGCATGAATTCCCAAGGGCTTCCAAAAGATTTGGGGGAATTTTGGAGGTGTATTGCACATTTTCCATGCTGCCTACCTCATGGCCTCCCATAGTTCCTGAAGGATTTAATTTCAAACCCCAAAGCCCAAAACTAGTACAAATCCTTTCTCTGCACATATCTCAAGTCAAGAATAGGCTGACACTAAATAATGTTTTAGAGTTAACATGATATGAGTTGAAATTTACAGCAACCATGAGTGTATCAGTGATTCAAAGTCACAGAAGTATCTGCATTAAAGGGAGAGTTCACACAAAAAAAATTATTCTGTCTGGAGGTAGACCGATATATCGGTTTTACAGATTAATCGGTGCTGATAGTTGCTATTTGGCACTTTCGGTTATTGGTCAAACTCGTGCTGATAGTTGCAGATAGTTTTTATTCCCTTGTTTCTTAATCTTTCATCATTGACAATATTCATCCATATATTTATCCTCACTTCAATGGATATTTTGTTATTTTTAATTATTATATAAACAAGTGTCTCAATTAAAGTGAGGGCATGCATTGAAAAATGTGACTATATGGAAACGTGCACCGTCAGTGCACATAACATGTCTCCAAATACATATTCCGTCATCTGGTGAATTATATGCTATTAAAAGCTTATTTTGGCTAATACTTAAGTATAGAGCATTGCAACGGAGCTAAGTCATTTCAAAATAAGAGTCCCTGGTGTGTTTCGGGCTTGTTTATAGTTAAAAGTCCTGCATTATGTACCCAATCTTAAGTTTTTTTATCACTATTATTGGGATTGTACTTATTTTTTTTAATCATTCCATAGATCAATTTTAAAAACTATTGGCCGATTAATCAGTCTTTTCCACCACCATAAGACACAGTCACACATACTCTTTGCACAACGAAATTCTGTGGGCGAAGATGCCGTGGGTGGATGTTGACCGCCTTTGAATTCAGCAAAAAATAACTGCCAAGCAGTTTCTAAAGCTGCACTTCATTGACAAATTGGCAAAATCCACTATCAGATGACCAATGATTTAATCATTTACTTTAATAATTTTTTTCTCCATACAATGAAAGTGAATGGTGTCTGATGCTGCTTAAAATCTCCTTTTGTGACATGAAGGTGAGTAAATGATGAGAATATTCATTTTTGGGTGAACAATCCCTTTAAGAGTAGAAATAATGCTAAACTAGATTTTAGGGCTTTTCACACTGTGCTTAACATGGGTTATGGTCTTTTTAAACCCCATTTTAACCCTGGGTAAAGCAAAGTTTCACACTTGTAATTTTTAAAGGTGGTTAGGACCACTTTTAACCCGGGTTATGAAACCCTGCTCCGGATCAGGAAAGTTGTTTAACAAGCAACATCCACAAAGCACAACCAATCATATAATGCCTAAAGCCTAATTAAAAATGTATGCACTTTGTACAGTCGCAGAAACGTTCACACACTATTTACATTCTCCATCTAATGGAAACTGGTGAAAGGTCAAACAGTGAGAGCAAACGTGATAACTGCCGTGATGAAGAAACAGTATTCCTTTCGCATGTGTTTTCGTGGTATGTTTAAGAATATGATTGACAAACAGAGCTGATTTGCTTGCAGACATTTCCACAGAAGAGCAGCTCCATTGACAGGTTATGTATCCATTGCGAGATGTATTTGTCCAAAAATTGTTATTGACACAGCAAATATGCAAATATGAACATTAACCCAGGGTTTATGAATGTACAACCTAGGAACAAATGGCCAGGGCTAATTATTAACCCAGGATAAATTATTAACAGAGTGAAACATGAAACAAGATAACCCAGGATTTAGTTTCCCCAGGGTTAAGTATGACAATGGCTTAACCAATTTAAATTGTGAAAAGCCATTTTTACATTTCTGAAAAAGGCGCTTGCCTGTGCAAACTCATCATCACGATGCTAGGGTATTTCGAATTGGTTGCTAAGGTGTTCTCAGTGGTTATTAGGGCATTGCTTACTAGCCCAAGTCAAAAACGTCCACACCTCGTCTCTATGATTTTGTGGTTCCTAGATATGGCCCTCCTTCAATGTAAGTCGATAGGATATTTTTATCCATTTTATTGTCTGGACAGACAAAAATTTTTGAGAAAAAACAACTAAAAACATGCACACACCTCTGCACAAGTTTGGAGGTAGTTATACACAGTCAGTGGGACTTTGGTTTGTTCACCACGGATAACACTGTACGGAAGGGTGAAGTCGATAAAGAAGGGTTTGAATGTGCGCAGCTCTGCAGTCTGAGCAAGGCCTAACCCCTTTCCTGCAGACAGACCAATAGCCTCTGCCACCCACGTGGTGATGGAATCAGGGACGTCCAGTCGTAACTCTGCATCTCCGGTAACATTACTGTCAATCAAATAAGGTAAGAATTGTCAGGTTAAGCTAAAACATTCAACATTTTGTTGTTAATTTTTAGTTCCACAGGAGATTCTGATATGGTATCTAGAGACAATGAACTCATTTACCCAGATGGCAGAACATTTATATTACATTTACATTTATGCATTTGGCAAACACTTTCATCTAAAGCGACTTACAGTGCACTTACTACATGGACAATACCCCTGGAGTTAAGTGCCTTGCTCAAGGACACAATGGTGGTGGCTGTGGGGATTGAACTGGCATCCTTCTGCTTACAAGTTCTGTGCTTTAGCCCACTATGCCACCACCACGTAGAAAGCTGTTTAAGACTGTTTAAGAAGTTTATACATACACACATAATAAACATACAACTCTAAAACTATGCCTCTCTCTCCACAGTCCCACTCTGAGAGCCCCCCAAAAAAGCTAATATCTACCCCATTTCCCATTAAATGAATCCCATATCCCCAGTCTTCTACACTGCCACTTTTGCATGTGAAAATATAACTATCACTGGGTGTAAGACATATATACCAAGTGGCCAAATATTGGCCTATTACTCAGCCTGGCCAAAATGCGTACTGTATATCGCTAGTTTAGTCCATCACTAAATACATAACATATGCAAAAGAAGAGTCCCCATTCTAAGACCTTCCTAATCTAAAAACCTCATTGAACCAAACTAATATTTCAGTACCTGACACTGATGCAGCGCCATATCCATGTCTCTGGGAAGAATGTACGTTTGCGGTTCTCTGTCCTGTAAAACACAAACTGACATAAGAGGTGCTAGACCTTAGAGACAATTAACGCCCAAGTTATCTAATGGTCATTTCTTTTTATGATTAATATTTTTATCAATTCTACAAAGACACTACTAATCCTACCCCTCCCCAATCAACAACCCCCCCTTTTCAGGACTCTGAATTTGAAGATAATTTTGTAAAAATCCAAATAACTTTACAGATCTTTATTGTAAAGGGTTTAAACAATGTTTTCCATTCTTGTTCAATAAACCATAAACAATTAATGAACATGCACCTGTGGAACTGTCGTTAAGACACTAACAGCTTACAGACGGTAGGCAATTAAGGTCACAGTTATAAAAACTTAGAAGACCTTTCTACTGGCTCTGAAAAACACCAAAAGAAAGATTCCCTGCTCATCTGCGTGAACGTCCCTTAGGCATGCTTCATGGAGGCACGAGGACTGCAGATGTGGCCAGGGCAATAAATTGCAATGTCCGTACAGTGAGATGCCTAAGACAGCGCTACAGGGAGACAGGAAGGACAGCTGATAATCCTCGCAGTGGCAGACCACGTGTAACAATACCTGCATAGGATCGGTACATCTGAATATCACACCTGTGGGACAAGTACAGGATGGCAACAACAACTGCCCGAGTTACACCAAGAAGGCACAATCCCTCCATCAGTGCTCAGATTGTCTGCAATAGGCTGAGAGAGGCTGGACTGAGGGCTTGTAGGCCTGTTGTAAGGCAGGTTCTTACCAGATATCACCGGCAACAATGTTGCATATGGGTACAAACCCACCTACGCTAAACCGGACAGGACTGGCAAAAAGTGCTCTTCACTGATGAGTCACGGTTTTGTCTCACCAGGAGTGATGGTCGGACACCGTTATACCGAGGCCTGTACTCCAGAGCGGGATCGATTTTGGAAGTGGAGGGTCTGTCATGGTCTAGGGCGGTGTGTTACAGCATGATCGGACTGAGCTTGTTGTCATTGCAGGCAATCTCAACACTGTGCGTTACAGGGAAGACATCCTCCTCCCTCATGTGGTACCCTTCCTGCAGGCTCATCCTGACATGACCCTCCAGCATGACAATGCCACTAGCCATACTGCTCGTTCTGTGCATGATTTCCTGCAAGACAGGAATGTCAGTGCTCTGCCATGGCCAGTGAAGAGCCCGGATCTCAATCCCATTGAGCACGTCTCAAGGACCTGTTGGATCGGAGGGTGAGGGCTAGGGCCATTCCCCCCAGAAATGTCCGGGAACTTGCAAGTGCCTTGGTGGACCTCTCACAGCAAGAATGGCAAATCTGGTGCAGTCCATGAGGAAGCAATGCACTGCAGTACTTAATGCAGCTGGTGGCCACACTGAATGTAACTTTCGGTTAGCACCGCCCCCCCCCCCCCACCCCCTTTGTTCAGGGACACTTTATTCCATTTCTGTTAATCACATGTCTGTGAAACCTGTTCAGTTTAAGTCTTAGTTGTTGAATCTTTTTATGTTCATACAAATATTTACACATGTTAAGTTTTGCTGAGTTTCCCACTCTGAGAGCCCCCAAAAACATCAAATATCTACCCCATTTCCCATTAAATGAATCCCATATACCCAGCCACCTTCACTGCTACCCTTCCCATCTCCTCACACCACTCCCGAATTGAGGGCACTCCCACTGACTTCCAACCCCTTAAAACAATCTGCCTGTTTATCATCGCACTGGTCAGGACCCAATTTTGTATGTATTTTTCACCTACGTCGATGACCAACCCATCACCCAAAACACAGAGTCTGGGGCAAAACAGAATCCGAATGCCCAACACATCACATACAAAACTCTGTACCTTCAACCAAACTTCCTGAATCTTAGCACACCACCAAAAAACATGGGCCATGTCTCCATCTTCCGATTGGCAATGTCGGCCGGTGGGTGTGTCTTTAAGACCAAGCCTACAGTCTAGAGGGGTTCCAATAGAATCTATGTAGAATCTTGATTTGTATAAGTCACACCCTTGCATCTCTAGATACAGACTTGACATTTTTTAGAATCCCAGCCCACACTCCCTCCTCCAATCCCAAATTAAAATCTTTCTCCCATAATCTCTTGATAGAGGTTAAAGCTCCCCCAGACTCTGAACTAGCAGGGAGTAATACACTGATGCCTCATGACCTTTTCCAAAATCAGTAATCACCACTCCCAGAGTGTCTGCTGCTTTAGGGGGGTGTATGCTACTCCCAAAAATAGTATAGAGCAGGTGTCACAACTGTAAATACCTAAAAAAATGAGATCTGGGAATCCCAAAATGTTGAGCCAATTGATCTCAACACTCCACTCTCATATAGGTCACCGAGTGTAGTAACCCCCCTCACAATCCACTCTGACCAGCAGACTTATTAATACATTGGGTTCAGCAATATGTTCGAGGCAGCATTCAAATAAATGTCTGAATTTATTTGAAACTTAACTTGAAACACTTTTGTCCATACCGAGTGCAAATGCGAGATAATGGGGTGTAACGTAACTTCTTCGGTTAGTTTGATAGAAAGGCTTTGCAATGATGAAATAGAGGCAAGAACTTCCTGTTCAATACAAAACCAGGGAGGGGCTCTCTCAGGTGGAAACAACCAATGAGCCAAATGTCTGAGACTGAATGCATAAAAATGTAATTAAAATCTTGGGTAGACCTAGCCCACCTTTGTCAATCAGCCTATGTAATTTGTTGAAATGCAATCTGGGACGTTTACTATTCCAAATGAAGGTCTTCACAATGCTATCAAATTGCTTGAAATAAGACAGGGGGACATCTACTGGGAGAGACTGTAGCAGGTAGTTGATTTTTCAAATACAATTCATTTTAATAACATTAACCTTCCCTATCATAGATAAATGTAATGTCTAATGGTCATTTCTGAAAATTGAGAGTATTGAGTGTACCGTGTCCCAGATCGCGAGTGCATGGCAGCGACGAGGGTGGAGGTGTGCGGTTGGAATGCAGGCACAGCCTCGTCTGTGTACATCCCTCCACTCTGCCTGTGATTCAGACTCACCATGTCTGTCATGACCACGAGCCCAGTCTCCTACAGCAGGCACATTGACATATTAGTGTTTGATATCTTTAATAAATGTCAGGTAATCGGTTATAGATGCCATTTATATGTAGGAGTGTGGCAAGGAGGAGGGTGGGGCTGTGATGACACACGTCCGGCCTATATCAGGCTAATCAAGCCTACGAGAGGGATAAAGACGGCCAGAGGCGGCAGTTCGGCCTGGCCCTGCCCTCCTCCTTGCCACAAGGAGGTTGAGGTAAATGCATGTTTTCACTGTGCCTTTATAAAGTAGATATAAAAATATGTTTTAATTGTATGATGAAGGATGATTTATGTTGAATAATGAGTTTTGTATAATCAATTATCAACTTAATCTCTTTCAATTTCATCATGCAATTTTGATCATAATATAACCTTCCTTAGTGATTAAACTCTCATTAAATAAATAGTTTTTTGTTAGCATCAAATGAAAAAGCATCTTGCCTCATAGCATAGGGGTCTATTTTCTTAAAATTGTCTCAATTTCATTAATATAAAAATTCCTCGCCTACAAAGCCTTATTTTTAAATTATTTGAGACGTTGGCTTGGAATGAGGTTGGCTTTAGAGCAACTAACTCTAAGTTGCAAAATGTTTGCCTCTCACATGAACTTATTTGGAATTTATGTAGATAATATAGATTATCAAATATGTTTTTTAATTTGAATTTATTTAATAGTCTTTAGGGTCAAATGCTAGGTAATTATTCACAACATTTTAACCTAAACTCTTGATGTTGATAATGTCCATTTGTCAACTACCCAAGTGGAAACAGGTACTCACTGTAAAAGCAAAACGGGCATCTTTAGTGATGTCCCAGTGCCATGGAAACACAGAAGAACGCCGTCGCCGTGACGACAATCCGGGCCACCAGAAATGCCCCTCATCTTTGGGTACCCCAAATGCATCAGATACGTCAAAGTCAGCCAGTTCCTTGAACACCTGCAAACCCAAACGCCCATGCAGACTGTAATCTTACTCCAATATTCATAAAATGTATGAAAATATGTTTTAATGATGACTGACCTTCTCTGGTGTGAGCTGGAAGCCTGGTTTGAGAAGGTACATGCTTTTGTCCACCAAGGCCACACATACACATGAGCCACTCTCTGCTCTGATCTTAAGACTGACTGGCCTGCCTGGGATAGACTCGTTTGTGGACAAAGACACAGACACCTAAAGGCAATTATACAGATATGTGTTAACATATTAAAAGCCAGGCTGGGATCTCAGCTTACTGGCTAGGATGTTACATTAAGGAATCAGGAAACCCACCTCATTTTCAAATCTGGGCTGTACAGGAAGTTGTAGACTGTCCGTCACTCCCTCGCCATCTTCCCGAACATAGTAGACCAACAGGCGACTAAGAGGGGCCATGGAGGGTGTCACGTTGAAACGCAGAACTGACACACAGCTGTCCATTTCGGCCTGAGAAGAGGACACGCCAGGGTCTGGGAAGACAAAAATTATGAGGAAAATGAGCACTGTCATCAAATGTGTCAACAAGTCAACAAACAAATCTCTGCCATTTGAACTCTAGCCCACAGTTATTGGCACCTCTTGCAGCACTGACCTAAGTGACGTGTTGGTTTGGTAGTTGTATAAATATTTGTATCGAAGGTGACAGTAGCTCTCTTTCCACGATGGGCTGTGCTGTTTGAATGTCTCAAACCCGACTGTACGATATTCCCACGAGAGGCAATCTCATAGTGCATGGTGAAGTTACAAGGACAGGTGGACTTCAGAGAGATCTCTGCTTCCTGTCCAATCTAAACACAAGCAGATGCTTACCAGATTAAAAGCTAAATTAACATACAAGGTATAAGCAAAATAACGGTCTAGATTGAAAATTTTTCAGAAGAAAATGTTAAAAAAAAAAGTTGCTATTGTCTTGCATTCGTCTATTGGCTATTGTGTGAATAAAGATGTTGGCAGTGTCTCTTACCATAAGATGAGAACTGGGATTTTGGAGCTGGATGTAGCACTTGCTAGGAGAATACCAGCTACTGATGGACAGATAGTTGGGGAGATACTGGTCTCCTGCAGGTTTGCCATCAATGGCCGTCACTTTTGACTGTGAGAAAAGAGGAAAATATGACAAACCAACTTGAAATTTTACTAACTTGTCATGTAGCTAAAACTTTTATCCAAACTGACTCATGAAAATGGTTGATTTTTGAAAATGTTCCAAAGTCAATTTGGATAAAGTGGCTCGTTCTTAACTGCAATATGTTTCTAAAAATCTTACATCTTTAATTTGATTACCACTATGTTTGTCACTATTACGAAGCAACACAACTTGAAAAATAATTTTTACTTTATTTGGTTCTACTTGCAAACTACTAGTGAAAAGCAATTCAAAATATATGTCAAAGTATACATGTTTCCATCCTTTCTCAAAATTAAAAAAGATACTCAAGGGATCGTTCTGACGGAACCCTCTGGAGATCTTCCAGGCACTCTCCAAAGGAGCCTCAAATATCCTATTTATGTACTCAAGGAACTTCAAAATATTTTTCAAGAGCTTTATAGCCTTTCCATTATGATGGATTTCCTTACAGTTCTTGCAGGAACTAAGAGTACGTTTCTAAGAGTTTGAAGTCGGTAAGTTTAAAGTGTGCCTAGAGGATCTTCAGGTTCCACTAGTGTGGCTGAGCAACCCCACGTTTTGCCTCAACTATCTTTTAATTTTTACAGCATGTAGACCAAACCCCAGAACATTGTTTCCAAATGGACTTAAATGTGCCTCCACACCTGAGTTTGAAATATGGCATTTGCATTAATCAAAATGAAACAAGCTTTAATAACAATAAAACCCACATTCACACCAAAATCTCTAGTGTGAAGGTAACACTATAGTCCCATTGAAACAACTTCTAGGATCAGGCACCTTATTGAACCCATGCAGGGTTTAAAACTACAACCTTTCAGTAATTAGCCCAGCCCCTTTTCCATTAGGCTTTATTTCTAAATCCCTCGCACTGACCTCCAACCAGACATACTGGGCAGCCGTGGGGATGGATGGGATCACAAAACTGGCCTTTCCATTGCTCGAGAACAATTCGCTGGTGTAGACGTTGTCCTTTGGAGTGAGTTCTGCCTTAACTCGCACCTGCACTCCATCCGCTGGGCTCCCGTCTGGATAGGTCACCTCAATCTAAGGTCAGTGGTGAAAAACAATAATTCCAAATTAGCATGGGTGACATTAGATCATTAGAACCTGTTGTCTCTCAATAAACATTGACCAACAGGAAATTGACTATTCCCTTACCATCCCTTTGTAGGGCAGACCAGGCTTGAACTGCTTACGAGTGTCTTTGGAGTACTTGATATCAATGAGCTGCTTGTGGACAGGTGTTGAATCGTCAAACATTGTCTGCCGTCCACCGTCCACACTGCTCACTGTCACCCACATGTTGACCGCACCCCGGAAATGGTCAGTAACTTCTAAGGGCATCATGTCCTTTACACAGAGGCTAAAAGTGGCTGAACCTTTGATCTATGTAGAAGAAAAGGCAAGGCCACAGTAAGCTAATACTTATTTTTGTAGTCCTTTGAAGTTAAAAAGGCCATAATATGACAAACCCAACTGAAAAGACCAGCATGAATTTCAATGTAGGTCCATGATGGTTGGGTACTTTTCTTCTTGGGCCATGTCCCAAATGGCACACTTGATGATGACTTGCCATTCATGGCCTTTGCTGACATGAAGAACACAAGACCATAGGGTGTCCCATTTTTCCCATTATTATTAAAAAATTGTTGGACAACATGGTCCTTCTGGTGAGGTTGGATGACCAAGGAAGTATTCCTGGTTGAACTATTTAAGATGCCTGATGGAGACATATGCTGGTGATCAACTTTGTTGGTCTTTTCAGCAGGAAAATTATTATAATTTCCTCACCTCCAATGATTTCATCACTGGGTGGCCAACTTCATGCCTGTAGTAGCCTACACCATTCACCGTCATGTTAACCATTAATTTGCCTGTCACTGGCTTCCCAAAGGTGTACCTGGTGGACGACAGGGTGACTGTGAAATTGGAAATCATTCTCAACTTGTGAGATGTCAGGTGGATTCTCTCTCTTACCTTGCCTTGACTGTGACTTGTTCACATGAGTTGAGGTCTTGGATGTAGGGAGGGGGCTCAACGATAAGCTCAAACCTGGGCATAACTGTTCAAGAGACAAAAGACTGTTCAAAATCAATTACACATGCCAATATGGAAGCAACACTTTATGAATAGATTCTTCCAGTCAAGTCCAGGTTTATTGACAATGGTCTCCTACTTTCTCCATTTAGTTCCTTCTCTGACTTTTGCTATCTGAACAACTTACCATACTTCTGTACATCAAACGACTTGTTGTATGTGTGACCTTGCATCTCCACAAAGACAAACCACTCGCCAAAGACAGGTTGGTCTGACAGTGGAAAGCTCATATTGACAATTCCTGACAACAGAGACGGAGAATATCAGTGTAATCAAATTTTATAAGATATCATAGTGACTAGGGTCTATAAAGTTCTACGGTGGACCTGTCCTAAATGCTGCAGTGGACATGGACTTAAGGCTAAAGTATACTTTGGTTTTCCGCATGCTGTTACATCTCACGCACTGTTCGCGTGATGTGCATATTGTGAACAGCACAGTTTGTGTAGACTTCGCGTCTGTGCACATGAGCCTGGAGTTGACTGTACTAAAGAGTTTTACAAAGCAGTCATAGTGTGCATCCGTTGAACATGTCCCTACAGGCTCATGGTCAAAAGAGTTTACTTTGAAAGGCTAGAGTGTCCGACCGTGAGCAAGATGTAACGATACACGGAAAAACTAAGTATACCATACCCTATAGTATTGTCTGAGACAAAAAGTCTCCATGAACATAGGAAATATCATTTGTCATTTTAGGTTTCAGATGTAATCACAAGCACCCCCTTTTTTGTCCTTAATGGACACTTTTGCTGAGCACACACTGGCACAGATGCCACAGTGAACCATTACCCAACAGTCTATGCGGCAAAGTAGACTCAGAGGAGGACCGCAATGGCTGAATGTGCCATTTGGCATAGGGCCAGTGTGATACAGTGATAGTGAAATGATTACAAAAGACAAAAACACGATTACAGCAACACAACATGACAGTAACAGTTCTTACCACAACAAATAGACTTCAAATCCTTCCACTGGACTATGCGGGAGCCTCTGGGGTCCTGAGTAAACAAAGTGGTAATCTTAAACAGCATGTGGTAAAAATAGTCACATTCTTGCTTATTTGCTTGGCTTAAACTCAGAGGCCACTTTACACTCATAAAAGGCAACAAAGAATCAGGCTTAAGCAAACATGTTCCAAATCCAATGATGCTTTTAAACAAACTGACCTTACCCTGACTCAAAGGGCCAACACTCCAGGAGCCCCGTCAATCAAGGCAAAACTACACACACCCCAACTGACTCCGACAAGAGCCAGAAGCCAACAGTGCCAAACTAACATAAACATAAAACATTGTATACATAGCAAACATTTTTTCTAGTCCCCCTTTGGCCATTTGCACAACTTTCAGAGGAATTTTCTGGAACCAAGTAACAGTGTTTGCCCCAGATATGCTTCAAAGGCCAATCAGCATGTAGGAAAAGACTGGAAGCTAAGCATAGTGCAGCAGGGGGCAACAGCCCAGGAAGACTGATTCCCTTTTATCTCCCTTGTCACCCGCTAGGGTCTGCTCTAGGGTTGAACCCAACACCACCGGCCAGTTGTCAAGCTCTATAGCTCTAAACATGGGTCCTGCTGGGAAAAAAATACCCCAATCACACTTCTCAACAAGAGTGGTCTCCATCCCACAGCCTTTACTCACCACTATGTAAGCGTCAATCTGAAAAACAGTAAGGAGGAAGTTATTAGAGGGATAAAGATGACACATACAGAGAACATCATTGCCCGCCCACTTTTTCAGTCGTCTTTTTTCCAGAGGTATTTTTCCTCTATCATTTCTTCCATAGGGGTATTTAAACCTTTTCCATTAAATAATTCTAAAGGCATGGACACACACCTTTGCTCGGCAAAATTCCACGGGCGAATAAGTCATGGCCGGATGTTATTATGGGTCAAAAATATAATTGTCCAGCAGCCTATTTTTAATGCTGCACTTTATACTCTGTGAGAATTAAGTTAAAAAAGAAACTCACTGCTAACATAATATACTTGTGCATTGTGAATACTAATAATAGCTCTGTAAGAAGCACCACCCACACATAGGTCACTGCCAAACCAAGCAACTTCCCATTGGTCAAAGCGGCGAAATCGCCTGTAAAAGTTCATCAAATCTGAAATCTACGCAAAATCCACGAGGGCAAATTCTTCGCCACAGGAAGTCCATTCAAGATCGCGCAAATTCCTATTGAGATGACTGTATTTCCTCTGTGGAATTCTGCTGTGCAAAGGTAAGGGTGACTGCACCTTCAGACATAAAACAAACCTACCAGCTCCGAGGTGAATCACACATTTACATACTCTGATTTGAAGCAAAAAAATTATTTGAAGAATACATACTGAACGTCTTTCATGAGGGAATGAACCAGGAAGCCTTACAAATTACGTTATTAATTCAAAAAGTTGAAAAAATATAAATCTATTGATTTTAATTAAGATTATTACAAAATATTAAGATATATACAAGTGTGAGACTGGGGAGACAGACTAGATTACTTCATGGAAGTGAGTGGTCGCTGCAGAGCTCTTTTGCTGCAATTTCCCAGCGACAGCAGACGTAAACTAGCTATTAGCTAATTCTGGTGCAATTACTTTTAATTGTGCATTGTCCCTGTAAAAATAAACAATAAATGAAAAATGAAATTTGTTTGTCATGACTCATTAGTGATTCATGGATTTCCTCATTACCTGAAATTCCACTATTAAACAATATTTAAGCTCACATTAGGTTTGTCTTTACAGGTTTATATGTTATTGTTAAAAATCAATTCATCTATGGAGAAAATGAATGTGACATTTACCCCCGGAACCAGACTGTTCCGCTCCATTACACACTCTGCTTGGATAAATGGTTAAAGCTTTTTAGTCCTTTCAAGATCTGAATCAATTCTGTTTCTGTAAGAGCAGCCCTACTTTCAATAGGGACACTGTCCATACAGCTACACATTAAGCTTGGAGCTGCTTTCAGAAAAAAAAAAAAAAAAGCTGTTGACTCCAATTTGACTGTGGTGAATATGTTTCCGCAATTTTCATGTTTGTTTGTGCTGCTAGGCTCTCCTGATTCTCATGCTCCTTCTGAAAATGTTTGCAAGGTATTTAGATGCTAAACAAACAATGCTAATCGAGACTATGCTCCTCCACTGCAAAGCATTATTCAGTGTATGTACAAGTCATTTCAGGACTGAATTCCTAAGAATGATTCAGGAGTTGAGCTACCTTTTCACTGGTTGGCCTTAGGTCTGGTGTGACGGCATATACATTTATAAGAACTAGAGATGATAGACAAAAAAAAACATTAGTAACATTGCTTCTTTCTTAAAGGTATTCTTGACACATTAGCTATGCTCTGAATAGCATGCTTCCATAAAAATGATTAGCATTTAAAGTTAATACCATTTAAAGTTAATAATAACTTTATGATAACTGGACGGCACTCTCTAATTAAAACAAAGTAATGAGGTCATGTAGCAACAATGCAGCATACTACTGTTTGAAAGGCTTATCATAATATAATGCATTGTTTCACATACTTATTTTAAGTAGGCAATATACAGTGTATACTGTACAGTATGCCGTACACTAGTAATACATTCTGAACACAGCCAATATCAACCGGCTGCTTAAACACATTTAGCATTACAAATTCATTTAATTTTACAAGTAAACCATTCCTATTTGGTCTGAGGAGAGAGACCTTTCTGTTGAGGTTTATAGACTGGCTTGTCAGTCTGGATGAAAACAGTTGTGCCTTTGCTGTCCACTGTAACAGTGGTATGGTTGTGAAAGATGTAGCCACCCTCATTGAGCTGGCGGTTCCCCCACACCTTCAGATGAAGGTGGCCTCTGAGATCTGATGGTACCTGGGCAAATTGAGGTGATTAGGCATAAAGGTCCTATATCAAACTCTATACTAACTGCTGCTTTATGAAAGTTCATACTGAGGAATGAGGTCTTAATGACTGATGACTCGACTGATTGACTCACCTTTATTTTGATGGTGCCTTTATCTGAAATGGAAGAGAAATTAATATCAAAACCATTTCAAATACTTACTTCCATGTGATCTGTTAAGTGCTTCATTATGTCCTTTGAAAGGCAACAATACCTCAAAAGGTGCTTAGCTACCATGTGTGTTGTTGGACATAAACTTTAAATGCTGATTTGAACATTGCCTCTAGTAATGGGTCAGCTTGAATAAAGGCTGTCTTTCACAAACCTGTACTTTGAGATATGAGACCCTGCATAAATCTCACCTCGTACAGTGCCATGACTGTGGGCTACAATCTCGCCTTTGATGCTGAGCTGCAGCTGTACTTGTGTGTCCTCTACAGCATTGAAGATGGTAACGCTCACGGCCTCTTCCACACCAGCACGAAACACTGATGGCGCGGCAATCAGGTAACCCCTGTGTATGAAAGGAAAGACATACAGAACAGTGATTCACTACACTTAAAACACTACATTTAAGTTACCAATTTCATTAACACTTGTTTTGTCTAGAGAGCTCATCCAAAGCTCACAATGATCATTCCATGTGACATCCCAAACAAATTTCATATGATCAAACACAAAGTGTTTTATTTTCTGGTTTTTGCTTAAAACAAATTCCACGATTTCAGTCAGTTTGAAAGATAAAGGCTAAGGTATCATTTATTTTTTCTATGTGCCAGTACATCTTGTGCACGGCCAAGCGCTCAGTCTTTCAAAGTAGAATTGTTTGTCCATGAGCCCATATGGACATGGTTGAGGCATACGCACTACAACTGCTTTATTTTACAGTTTTAGTACTGTCGGCGGCAAGCATATGCGCCTCACATTGTGCAAAGACCCAGACTGTCTTAGGCTACATGCATACAGTCCACATGTACAGTTTTGTCAATGAAATTGGCACGTGCAAGACTGAATTATGGAAAGCGCCAGTGTCCCAGGGCCTCAGTCAGGGGCTTCCAAAGCCAGAGGTCTTGCAGCCAAATGAAGGTGAACACCAGGGCTCCCTGCACACTCAGTGTGAATGCATCCATATGGGCTGTCCATTCAGAAGAGTATACTTTGAATAGCTGAGTGCGCATCTGTGCACAAGACATAAAGGCACATGTTAAAATTAATATAACCTAGCCTTAAAGCCAAAGTAACACTTCTGTCCATAATCGTAATCAATCGTAATTCATTCGTAGTCAACAGAGCCTTATTTTTCTAACCACCCGTCCTTGAACATGCAGAATGCGCATGGACCTGGAATTATTTGCACTAATTAGTGGATCCACAAGGTGGCAACACTCACATTTTCTGTCAGGAAGAAGTGCTAAAAGAAGATGTAATTGCCGGTAAACATCAGGAGATGAATGTGGAAACAACAACAGTGGGTGGGTATGTCAAGTACGTGTGTGTGAGGAGGTCAGGAGATCCCTACATTTGTATAACTCGAATCTGAAGAATATAAAGGCATTTTTATGGGTCTAATATCCTGAAGAAAAACAGTCCAGTATCTCATATCAGTCATAGCAAGCATTCGTCAACCGCCTGTGTATTCGCGCACAGTCAAATTAAGTTTACTTTGAAAGGCTCTTGTTCGATTGTACACAAACACAAAGCATTTTAATCAAAACTGAAGTATACTTCAGGCTTTAAGGCTCCTGGTCCACTCACCCTATACAGTTTGAACTGACAACTAGAGATCCTGGACCCCTCTGCACATAAAGCGCAAATTGTGGCCCAACAGTTATTTTAGCTGAATCACTCTTGTTGCTTAAAGAAGAATAAAGGGTCTGCCCCTAGGGGCAGCAGGAGGTGGGTATGAAGGGGGCCACGATCCACCTGTTTACTGCAAATAATGCAAACAAGATTAAATAATCTATTCATCAGCGATAAATTTTGCTTTTTCATTTCACACTTGGTGTGAACAAGCCTTTACTCTTAAGGCCAAAGTATACTTTGGTTGTTCTCGTGCCACCACATCTCACGTTCAGTGTGCGTGATATAAATTTCGTCATGCGCAGTCCAGGCAGATTTATTCAAAATAATTAACTCTGAAAAAGCTGAGCCCTTGACTGTGTGCGAAACAGGACGTCACGGCACTTGGAAAATGTCTTTAAACAAAAATGTCACAGAACTGGGTTGCACTGGATAACATTCTAAAAAATAGCGTTTACATCTCTTCATTGGGATGTCAATGTAATTAAAACAAATAGGACTTGAAACATAATTCTAGTCTTGTTTCTTAAAGGCATGTCATGACAAGAGTTATGGCAACCTTACTCCACCATTAAAACACATTAACCTAATTCTTAAGGCATTTTGCTCCCTGTGGAATCTAAATTGTCTCGACTACAGTTAAAAATCTCAAACAAGCCAGTTACAAATTCTATGCCAGTTACCTTAAACGATGGGAAAAGGACACGGGCAAAATGCAGTTTGAAAGGTGTTTCCTGGGCAGCTCATGCCTGAGTGTGAGATATCAGGTGGTTGGCATTACGGTTCAGTGGGGCCAGAAGCAATTTAAGTCTCAAGCTATGAGTAAAGCCTCTGCAAGCCATCTATGCGGAATTGACTGCATTTGATCTTAAATTCCCTATCTTACAATAGTCTCATGTGTGCAGTGGGCAAAGAACTATTTGGTGTTTACATGATAGCACTAGATTGTTGAAGGAAAGAACACCCACTGGCTGACTTAAAAGAATGTGGCTCTTTGTCGGAAAGGGCAAGTTGGTTATTGACCTCCTTCTATGGTGATCTCTAGTGCTTCAAATACTTGGCAATGCCAATGTAACAGGTACGCTGACCCTGAGCTATATGATCTTGCATGAGGACTGGAGAAGATCATGAACCATGGGTTAATTAAATCAGTGCTCAAAGATAATAAAATCTGGGAGAACATGCTGAATTAATTAAACACTGACAACTGATTGAGTTGTGGTGAGCATTTGCATTAGAACATCAGCAATTGCCCAGTTGTAAAGCACCATTACAACAACATACTGTATATTCAATCCATATGCAATCATTTCTACACTACACTCTTAAAGAGTCACAAGTATAACTAGAAAGGACGTTTACAGCCTAATGTCGTTGGAGAACCTTACAAATAATTCTCAACCTATCATTTCCCTCTGATTTAGGGGTAGTTCATGTTGAAGGCAAGTTTTGTGGTTAGGGGCAGACTTAAGAAACCTGGAGAGAAGGGGGCTGGGTAGCTCAGCGAGTATTGATGCAGACTATCCAGGGCGTGTTGAGTGACTCCAGCCAGGTCTCCTAAGTAACCAAATTGTCCCGGTTGCTAGTTAGGGTAGAGTCACATGGGGTAACCTCATAGTGTTCTCTATAATGTGTGGTTCTCGCTCTCTGTGGGGCATGTGGTGAGTTGTGTGTGGATGCCGTGGAGAATAGCATGGGCCTCCACACGCGCTACTTCTCCGCGGTAACACGCTCAACAAGCCACGTGATAAGATGTGCGGACTGACGGTCTCAGATGCGGAGGCAACTGAGATTCGTCCTCCGCCAGCCGTTTTGAGGCGAGTCACTACGCCACCATGAGGACTTAAAGTGCATTGGGAACTGGGCATTCCAAATTGGGGAGAAATGGGGAGGGAAAAAAAAGAACCAAGGAGAGCTTCACCTTTCTTGAGTAAACAGAACAAGAAACTTTCCTGCAAATAACTACTGAAGAATCGTTCTCTTTTTAATGAGCGGAGTGTCCTAACATTGCCTTGGGAAGGTGATAGGGAACTGCAGTGTTCTGAAGGTTGTTTCTTGGTCTGCAATGAGGATCTCTAAGAGTAGAAATTCAGTTCAACTCTCAATTTCTCCTGATCATCTTTAGCTCATTAGGAGTTTTGAGGAGTTGTTCACATCATAAGCTCAGTAATGCCACCCATTACAAAAATGTAAATGATAAAATCAAAAATGAATTACTGAGTACAAAGTCATTTTAAATATTTTTTTCTGGAGCTTAAATTAAAAACCATTTCTAACTGATGAAACCGTCCAGAGTAGGGGTGTAAAATGCTCCAGTGCATCAATCTCTCAAATAAATTTTGATGCAACGATTACGGAATTTTTTTAATCCATTATCATTATTATTTTAATACCTAATGTGACTGTCTTGTACACTGACCTTTTCACAGCACAAAACAGATGCATACATTTTCAGAAAACAAAGTAATACTATGGTACTTGTTTAAAAACAGTACCCATGATAAATGTCTAAAACATGGTGAAACATGGCATTATTATGGTAAATGGCCAAAAACATGGTAATACCATGGTACATGTCCAAAATAACATGGTATTACCACGCTACATTTCCAAAAACTTGATATTAGCATGATACATTTTCAGAAAACATGGTAATTTTTCAGAAAACATGGTATTACCACGGTACTTGTTCGAAAACATGGTATTACCATGGTACATCCCCAAAAAAGATGGTTTTACCATGGGACATGTCCTAAAACATGGTTTTACCATGGTACTTGTTCAAAAACATAGTAATAACATGTTACACTTTCAGATAACATGGTAATACCATGGCACATGCCAAAAAAAAGATTGTTTTACCATGGTATGTCAATAAAACATGGTATTACTATGGTAAATGTCCAAAAACATGTTGGAGACAGCAAAATAATATTAATAATGATAAAACAAATTAAGTAAGTGTCATTAAAAGCTGTCATTTTGGGAAAAATAAATGGTATATGTACAGCAGAATAATATTTTGTAATTATTTCCTAAATAATAATAATAACTGAACATTTTGTTTTAAAATATTAATATTTGAAAACTTTTGTCCACCAAATCAAAGTCAGGTGGTGTAACCAACATATAGGTCAAATATGAAGAAGAAGAAAAAACACAGAGGACCCCTTTAGATCCTTCTGACAGTGTGAAGTACAAAAATAAATAAAAACATTTTGTTTATGTCCTATGAAGTAACCCTGAGAAACATTCTTGATATTCTTAACTCCAATTCATGATATTTGTAAAAATGTAAATAAAAAAAATTACCTTGAAAAGCAAGTTTGTAAACTTTTTTAAATGAATGATTAAGTTGTGTTCACTGTCATGTATTGCAAGGTGCAAAAAACATTGTAATACGTTTTACATAAAAAAAATGTCATGTGATGTAACCATTAAGTCTATAATTTTTTTTGTTGTCGAAAATAGTATAAATGTAATATTAAAAATAAAACAGCTATAAATGCTTTTCAGAAATGTATGAAACTAAATTTGACACATGAGATTACATTTCTACGCACATGACACGTGTGTTGTCCCTTTATTAAGGTGCTACGAACATTTATTAATGTAGCTGGTATTTTGGTGGAAATTATGGTTACCAAGTAAACTTTTGTAAGGGTTAACATGTTTATTTGTTACTAACACCCAAACATGTCAACAGCTGTGCAGCTTTATTCACTTGTTGCACAAGGAAACATATCCACAGGCGCGCGGCAATCAAAAGTGCTGCTTATCATT